>NC_080676.1:134175432-134478462 GCF_030445035.2 Dasypus novemcinctus
GTGTGTTTCCCAACAATGAGGACACTCTTCAGCATAACTCACATCCAATCTTCCAAATAAGGAAATCAGGGTGGCTAGAATATTGGCACAGCACTACCTTCCAATCCAGAGATCCCATTCAAATTTTGCCAACTGTTCAACACTGTCTCTTTTCCCTTTCTGGATCCTAGCCAAGAATAATATGTGCTACATTTAGTTCCTATGTCTCTTCAGACTCTTTCCACCTGGAACAGTTCCTCAGCATTTCTCTATCTTTCATGTCCTTAACAGTTTTTAAAGCATACAGGTTTCACATTCACAAGGATAACCTTCATGATGTTTCTCAGGACCAGACTCAGGCTATGCATCCTTGACAGGAATACCATGGAATTGATGCCATGCGTTACTACGAATGTAGTAAAGGGGGAAAATCATTAAGTCTGAAATATTAAGAATGAAATACAAGAAAGTAAATAAAATCAGAGTTTGCTATTGTCAGGAACTGGAAAGGGACCGAGATTTTACATTACTAAACCACCACAGTTTCAAGGATGCTGGCAGAAGACATGAGACTTCTGGGTAAGAGGCAAAGGATTTCAAGGCTCACAGTGCAGCAAGCAGCATGAGCTTCATGGTCGCTCTTGCTTTTTGGCCCACTCCCACCCCCCAAGTCTCCCACATGGATGCTGCACATGACATGGGTTTGCACCACAGTTGAACTTAGGAAACCCCAGTTTTTTTTTTTAATGGGCCAAAAGCAAACCTGCATGATCTTTCCCCCAGAGAGAGACATTATCTCTGTTATCCTGGACAGCAAACAAATTTGTCCTCTACTCTGGTGGGCCCACTATCTTTATTTTCCAAAGTCATTCACTATATAGACATCCTTGAAGTGGTAGTCTGGAACGAAGTTATCAGTGCCTCTGCTCACATAATATGTGAAGAAATGAAAGAAACCCATGGAGAATTGGCTCCCCAAAACTATGTGACTCAACTCTGAAAGCAATTACATAGTCATAAGAGATGGTGATTTAACCAAAAATTAAGGCTTAAATATATTGGAATTATAGAAGAAGCTGGGGAAAGTGAAAGGATATAAAATATAGTAAATCCTAATATCCTCTTGTAGGAAATAATTATATCATATGCCATCTAAAATAGTCAAGAAGGAGAAGTAAAATGTGTTGTTGTTTTTTTCAAAAGGAGAAATAGCTTAAAAAGGGTTGAATGTGGTATTGCCTCTGGGATAAAATTTTCATGGGAGGAGAAAGTTGGAACAAGCAATTGTTTGTTTTCATCATAAGCTTTTCACATTTATGAAGACATGAGGTGTGGGGGCATTTTCGGGACTTGGAGTTGTCTTAAATGATATTGCAAGGACAAATGCCAGATATTATATATCCTGCCATAACCCACTGAATGGACTGGGGGAGAGTGTAAACTACAATGTAAACTATTATCCATGTGGTACAGCAGTGCTCCAAAATAAATTCACCAAATGCAATGAGCGTGCCACAATGATGAAAAAGGTCATTGATGTGGGAGGCGTGGTGGGTGGCAGGGGTGTGGGTTATGTGGGAACCTCATATTTTTTAATGTAGCATTTTTTGTAATCTATATATCTTTTAAAAAAAGAATGCAATTAAAAACTATTTTTTTAAAACTATGTATATGATTATCTTCATAAAAATCAAAGTACAATTTTAAATGAGAGAGAGACCAGAGAAAGAGAAAAAGAGAGGGAGGGATTCCAGGGTTTGTTACAATCATTGCACTATTACAATACTACATTGCATTACATTATGGCTTGAGGAAATTCAATGTGCCCCAATTCTCCCTAAGGATCTAACTGGAATACAGGAACCTCATTTTTGGAAAATGTGGTATTTAATGTGCAGAACACCAACCCTCTTATCTTAAGGAAAACACATTCACAAAAGTCTATAGGAAAATCCCCTCCTCCCAGGTAGGTAGGTATGATTGAATTTCCACTCTAGCATTCACCAGGCTTAATGACTACATGCGCTTCACAAAGAATGTTGAGGAGAGAGAAAATGAATTCATTGGTAGTGTGGTGTCTGTAATAACCTGTCCAGCTCCTCTGCTCTGGGTGGTAGTCACAACAAAGAAAGCTGGACATTGTTAACTCTCTAGAGTCCATTCATCTATGCCAGACAATAGGGATGAGAGCAGGGGTGCAGGTGCGGGAGAATAAAAGATCATGGAAAAGAACAAAGGCTAATATATTTAAATTTTATGAAGAGCCAAGTAGTATGTTATCTTACTGACTCTTTTCCTTCACAAAAAGGTCCAGGGTACTAAAAAATAAATAAATAAACCAAAAATAAATAGAGGTGAAAGTTCCCAGTTTCACAACATTCCCTATTCTTACCCCACAGAAGTAGCCATTTTTAACACTTTGAAATGTTTTCTTCCATACTTTGTGTACAGAAATGTAAATATTTTGTCTATATATGCATGATTTATACTGCCATTATGGTTTACCTAAGTAATACCATACTGTACATATTATTTTATCTCTTGTTTACTTCATTTAAATAGCTTCAGGATTGTTCTACCACTACATAAGATCTACCTTCCTTATTCTTTCTTGTGGCTGCACAGTTATCGTGGTAGAGATATACCATAATTTACTTAACAATTTCTTATCTGTGATTATTTAGTTTGTTTCAAGTTTTCCATATTATAAATAATAATAATAACATTAAGCATCCTTGTAAATATATCTTTGTGCTCTTACATGAGTATTTCTGGAGGATAAATTCTTCCAAGTAGAATCTGTGAGAATGGACATACAGAGTTTCAATATGGCCACACCATATAGTCTTTGTGGCCATATTGTGAAGTTGATAAAATAGCACTCAATGTAATGACAAGGAAATTAAGAGTCAGAATATAGTACTTTCACCAAGGTCAGGAAGATCTTTGGTGCCAAGATTAAAACTCCGTTTGTTCTGAATCCTAGTCCAGTGGTAGTTTAGGTATACAACTGCCAAGAGCAGCAGTAATGGATGGAGGCTTCTGGAATATGCAGCAGTCAAAGGCATCTGAACAACACTTAAGAACGCCTAGGGTGATTACCAGTAGGCACCAGCTCTTAGAGCTCTAGCCCTTTGCCTTTCCCAAAAATAAGGACAGTCAGGACAGTTTTGCAGAGACAGCAAAGAAAAAGCTTTGGCAGGCCACCAAATGAAAGTAGCCCTAACCACTCTCATGACCAAAGAGATGAAACTTCTGGAAGAAGCAGATGGATTTTTTTTTGTGGTGAAAACCTGGGATAGCCAATGTTTCAGGGGAAGCAAATAAGTGACAAAGAATTACAGAGGGACTTGTAGGCCATGGCAGAGTAAAATGTGAACTGCAAGGATTTCACTATATAGCAAACACAAAGAAAATGGACACCTACTGCTTAGTGTAGTTTAAAAACAACATATAAATGTATACATATATTAGCACAGAGTACTATATCTCAAAAAGGGCTTTTCTTTTTAAACCCATCTGTTCAAATATTCATATTTTATGATCCAAAAAAAGTATTTTCTTTCTCTTTCTTTCTTCCTCCCTCCCTCTCTCCCTTTTTCCCATTATCTCCCTTCCCTTCCCCTCCCTTCCCCTCCCCTCCCCTTCCCTCCCCTTCCCTCCCCTTCCCTTCCCTTCCCCATAATAAAGTAATAATGTGCCATTCATTGAGCACCTATACTTTCCAGGCTCTATGCTAAGGACTTTCAAATGCAATATATCTTCCTTTAATCTTTGTGAAAATCAAAGTTGTTTTCTATTTTTTTAATTAGAGAATTTGTGGATCTACAGAGCAATTGTGCGGGAAAAATATGACATACTTCATGAATTTGTGAGTCATCCTTGTACAAGGGCTATGCTAATCTTCTCTGTATCATTCCAATTTTTAGTATATGTGCTGCCAAAGTGAGTACAACTTTGTTTTGGTGTAAAAAAAAAATTATGAGTACACAGTCTAGAATTAGCAAACATCTGCAGAAAACCACCAATAAAATGGAGAACAAAATAGATGAACAGAAAAGGGAACTTGGAGAAAATGAAAACTATACAAATAGAAGAAAACTAAAAAAAAGATGCAATTATTTTAATATATTGTGAGAATTAAGATAAAATGCATATGTAAAATAAAAATAACCATATTTTTAAAAGAATATTCTGAAAAGAAATAAAATGAATATTTACAAATAAAAATATGAAATCAATAATTTATGTGTGAATAGATGATGACAGGTAACATAGATAGATAGATAGATAGATAGATAGATAGATAGATAGATAGACAGACAGACAGATATGATGAGGTTACATAGATGACAGATCTTAAAGAGAGATGAAGAAAGAGATAATAAAGTTTAGGAAATCTTTCAGAGAATTGAACTATAACAAAGAAATGATTAAAGTTAGAGAACCATACCAGAAGATCAAACATTTCACAGAGTGAAAATAGAGAGAGGAAATCACTGAAGAAATATTTTTTTTTAAAAATCATAAATAAAATACACAAGCTTCCAGGTTGAAGGGATTCATTACGTGCCCAGAATAGTGGATAAAAATAGACTCTATACACCATTTAATTTCAGAAAAATGGAACAAAGAAAAGATCTTAAGAGTATCCAGGTAAAAAGAAATAAGACCACATACAAAGGATCCATAACTAGAATGGTTTGGGATTTTTCTATAGCAACTCTGGAAATTAATAGGCAATGGGACAATGCTCTCAAACTTGTGAAGGAATATTTTTCAAGTTAGAATTCTATACCCAGGTAAACTCTCAACTGATTTGGTTAGGAGAAGGGGAGAAAGAATTGCTCTCAGACATGCAAGTACTCAAATTTACCTTTCAGGTACCCTTTCACAGGATGCTACTAGGAGATTGGGCCCATGAATAGGAGCCAATAAAGCAAGGAAAAGAAAAGTTATATGAAAAGAGATATTTAACATAAGATATTGGTGACAGGACTCCACCAGATGATAATAACAGGGATCCCAGAAAGAAAGCTGTGCACTGACAAAAATGACAACCGTTTCCATCTGGAGTTAGTCAAAAGATTCTGGAAGAAATGTCTTCAGGTAAAATGTAATTACAACAATATCCCAGAAAATTGGAAAAAAGTTTGTGTTAAATACGGTATTTTCCAAATTGGGACATTTCTTAGAGTGAGGATAAATATTAGTATCAATTTTTTCAGACCCACAGGCAAAACTGGAATGAATGGTCACAGTGATATGAACAGAAAAATATTCAGGAAAAGAATTATAGTCATAATTTTCTACATGCCAAAACTGTAAATTGTTAATATAATTTCAATAATGTGAATACTTACTACTAATAAAAACAAAATTTCACATTATGCTAAGTGAAAGAAACCAGACACAAAGTACAACATATGGTATGATTCCATTTACTTAATATGTAAATATAAATCAATTTATAAAGATGAAATAAGATTAGTGGTTATGTAGGGCTTTGGAAGAACAGAGGGATTGAAAGGTGACTGCTAAAGGATGTGAAGTTTTTCTTTTTGGAGCAAGGAAATTGTTCTAAAATTCCTTTTCATAATGAATGCACAACATTGTGATTATATTAACAGTCATTGATTATACACTTTGGATAGATTGTATGGTACATGAATATATCTCAATATAAAAAAACTTTTTTTTTTAAATGTTCAATATAAAAAGTGGAAAGATGAGTGCATGGAGAGGATATAGAGGTGTCCTGTGCATGGAGGAGGAAAAGAGAACGAAATACTCATCTTCTACAGTGGGAAGCTGAGAGATAATGTGTAAAATTGGGATATCAAGAAAAGTAATAGAAGCATGTTATTTAGATATAAACAGGTAAATACAAAATTCAGCAGGTACCAAAACCAAAGATATTACAAGAAAAGAAAATTATACACCTCTACCTGTCATGAACATAGATGCAAAAGTCTCCAGCAAAATATTAGCAAATTGAAACCAAAAATGTATAAACCAAATTATATAAACAAATGTATAAACAAAATTATACATCTTGACCAACTGGGATTTATTCAAAGTATGTAGGACAGGTTCAACATTTAAAAAACAAAGTAGTCCACCACATCAACAGGCTAAAAGAGAAAAAGTATATAATCACATCGACAGATGCAGAAAGAAGCATTTGACAAAATTCAGTACCCATTCATGATGAAAACTCTGAGCTAACAGAATAGAGGGAACTTTCTCAACTTGATAAAGATCATCCTCAAAAAACCTACAACCAACATCATCCTTAATGGTGAGAAACTAGTTGCTTTTCCCTAAGATCAGGAACAAGACAACAATGTGCCCTCTCTCTACTCCTGTCAACATTGGACTGGGAATCTCAGCTAATGCAACAAGACAAGAAAAGTAAATTAAAGATATACACATTGAGAAGGAAAAAATAAAACTGTCTTTGTTCACAGACAGTGTGGTTGGCTGTGTAGAAAATCCCAAAGAATGGACAAAAAAAATCCTGAACTAAGTCATTTCAGCAAGATTTCAGGTTTCATAGTTAATATAAGAAAGTCAATTGCTTTCCTATATAATGGCAATGAACAATTGGAATTTGAAATTAAAAACATTTACATTAAATATCCCAAAAATGAAATACTTAGAATTTCTAACAAAATATATAGATGATCTATATGAAGAAAATTATAAAATGCTGAGAAAAGAAATCAAAGATCTAAATAAATGGAGAGATATTCCATATTCATGGATACAATGACTCCATATTATTACCATGTCAATTTTGCACAACTTGATATATAGATCCAATGCAATCTCAATCAAAATCCCAGCAAGTTAGTTTATGGATATCAATAAATTTATTCTAAAGTTTATAGAACAAAGCAAAAGACCTAGAATACATAACACAATACAGAAAAAGAACAAAGTCAGAGGACTAACACTACCTTACTTCAAGACTTACTGTGAAGCTATAGTGATCAAAACAGGTGAAAAAATAGACAAGTTGATGGAACAGAATGAAGAGTCCAGAAATAAACTCACACAAAGTCAACCAAATTTTGATGCAGGAGTAAAGACAATTCAAAGGAGAAATGATAGTCTTTTCAATAAATGGTGCTAGAACAACTGGATAGCCACATGTAGAAAAATAAATCTGGACCCACATCTTACATCTTTCACAAAAATCAACTCAAAATGGATCATAGAGACAATGACATCATCAACATGGCAACATAAGACATCCACTGAGAAAAAAACTCCCCAGAAATTCAGTAAGTATAAGGCCAAATTCCAAAACTTAGAACTCTAGAGGACAGTAGACACTGGAGAAGGACAACAAAATTGCTG
Organism: Dasypus novemcinctus; assembly: GCF_030445035.2. Taxonomy (NCBI): domain Eukaryota; kingdom Metazoa; phylum Chordata; class Mammalia; order Cingulata; family Dasypodidae; genus Dasypus; species Dasypus novemcinctus. The sequence goes on from NC_080676.1 coordinate 134,182,777, forward strand.
AATCAAAGAAAAAGACAAATATCAGGGAGGAACATTCCATCCCAGAAAGTCCTCATCCTCTCCACTCCCACTCACTCAATCCCACACACAGTTTCAGGTTCTCTAGAGGCCACAGCCCAGGTCCATCTCATTAAGGATACAGACCTAGAGGAATTCACAGCACTGAGTTAGAAACATACTCATATACAGGCTCAAGGACCCAATTCTGCAGAGAAAGAGTAAAATATTTGCCAATGACATGATCCTATATATAGAAAAAAAAATTTTTTTTAAACTACAACAAAACTTTGAGAACTAATAAACAAATTCAGCAGAGTGGTAGGTAAAAAAACAACTTAAAAATCAATAGTTTTTCTATAAACTAGTAAAGAGCAATCTGAGGAGGAAATCAAGGGGAAATTTTCATTTACAATAGCAACTAAAAGAATAAAATCTCTAGGAATAAACTTATTCAAGGATGACAAAGACTTGTACAACAAAAACTATAACACATTGCTAAAAGAAATCAAGGAAGATCTAAATAAATATAAGGACATTCTGTGTTCATGAATTGGAAGACTAAATATCGTCAATTCTACTCAAGATAGTTTATGGGTTCGACAAATCCCAATCAAAATTCCAACTGCCTATTTTGCAGAAAGCCAATTAAATTAAGTTTATTTGGAAGGGCAAAGTAGTGTTAGCAAGAGGTCCTTGAAAAAGAAGAACGTAGAGGACTCACACTTCCTGACTTTAAAGCATATTCCAAAGCTACAGTGGTCAAAAAAGCATGGAATTGAATTGAGTGTCCAGAAATAGACTCTCATACTTATGGCCAGTTTTTGACAAAACTGCCAAGTCCACCCAATTTAGAAATTTTGTTCAACATCAGTGGTGCATATTTGATGTCCACATACAAAAGAATGTAAGCAGAACCCTATCTCACACCATATGCAAAAATTAACCCCAAATGTATCAAAGACGTAAATATAAGAACCAGGACTATAAAACTCCTAGAAGAAATGTAGGGAGGGAGTTGAGGTGGCACAAGAGAGTAACTGCCTCTCTTCTACTCCAGAAGGTCCAGGTTCCCTGGAGCTGCCTAATGAAAACACAAGCAGACATAGAAGAACACACAGTGAACAGACACAGAGCAGACAATGGGGGGAGCAGTGGGGGGGGGGGGGGGGGAGAAATAAATAAAAATAAATCTTTAAAAAAAGAAGAAAGAAATGTAGGGAAGCACCTTCAGGATCTTGTGTTAGACAACAGTTTCTTAAAGTTTACACCCAAAGCACAAGCAATGAAAGAAAAAATAGATAAATCACACTCCATCAAAATTAAAAACTTTTATGCTAAAAGGACTTTGTCATGAACGTGAAAAGACAACCTACTCATGGAAGAAAATATTTGGAAACCACATTCGCAATAAAGGTTTAACATCTAGAATACATAAGGAAATTCTACAATTCAACAATTAAAGGCCAACAACCCAATATAAAAATGGTCAAAAGACAGGAACAGACATTTCTCCAAAGAGGATATACAAATGGCTAAAAAGCACATGAAAAGATGCTCAAAGTCACTACCTATTAAGGAAAGGCAATTCAAAACAACAATGAGTTATCATTTTACACCCACTAAAATGATTATTAAAAAAAAAAAACAGAAAAGTACAAGTGTTGGAGGGGATGTGAAGACATAGAAACACTCATTCGTTGCTGGCTGGAATGTAAAATGATGTGGCCACTGTGAAAGACAGTTTGGCAGTTCCTCAGAAAGCTAAGTATAGAATTACCATATCACCCAGAAATCCTACCACTAAGTATATATCCAGAAGAATTGAAAGCAGGGACTCAAACAGATATCTGTACATCAATGTTCACAGCAGCATTATTCACATTTGCTAAAAAAGGGAAGCAACCTAAGTGTCCATCAGTCAATGAATGGATAAATACAATATATACCTACAGTGGAATATTATTCAACCCTAAAAGGGAATGATGCACTCATGCGTGCAACAACATGGATGAACCTTGAGAACACTATGCTGAGAGAAATAAGCCAAACACAAAATGACAAATATTGTATGATCTCACTGTTATGAACTGATTAAAGTAAGCAAATTCATAGCGTTAGAATCTAGATTACAGTTTACCAGGGGATAGATTGGATTTAAAGAACGGGGAGTTGACAGTTTGTGCAGAATTTCTATTTAGGTTGATTGCAAAGGTTTGGAAATTGATGGTGGTGATGGGCACTATATTGCGAGTGTAACTGACAGCACCGAATTACATGGGTGTATATTGTTAAAACAGGAAACTTTAGGTTGTATATATTGCTAGAGTAAAAGTTAAAAAATAAAACACAGGACTATAAAACAGAAAACCCAATTATGGATGATGGACTATAGTTAATAGTACAAGTACAAGAACGTTCATTCATGGATTATAACAATTGTATGACACTAATATAAGTTGTTAATAAATGGGATAAATGGGAAAAAATGCACCTAATGTAAACTATGGATGATAGGTAATAGTAGTATTTTAATGACCTTTAATTAATTGTAACAAAGGTAAATACTGTTTAAAAAATAGAACAATTATTAAGAAGTGCTATATCAATTTTAACAAATGTTCCACACCAAGGCAAGGAGTTGGTGGTTGGGGCAGTGTATGTGAGTTCTGTATTTTGTGTGATTGTTCTAAAAACCCACAACTTCTCTAACTAAAACAAAAAACAAAACAGGCAGCCTTACAGGCTATCCAGTAAATGTACTCAAGAGGTATGCCCAAATGTAACAATAAAAAAATTTGGATCATAAACCTCAACGTAAAATGTAAAAATTCTAAAACTTCTAAAAGAAAACATAGGAGAAAATCTAAATTACCTTGGGTTTGCCAATGATTTCTAACTACAAACCTAGAAGTATAAATCAATGAAATAAAAAACTGATATTAGACTTCATTAAAAATAAAAACTTTTGGGGAGCAGATGTGGCTCAAGCAGTTGAACACCCACTTTCCACATGAGACATTCTGAGTTTGGTTCCTGGTGCCTCCTAAAGAAGACAAACAACGAGCAGACAATGAGCAAAACCAATGAGCAGACAACAAGCAAACAACGAGCAGACAACAAGCAAAAACAAGCAGGGAACAGATGTGACTCAAGTAGTTGAGTGCCTGCCTCCTTCATGGGATGTCCCAGGTTCGGTTCCCAGTGACTCCTATTGAAAAAAAACAACAAAAACAGACAATGAGCAGGCAGTAAGCAAAAAACAATGAGGGGAAGCAAATTTGGCTCAATGGATAGAGCGTCCACCTACCACATGGGAGGTCCAGGGTTCAAACCCAGGGCCTCCTGACCCATGTGGTAAGCTGGCCCACTCACAGTGCTGATGCACGCAAGGAGTGCCCTGCCATGCATGGGTGTCCCCAGGTAGGGGAGCCCCACACACAAGGAGTGCCCCCCATAAGGGGAGCCACCCTGCACTAAGAAAGTGCAGCCTTCCCAGGTGTGGCACCACACACACAGAGAGCTGACGTAGCAAGATGATACAACAAAAAGAGACACAGATTCCTGGTGCTGCTGACAAGAATCCAAGCAGACACAGAAGAACATACAGCGATTGGACACAGAGAGGAGACAGTGGGGAGAGAAATAAATTTTTAAAATAAATCTTTAAAATAAAAAAAAAAGCAATAAGCTGACCAAGAGGGCAAACAATGAGCAAAAATAAGGAGCAAAAGCAAGGCGCAAACAGATGAGAGAGCAATCTTGGGAAGGGGGAGGGATCCAAAACACAAACAACACCAACGCTGAAAAGGATGTGTAGCAACAGAAACTCTTGCTCATTGCTGGTGGAAATGCAAAATGGTACAGTCATTTTGGAAGACAGTTTGACAGTTTCTTACAAAACTGAACATATGGTCCAGCAATTACACTCCTAGATATTTACCCAAAGGAATTTGAAAACTTATGTCCACACAAAACCTACAAGGAATGTTTACAGTAGCTTTATTCATATGTGCCAAAAATGGGAAGCCGTCATGATGACCTTCCAAAGCTGAGTGAATAAACAAACTGTGGCACATCCATACAATGGACTATTATTCAACAATAGAAAGAAAGGAGCTATTAAACCATGAAAAACATGGAAAACCTTAAATGCATATTGCTAAGTGAAAATACTTCATCCTATGTAACTGCAAGTATGTAATATTGGAGAAAAGGCAAAATTATAAACACAGCGAAGAGATCATTGCTTCCATGGGTTCAAGCAGGGATGAAGATGAAGAGGGATGAAAAGATAAAGCATGAGGCATTTTTAGGGCAGTGAAACTCTTCTGTATGATACTGTAATGGTAGATACATGGCCATTATGCCTTTGTCAAAACCGTAGAACCATATTTACGAAGTGTGGACCTTAATGTAAACTAAGGACTTTAGTTAATAATAACATATCCACATTGGTTCATCAATTGTAATAAATGTACCACGCTAATGAAAGATACTAATAATAGGGGAAACTGTGTGGAAGGAGGGAGGGTGTATGTGGAAACTATCCTCTTCTGTGCAACTTTTCTATAAACCTAAAATAGTTTATTTTTTAAATCTGTAGCTAAAATGGGTGATTCGTTTCCTCTGGAAAGAAGATGATGGCCAGAGAAAAGAAAAGTTTTGCTGCTTTTCATAAATTTTTTCATACTTTAAGCTTTATACTTTTGTACCTTTGATAGAACTAAAAGGTAAAAATTAAAAGAAGAAAGGAGAGAGAAGCAGCTGTGGCTCAAGGAACTGGGCTCCCATCTACCATATAGGAGGTCCAGGTTTTGATACCCAGGGCCTCCTGGAGAAGGCAAGCTGGGCTGTGTGGCGAGCTGGCCCATGCAGAGAGCTGGCCTGCACAGAATGCTGCCCCTTGCAGGAGTGCTGTGTGGAGAGCTGACCCCGCAAGATGACGCAACAAAGAGAGACACAGAGGAAAGACCATAAGGGACACAGCAGAAGAGGGAGCTGAGGTGGCGCAAGAGAATGATCTCTTCTCTCCCACTCCAGAAGATCCCAGGATCAGTTCCCGCAGCCACCTAAAAAGAAGACAAGTGGACATAGAAGAATACAGAGCAAATGGACACAGAGAGCAGACAATGGATGGAGGGGGTAGAAATAAACAAATCTTTTTTTAAAATAACATTTAAAAAAAGAAGAAAGGAGAGAAGGGAAGGAGGAATGGAAGAAGAAAGGGAGGGAGGGGAATATATGAGAAGATAACTATGACTAAAAATGTTAATAGAAATATCAAGTCCAAACTACATTTTACTGGGTTTTACAGGGCCTATTTTATTTTGTTTGGGTGGGTTGCAGGGAAAGGGTAAGGAATGTGAACACTTCTTAATGTTTACAGGAATAGGGAAATGAGGGCACACTTAGATGATGCTGTAGTGTGCTTTGGAAATTTATATTCAAAAATTCAGCAGTATTTATTTTCAAAGCCATGAACAGTGGGCCTTAATTTTCTTAGTTGGGTTTTCAATCACTAACAGATGTTATTTACTAATCTGTAAAAGGAAATTGTGAAAATAAAGAAAAAACAGAATCTACGCACACCTCTTCTTTTTTTGCCATGTTCTTGTGGTTGATACTACATCACTTTAATCGATGTTTCCTTTTATGAAGGCACCAACTGTCTGATTGTAATTTGATTTTCAGAAATGTTAAAGCAACATACTCTGATTAGATTTAAAGAAAACGTAGTGCAGGTGATGCCTCCAGGGTTCAGGAAAAGGCCCTTTTTTTATTTCCATCAATGATACATTCAGCGCTGAGTTGAGGATATTGTCAGAGACTGCTTCCTGGTAGAAATGCATCTCTGGGCCCTGAAACCTTCTGTCATGGTTACACATTTTCTCACCTACCCTGAGTCAATCTACTCATAAGGCTATGAAAATCTGATAGGTAAAAAGACCCACAGTCAGCACCAATTCCTAATAAGGATATCCATAAAACATTCACTGAGTCAACACAAATCCTGTTTTTAAATAAACAGGGAAACAACCAGAATTCTTTTCTTTCTTTCAAGTTTTTTTACTTTTTAAAAGCTACTTTGATTACATAAATGTTACAGAGAATATATAGGGGATTCCCATGTGCACTTCTCCCCACACCTCCCACATTTTCCCACATTAGCAACATCTTTGATCAGTGTGGCACATTCACTGTGATTGATAAACACATTTTGGAGCATTGCCACTAAGCGTGGATTAGAGTTTAGACTGTAGTTTACACTCCCTCCCATTCGACTCTGTACGTTATGGCCGTATATATAATGGCCTGTATCTGTCACTGTAATGTCATTCAGGATGATTCCCAAGTCCTAAAAATACCCCTCTATTATACCTATTTTTTCCCTCTCCCTAACCCCAGAACATCCATGGGGCACTGCCTCCACAACAATGGTGTCTCTTCCATTGCTAGAATCACAATAAGTCTATAGTAGAATACTAGTAAGTTTATTTTAGTCCATAGTTCATTTCCCAATCCTGAGGACTCTGGAATGGTGGATGCTCACTCCACCATTCATTGAAGGGGGCTTCGATCCCATACATCTGATGGATGGGACTCTCTTGCTTGCAGATGTAGGCACTCTTAGTTCCTTGGTATGTTGTTTGTCCATCATCTCCTCCCGGTTAGTTGTCCTGCATAAGTACAATGAACTGGAGAGTAGGTTTTGCAACTCTGTTGAGATTCAGGGCTCAGCTGGCACATGGACAGTCCCAAGATTTAAGTCTCTTGGATGTACACCTACCAACTCTAGTACTAATTATAGGTTGAAATAGAAGGACAGAAGAGTCTTGCATAGGGAAACCACTGCTGAGTCTCTATCACACGGGGGAGGATAAATACCAGATCAGGGTCCAGCCAAAATTCTCTTAATGCCAACAATTGCTGAAGGCAGTGGGCTCCTCAGATGGCCAACCTAGCATGACATCTGGGACTGAATTCTGACTCCATCAGTTTCTAGCTATGTGATTTTAAGGATATTTAATATCTCTGTACCTCAATCTGTTTATCTGTAAAATGAGGAAGGTAAGGCCTTCTTTACAATGCTTTAAAAGATTCTTAATCAATAAAGGCACTCAACAAAAGAGTTCCCTTTGCTCTGCTTTCCTGAGGCATGAGTCAAGAATGTTCAGGTTTTCTGTCTCTACTCCCTTTGCAAGATCCACACTCTCTCTTATTTGGGAAACAGGGAAAAATTGAAGAAATTAGTTCAAGAAAGACCACCTTGTGAGCTTATATTCAATTCTCATTAAGGATCTGGAAAATCAGATCAACCCCCTGGGGGTTCTGATCTTTCACTCTAGAGTATGGATTTTTTTTTTAAAGAGGTACCAGGGTATTGAACCCAGGACATCATACATGTGAAGCACATGCTCAACCACTGAGCTACACCTGCTCCACATAGAGTATGAAATGTACTAAATCCTAGGCAGAGATATTTTTCCAAATGACACTGTCAAATTAAAGGCTATTTGAGGTCAAATGGATTTCCTCTTTGGGAAAGATCTTAACAAAGATTGCAATGATAAAGGTGACTCATTTGCATTTTTCTCTTCAGAAAAGTGAGGAGGAAAGGCAATGAAAAATAAAAAACCATTGGAGACATGGAACAGGTGAGAATTTTTTTTCATAAATTAGCAGATTATAACCAAGTATTCTTCATCTTTTCTCCTTGGGGATCAATTGTCATGTGATCATGTGTTTATGTTGAATAGAATACTTGAAAACCTTAGAAACTAGAAAGACATTCAAGACCCTTAAAACAGATAACCCCAATTTACAAATATAGAAACTGGTTGCCGAGGTCAAGACCCTTTTCCAGTATAGTACAGCTAGTTGGGCATTGACTTTCCTCTTTAGTTTACCTGTGCAAGTGCATATGAAACTGTATTTTTTGTGTGCTGTAAATTTGTATCACTGTTTTGTTCTGCTATTTAGGAATAGTTAACATGTTTCACAGTTACTTTAAGGAACTCGAGGAAAGTCACGCCTGCTCTCTATTTAGGTGGGAAATTTTGAGAGGTGAGTGTAAAAGAATGGCTGGGTGTTTGTAGAATCCAAATAAAAAATAAGGAAATTGTCTGACACCTTGTTGACACAACTGGAAATAATATGAGACTGTTGCTTCCTTTTCTTTGTACTGTTCTTAGGTTCTTCTCTGAAGGCAAAAATGCCAAGGATGCTCTGCTAAAACCCAACAATTATTCATGCAGCCTGCACATAAAATCATTTCTCCCTACTTTCACTCCTGGGGATCTATAATTGTGCTATATAAGAAACAAACATGTCCTGTCTGAAGGAAGGAGAATATAACAATGGACATCTGAATCTCATGTCAATCTAGTTTTCCAGCTTGTCATGGCTCCTTAGACAGTGTTTGAGGAAATTTCACCAATGGGACTGATTTACCATGAAATATGCCCATTTTCCATTAAATCTCACTCTTTACTTCAGTGAGGCACTAACGTTACCAACGTTTCACTGGTGGACCCCAGAGGTCTATCTCTAGGCATTGCTAGTTCAAAAAATGGACTGTGTATAAGAGAGGCCTTGGAGGAAGAGGTTTTATTTGCTTCAGTTGTTTGGCACATTGCTTAAACTAGAGATGTTAGCAATTCCTTGAAGAGAGCAGCATTAGTCAGGCCCTTGGGGGCAATAGTGGGAAATGGAGCTTAAGCTGTCACATGTTTGATAAAAAACATGTCAGTTGAGAAAGGCACAGCACAGGAAATAAGAAATCTATTTTCAGAGCTTTAGTGAAATGGTGAAGCCCTTGGAGGCCTCATATCCCAAGGTGAAATCCCAGAGCTGCTCTTTACCCATCATATGACCTTGGTGAAATGACTTAATTTTCATAACTCACTTTCTTAATTTATAGAATGGGCATGATGTGACTAACTTTTATTTTAGAAATCAAATAAAACAACATATGTAAAGTGCTCATCGCAGATGTTTTAATCATGCTGTAAACAATCATTATGATTATGATAATTATTATTATTCTAATTCAAGCACTGCCATTTACCAGCTGTGTCCTTGGGCCAGGAACTCTGAGTTGGATTTCTTTCTCTGGACAGTGCAATAATAATATTTACCTTACAGCATTGTTTTGAGGACTAGAAAATTGTGTGGAAAGTTTCCAGTCATAGTTTCTAGCCTGGCACAGGTAGTCTCTTCACAATTTGTTGTTCTTGTTATCTTCTCTACTACCTTTTTTTTTTTTTAACACCAACCTGTTTATACTTTAGAGAATCCATATTTCATATAAAAATTGGCTCTTCTTGATATAGTATTTTTATATCCAGTTTTATGTGATTACTGAAGAGATGGACTAGATTTCTCTTTGTCTCATAAGTCCCCATTCAAGCTCCCTCAGGGATAAGTCCCCAAAAAAGATAGGACTAAATATCAAACCAGTGCCCTCCACTATGATAGGGCTTTTCAGAATTACTTGAAAAGAAACACAAAAATATCCCCCCATTCTCAGCAGTTTGGTCAAGGAAGAAACAAACTAGGATTAGAGCACCTCGGGCACATCTATCTACGTCTCCTCGTATAAGGACACCAGTCATAATGGATTTGAAAAAGAACCAACCCTGAAATCTTTCCCCAAGGAGTTAATAAACTACTCAGGGGAGACAGGATAAAACAGATAATTTAAAGGGTTGAAAGAGTAGGAGCAATATGGAATGTGCACTGAATTGGTAGAAATTAGCAGAAAGTGATCAGTGCTGCAGAATGCTACCCAGACATTCAGAAACATAATGAACTCACCTAATGTGGATAGAAACAAATATAAATACAAATACATAGAAATCATGGACAAAATAAAATATATTTCTTTAAGCAACTCTTCTCCAAAGAAGAAAAGAGTTATCCCGGAAGCCAGAAATAAAAACTGCCCTTGAAATCCAGAGCTGAGATTTGAATACCCATCAGGGAAGAGAAGATATGGCCTCAGCAAGTGAGAAATGGAGGAGCTAGAATCTTACCCCTTAAAGTAAAGTCCAGAAGCTAAAAGAGTTTCCCTGTTTATGAAAAGTGAATCTAGAAAAATTATCCAACTAACCAAAGAAATAGGAAAAAAATCTTGCTATCTGGACACAAATTTAAACCAATTGCACATATATAACAGAATGCCCAAGCCAAGGAATTAATGTTAGAATTAGTCCAAACCATTAAAAATGATAGGGCTAAATCAGAAGATAATTCAAAATGAATAGTTTTCATTCATGGTCTAGTGATTACCGAGTCCCTCAAAAAAATTCTTCACTGCAAATAGGTCTCCTTAAAAAAATAACAAATTGCATGGGTTTGCTAATATTTTCATTGTCATGGTGATATTCTCTATGATGGCTGGGACTCCTGGAGTCCCTTTCCACATGCTCTCCCATTTAGAAGCAGCTGATAAGCATTGTGCCCATGGTGATCTAAGGCTTCCAAGAAGGGTGAGCTTAATTGTGGAAAATGTCTTAAGCCATAAGTTCAGAATTCACATCATGCCCTTTCTGCCACTTTCTATTGGCCTAATCAAATCACAAGGCCAGTCCAGATACTGGTCGTTTTCTCTGGGCATATTAAAGTGTACTGGATTCAGAGATTTTACTTTTACTGATTAAGTAATGGTTAAGGCTTTGATTGGGCCACATCAGTAGGAGGTTCCATCCCTGCCCCCTTGGTGGGTGTGGACTCACAGAGAAACTGCACCTCACAGAAGGGAGGTTGGAGTTTTAATGTTAGAGTCTTGATGCTGGAGTCTTGAGCTAGAGACCCAGGAAGTAAGCACACAGGAGCTTGGTTGTGAGGAAAGAGAAGCAAGCTCTGGGAAGAGAGGAACCCTGAGCCTGGAGAGAAGCAAGCCCTGGGAAGAAGGGAACACAGGAAGCCTGAAATCTGGCAGAAATCGGCAGCCATCTTGTTCCAATATGTGGCAAAAGACTTTGGTGAGGGAAGTAACTTATACTTCATGGCCTGGTAACTGTAAGCTTCTACCCCAAATAAATACCCTTTATAAAAGGCAATAGATTTCTGGTATTTTGCATCAGCACCCCTTTGACTGACTAATACACAACATTTAGAGAAACAACCTTCATTTCTTCATAGAAAGGAATGAAATTGTGGTCCTTTTTGCAAAATGTCATAAAGTTGACCCATTATTTATCCTCTTTCCTATATTCAAGGCTTTCTCAGACCCAATTTCCAGAATTACCCTCTCTTGCTATTCCTCCATTCTCCAACCAAAAGATGCTTTTGCTTCTGAGATTTCCCCAGTCTAGAATTTCTCTCCCTCTTTTTCTACCCATCTGATCAGGATTTCCTTTCAAAATCTGATTTATCCCAAATGGCTTCTCTTTCATTGAAAGCAATAATAATAGTAAAATCACTCATGATTTCTTATCATGTACCAGTCAATGTTCTAAGTTCTTTGCAGGCATTATCATATTTATTCTTATAAAACCTTCCCAAGGTAAATATCATCAAAGACTCATTCACAGAAAAGAGAAACTCAGGGGTGCCAGACACAAAATGAATACTCTTAATCTTCATGTTAACTACCACTCTGAAGCATCATTTTCTGATTTTCCCAAACAAATATAATATCTCTATCTTTTAGCTTTGTATTTCTCTTTAAAATACACTGACAATAACAAGTATTAAGTATTGGTCAGGATGCAGAATAGTGGGAATACTCATACATGGCTAGTAGGAGTGTAAATTGGTACAATAATTTGGAAACCAACAATATTCTTTCTAAAGGGAAGGTATGTATATTAGTCAGTATTTTCTAAGGAAATAGAACTAACAGGAAATATCTGTAAAAAGTATGATATTTTATAAAATTGTTTCACATAACCATGGGGATCCACAAGTCCAAATTCTGTGGAGCAGGCTATAAGCCAGTTAGCCCAATGAGTTCCCCAGGAGATGCTGGCTGTGTGAAGTACAGATGGAAATTCTCCCTCTGAATGCTGAAATCACATCTCCTTTTAAGGCCTTCAACTGATTGGATGAGACATCACTCATTGCTGAAGACAATCTTCTTACTGATTATTCAAGTCCATGAAAATCCCTAGTATTATAATTATCCCAGTGTTTGCTTGGCCAAACAACTGGGCACCATTACCTGACCAAGTTGACAAATTAGCCTAACCATCACAGTCTACCACTTGTCAGCTTGATAGCCGTACATGTTACCTTAAACCATACTTAATCTCTAAATAAAAGCAGTAACAGGCATAATATTTTTGCCTAACAATAGTCAGCTGTCCTCCATACAACCGGTACTAAATCTCTCCAGAATAGGGTGCAAGTCCTTGGGTAATGCTCACTCTTAAAGTTGGCATCCTTAAATACATGATGTGAAACCAATACAACTTATGCCTTAGGATAAGGAGAAAAGATAAGGAAGAGACAAAGATATTCATTTTATGTAGGTATACAAACATAACAAAATAAAAAATATTCATGACCATTTTTCAATCCTTGTTTCTGTAATTGTCACAAGTCAAAGTGTATATATATCACTGTCTTCTTACACTACCCATTCCATGTTCTATTTACCCTCAGCAAGGAGCTCAACTGGCTGTGGTTCTTGCCTGGTGGGACCCAAACCTTGATTCCTAAAGATTCTGTGTCATTGTTACTCCTGCCTGGATTGGGGTGTTACAGTTTTCCCTTAACTTTTTTTTTAAAGATTTATTTTTTATTTTTTTCCCTCCCCTTCCTCACCCTCCCCTCCCCTTCTCCCAATTGTCTGTTCTCTGTGTCCATTCACTGTGTGCTCTTCTGTGTACACTTATATTCTTGTCAGCGGCACCAGAAATCTGTGTCTCTTTTTGTTGCATCATCTTCCTGCATCAGTTCTCTGTGTGTGCAGCGTCACTCCTGGGCAGGCTGCACATTTTTTGTGCTGGGCAGCCCTCCTTATGGGGCACACTCCTTGTGCGTGGGGCTCCCCTACGCGGGAGACACCCCTGCATGACACGGCACTCCTTGTGTGTGTGCATGGGACAGCTCATCACATGGGTCAGGAGGCCCTGGGTTTGAACCCTGGACCTCCCATATGGTGGGTGGATGCCCTATCCATGAGCCAAATATGCTTCCCTCCATTAACTTTAATCAAAGTGCATGGTAGAACTAAGAGGTGATCTAGGACTCTTCTGTATTCTAGGCAAATTCTTCTTTACCTCCATTATGTAGTTGCAGACCTATTTCCCCTCAATAGTCAGGATCAATCATCTCAGCCATTACAATTAATTCCTTCTTTACTTGTTGATTTAGAGGCATGAAGAGCTCAAAGTGGCCAGGTAGCAGTCTTAACTTTCAGTTTAATGGAATGGTTGTTGTGTTTCCTGGTGAAAGTACTCCTTCCTTTGGAACTTAGGCCTGTAGATCAACAAAGCTTAAGGTTTCAGGGACAGAAAGCAAAAATTTTCCTAGTGGATCATTAGGGAAAATAACGATAAGTGCCACTCCCATTTCCACCCTTTGATTCCTGGACCTGTGTATCTTGGCTATGGTAGAAACAGCACCATACAGTGGACACTAATTTAAAGCATACACAGCCTCCTGGAGTACATTGCTTCAGCCCTTAAAGGTATTGCTACCTAACTGGCACCATAAAGTCTTCAAAAGACCATTCCACTGTCCTATCAATCCAGCTACTTTGGGAAGATGGGGAACATGGTAAGAACAGTGAATTCCATGAGCATGTGCCATTCCCACACGTCATTTGTTATGAAATAGGTTCCTTGATCAGAGGCAAGGCTGTGTAGAATACCATGGCAACAGATCACACATTCAGTAAGCCCACAGATGATGCACCATTACCTAGCCAAGTTGACACATTTACCTAATCATCACAGTATACAGACCCAGAAATTCAATGTCTAGGATACACCAAACAGAGATGCATGCTATATACACCAGAAACAGAGCCAAGAATCTCCACAGAATTATTTTTATAATCCCAGTCTAGAAGTAATTCAAATAACAATCAATAGAGAGAGAATAAATTCATATATCATAATTTAGAGTAGTATTCAACAACAAAATGGAACAAGCTACAAATACATTATAGAGCATGGATAAATCTCAAAAATATAACAATGAGGGTGACCAGATACAAAAGATTATTAAGTATGTGTATTGGGGATGAATATTGCCTCTCACAAAAGGCATGTTCAGGTCCCAATCCCTAGTCCTGTGGGTGTGAACCCATTTGTAAATAGGATCTTTTAAGATGTTACTAGTTAAGGCATTCCCAAACTGAATGAGGGAGGGCCTTAATCCAAGATAGCTGAAATCTGTAAAGGCAAAGGCAACTGGACACAGAAAAGAGAAGCCACAGGGAGCAGCCAGAAGCTGGAAGTCAATGGAAGAGAAAGGAGAAGATGCTTCCATGTGCACTGCCATGTGGCAGAAAAGCCAAGGGCTGAAGATCACTGGCAGCCAGCCCCAGAACGTCAAGATGCCAAGCCATTCTAAGAATCTTCAGTCAGGCCAATGAGAAGTCCTCAAGCCAAATTCGCCTGGCAGAGGAGACCTGCATTATGAAGGAATTGGTCTGCCTTAGTGTTCCTACCATGCCCAGTCATTGGCAGAAAGCAGCCTGTAGGAGTTGTGGCCTCAGAGACAATGCAATGTTCAATTCAAAACATTGTACCTAGAGCTATCCATCAATTACACTCCCCACTGCAGGAGATCGGAGTGGAACACTTCTTTGGCTGCCACATCCACTAAAGGAGATATAAATTATAACAACTTCAACATAGGAATACAAATAAATGAAATACACAAAACATTTAAACTGCAGTATTACTAACTTGGGATGCTAATCTAAATAACTGATACACTAATAAAGTTTACAGTCATTCTAATAAGTAAATCATTGACTATTTATTAAATAGTATGGAGCACTATTATTCTGCAGTGAAGACTGGGGAAACAAGATTTCATAACCACAGATGTACCTGAGAGTGGCACATAAATTATTAAGAGATTCAGTTCCTAAAGTCCCAAAAAGCCTGTTGAAACAATGTTAAAAGCATTTCACTTTTTCTTTTAATGCTAAAGCAAAGATGATAGGGAAAATTCCAGCAAGTGGAGATGTATTCATCTTTATCGGTGTCATTGTCTAGAGTCTGGACATCCTCGAGAAACATGACTTTTAAATGAGGGCATTTAACTTGAGGTTGTCAATAGAAAGTAAACATATGCCAATCTCATGTGACTTAATGGAGATGAGAGGGAGTAAAGAAAAAAACAAGGTCTAACAGTGTTTCCAGGGGCTCACAACCCCTTTGCAAGAATCAGAGTGGGAAAAGAGAAGGCATTTAGGTTTACCATTCAGAAGACTTCTCTAGAATATTTGATCCTCTCATTGTGCTCATCAAACCATGATTATGCTATTTAGGATTTATATTTAGGAGTAGATTAGGAAATATCAACACATAAAGAAGTCAATGGTGAAGGAAATTGAGAGAACTGTTATGTATTTGTTGGTGACCTGGTGCTTCATTATTTATATCCACAGAAACTTATTTACATTTGTGTTATCCTATGGTTTAATCAGGAAATATTCTTACCACAACATTGAACTCCTAACTGTACCTCTATTTCTATGGGCAAGAAGCCTGGTCAGATTTTATTGGGGAAATAAAAAGAGGAAAAGTAGTTGGAAATAAGGTCAGAAGTACTCTATCATATTTTGAAGTAAATGTACCGTTGTTTATTTACTTCAGAGTATATTATTTCCTTTAATTCATTTTCAGAGGCAACGAGGCTCTCCCATTTTAAAACATGCTATAAATAAAATTATAGTATTTCCCTTCTCAAGGAAAGGAAGTGAAAATCTGAACCATTGAATGTGTAATAGTGAAGCAAGTCAGGAGTACCCACCTCACTGCGGAAATGATGAGTTTACTTTCAAAGTAGAGACATCTTTTTTTCTTTCTTTTTAGGGATTGAACCCAGGACCTCATGTATGCAAAGCAGGCACTCAACCACTGAGCCCTACCTGCTCCACAATGTCTTCTTTTTTTTTAATTTATTTCTCTTTCCTTCCCTGTCCCCTGCCCCCAGTTGTCTGCTTTCTGTGTCCACTCGCTGTGTGTTCTTCTGTGTCCACTTGTATTCTTGTCAGGGGCACCTGGAATCTGTGTCTCATTTTTGTTGCGTCATCTTGCTGTGTCAGCTCTCTGTGTGTGCAGCACCATTCCTGGGCAGGCTGTACTTTTTTCACGCTGGGCGGCTCTCCTTACGGGGCACACTCCTTGCACGTGGGACTCCCCTATGCAGGGGACACCCCTGCATGGCACGGCACTCCTTGCATGCATCAGCACTGCACGTGGGCCAGTTTACCACATGGGTCAGGAGGCACTGGGTTTGAACCTTGGACCTCCCATGTGGTAGGTGGACGCCCTATCCATTGGACCAAATCCGCTTCCGACAAAGAACATCTTTTTAATAAGAGTAAAAACGGGGGAAAAGGTAGATGTTGAACATTCAAAAGGGCAGCTACTAAACTAATGTTGATTGGATGAACTATTCCACTGCCCACTATGTAACATGAAGAAAATAAATCTTTTCTCTCCCTACCAGCATCTTCACTTCCACCCTAGCACTCAGGATACAAGCAAGTGACTCAGGTTCAGCCAACTTGATGCTTTTACTCAGGACTTTGAATTTTGAATGAGTAGCACAAAGAAAACAGAAGTTAGAATCCATTCATGGCCACAGTCCTGGTGACCATTTCTAAGCAAAGTCAGCAGCTTTGTCAACGGACATTTTTCTACTGTTGGTTTCATGACCCTCTGGAGCTGTCTTGGTTCTTGTTCCTTTTGTCAAACTTGTCCTGCAGTCCCTCAAAGATTCTTAGAGTTCTCAATATCCTTCTAACACATTTTTCTTTTTGTTTAAGATTACTTCAAAAGCAGTTTTACAATAAAAAGCATCTTAACTGATAAGATCAGTCAAGCAAATATCTACATAACTCTAATCACTGTGGAGGATCAGGGAGCTAAACAGAAGCCTCAGGCAGAACCTCAGCCACAGAAAGTTAGAGAAAACTAAAGGTCAGTGGACAGACAAGTCCCCAGGCAACGGACACTAGGCTTTCAACAGCTCAGCTAATTCCCTTGTCATCAGCTGGTGAGTATTGGGATCCTCATGTATGCCCTGATCTGTATGCCTTAATCTGCCAGGGCTAAACCAGCATGTGCCAATCTCCATGACTGCATGAACCGAACCAGAAAGCAGAGCCTGTGATGACTTCTGGCAAGATGGCACTGGAGTAGGTAGGCAGGGCTCAACTCTCTTACAAAAACAAAAGAGGAAAAGCAAAAAATGTCCAAAGGAACTGCTTTAGGGATCTGCAGACCATAAGAGTGTTGCACATCATCCAGGAGACTGAGGGAAGAGAAACAAAGAAGCCAAAACAAAAAGCATGAGTGGCACCTGCTGCTGGGCACAGCACCCATCCCCCACCCTCAAAGCTAACAACCTGGATAAAACTTGTAGCTCACTACAGCCAACTGAGAGAGGAACAGATTCTTCCTCCTTGGGAAGAGGGAGGGTGCCGCTGAGGGGGAAAAGTGGTTTCTCTTCAGTGAATTTGGCCTGCAGAGCCCATTTTGAATCTCAGCTTTGGCAAGACATGAATCATGGGCAAGTGGAGGTTGAAAGACAGATCTCTGAGGAAGGATTCACTAAAGAACAGTATCTGTTGACAGGCTGGGACACTGCAGAAAGAGAAAAACACTTTTTTGGATTCTCTTATATATCAACCCCTTGAATCTGATCTGTGTGCTGTTAGTGGGTCACTAGCCCTTTTTGATGCCTTAAGCTGGGCAATTTTATAAACTTACAATAAGTCAAACAAAAAATCAAAGAAGAGCTGTGGAACAAAACCACTAGACAAGAGAGAAAACTTGATTGTCAGAGTAAATTCACCATAAATCAGATGCCTAAATATCAGCAAAAAAAATTACAAGCCATACTAAGAAACAGGAAGAGATGGGATAGCCACAGGAAAAAAAACAAAAATCCTGATGAGATACAGAATTTAGGACAACAAATCAATGATAATCACACAAATCTCCCAACTCAATTAAAGGTATTGAAGGAAAATAGAACTAAAGAGATAAAGGATATTAAGAGGACACTGGGAGAGCATAAAAAATAACTTGAAGCCAACAAAGAAAATTAACAGAGTTTTGGGAATGAAAGACACAATAGAGGCGGCAGACTTGGACCAGTGGTTAGGGCGTCTGTCTACCACATGGGAGGTTCGCGGTTCAAACCCCGGGCCTCCTTGACCCATGTGGAGCTGGCCCATGTGCAGTGCTGATGTGCGCAAGGAGTGCCGTGCCACGCAGGGGTGTCCGCTGCATAGGGGAGCCCCACGCACAAGGAGTGCGCGCATAAGGAGAGCTGCCCAGCGAGAAAGAAAGTGCAGCCTGCCCAGGAACGGCGCTGCACGCACAGAGAGCTGACACAACAAGATGATGCAACAAAAAAAAACACAGATTCCCGTGCTGCTGGCAACAACAGAAGCGGACAAAGAAGAAGATACCAGCAAATAAACACAGAGAACAGACAACCCGGGTAGGGAGGGAAGGGGAGAGAAATAAATAAATAAATAAATCTTTTTTAAAAAGACACAATAGATAAGATTAAGAATACCTTAGAATGAGACATTGGATTTGTCCTGCATGACACTGCAGTGACAGATTCAGGCCACTGTATATTTTGTCATAACCTACAAAATTGTGCAGGACAGAGTATAAATTATAATGTAAGTTGTAGTCCAGGGTTAGTAGCAATGCTTCAAAATGTGTTCATCAATTGCAACAAATGTACCACACTAATGAAGGATGTTGTTAATGTGAGAAAGAATGGCAGGGCAAGTGAGTGGGCATATGGGAATTCCTTATATTTTTTTTATGTAACATTTATATAATCTAAAGCTCCTTTAAAAAGAAAGAGAAAATAATTTTAAAAATACTTTGGAGGGAACGGATGTGGCTCAAGTGGTTACGGGCCTTCTTCCAACATGGGAGGTCCCAGGTTCAGTGTCCAGTGCCTCCTACTAACAACAACAGAAAAAACAAGAAGCAAACAAGGGGGAAAAACAACTCAAGGGAGCTGATGTAGCTTGGTGGTTGAGTGTCAGCTTCCCACATATGAGGTCTGGGGTTCAAGCTCCAGCCCCAGTACCTAAATAAATAAATACATACATACATACATAAGAGGAATATAACAGCAGATTTGAAATGGCAGGCAAATGCATAATGAAGGTCAGAACATCTGAACTTGAAAAGACAGGATAACAGACAGAAAAAAGAATAGAAAAAATTGAACAGGTTCTTGGGGAATTGAATGACAACATGAAATGCAAAAACATGTGTGTTATAGGTGCTCCAGAAGGAGAGAATGGAAAAGACCCAGAAAGAATATTTGAGGAAATAATGATGGAAAATTTCTAAACTCTTATGAAAGACATAAATATCAACATCCAAGAAGACAACATAACCCCAACAGAAAAAATTTGAATAGACCTACCATGAGACACCTACTATTAAGAATTACAAATACTAGAGATAAACTGAAAGAAGCAAGAGAAAAGCAATGCATCCATAAGGGAAGCTCAGAAAGACTAAGTGCTGATCTATCATCAGAAACCATGGAGGCAAGATTGCAGGGGTATGATGTATTTAAGGTACTGAAAGAGAAAACTGCCAGCCAAGAATATTTATCCAGCAAAAACTGTCCTTCAAAAATGAGGGTAAGTTTGAAGTAGTCACAGACAAACAAAAACTGAAATAGAATGTTACCAAAAGACTGGATTTACAAGCGATACCAAAGGGAGTTCCACAGTCTGAAAGGCAAAGACAAAGTCAAGAGACCTAGAGAAGAGTATAGAAATGAAGATTATTAGGAAGGGTAAATTAAAGGATGAAAAGACAGACAATAGTAAGAAATGACAATGGAAAGCCAAGTGATAAATTGGATGAGTAATAAAGCCTTTACAATAATAGCATTGAACATTAATGGTTTGAACTCCCCAAACAAAAGACATAGACTGACAAAATGGATTAAAAAAAATATGAGCCATCTATATGTTGTCTACAATAGACTCACTTTACTTTTTTTTAATATTTTTTTATTTATTTTTATTTCTCTCCCCTTCCCCCCACTCCCCACCCCAGTTGTCTGTTCTCTGTGTCCATTTGCTGTGTGTTCTTTTTTTTTGTCCGCTTCTGTTGTTGTAAGCAGCACGGGAATCTGTGTTTCTTTTTTTGTTGCGCCATCTTGCTGCATCAGCTCTCCATGTGTGTGGCGCCATTCTTGGGCAGGCTGCACTTTCTTTCACGCTGGGTGGCTCTCCTTATGGGGTGCACTCCTTGAGCGTGGGGCTCCCCTACGCAGGTGGCACCCCTGCATGGCAGGGCACTCCTTGCACGCATCAGCACTGCACATGGGCCAGCTCCACATGGAAAAGACTCACTTTAGATGTAAGGACACAATGAGGTTGAAAATGAAAAGATGGAAAAAAGGATTCCATGAAAATAGTAACAAAAAAGCTGGAGTATCTACACTAATGTTGAACAAAATAGATTTTAAGGGAAGTGGACCTGGCGCAGTGGATAGGGCATCCACCTACTGATGTGGGCTATGGGTGGCAGGCTCTTTGTCTCTTCAGAGATAACCTAAACTGTGACTTGTGGGTGTGGGATGATGAAAGGTTGCAGTCCTGCCCTTGGTGAGCAGGAGACAGTTTAACAATGCAAGGTCTATAAACTTTAAGTATTCAGGGGAAATGCAAAGAAAATATGCTAAAAGCTTATCGAATGCCTGAGATCCATGCTAAAAGCTTACTAAGATGTGGAAATATATGCTAATTCAAGCCTATTGAGAACTGATTGAGAACTGAAACAAAAGGACCATTTGGCCTTTCCTCTCTGTATAAAAGGGACTAAAAAATCTTGTTCCGGGCTCGGGATTCAAACAAAAGTTCCCGAGTCCAGCCGGCCGTCAATAAACCATTTTTCCTTCTCAAAATCATTCCTGAGTCCTGGCCTCTCTATACTCAAGTAATTGAACTTCTCTCAAATTCTACAACACTACCACATGGGAGGTCCATGGTTCAAACCCCGGGCCTCCTTGACTCATGTGGCCCACTCATTGTATGAGTAGCAGAGTTACAAAGGAAACTAACATCTCAACCCTGCAGGATTTCTGTAGTTAAAGTGAAGGCATTGATTGGAAGAGTGGAATCTAGAAAATTGGGATGGAGGCTTATGGGATGATGACAATATTGATGGAGACATTAGAACCCAGAATTCTGCTGAGACTTTACCAGATAAACCTGCCATGTCCTGCCCTGTCCAGACCACACCTTTTCAACCTTGTATCATCCAGCCTCCAGCCTACCCCAGGGAGTCTGAAACAACTTTTCAGCTCTGAGATGGGTACCTGCCAAACTCCAGTATGCACTGCCGAGCCTCCAGTCCACCCTGAGGAAACTGCCTTCCAACCCCTGCCGGAAGAGATTGATCCTGTCTCACCAGAAGAAAATACAAGGGAAAGCCCTGAGGTCAGTAGCTTGCAAGGCATTTCTAATTCTTCTCTTAACCACCCCCACCATCTCTCTTATCTTCAAGACCTATTACTAGACTAAAATCACAACAAGCCCCCAAAGGTAAAATACAAAGTGTGACCAATGAGGAAGTAAGACATACTCAGAAAGAACTGCAAGAATTTTTCAACATATATAGACAGAAATCAGGGGAATATGTATGAGAATGGATACTAAGGGTATGGAATAATGGTGAAAGGAATATAAAGTTGGATCAGAGTGAATTTATTGATATGGGCCTGCTAAGCAGAAATTCTGGATTCAATGTAGCTTGAGGGGTTAGAAAGGGATCTAACAGTTTGTTTGGGTGACTGATTGAAACATGGGCCAAAAGATGGCCTGGCATGTCTCATGTTGATATGCCTGATTTGCTCTGGTACACAGTAGAAGAGAGAATTCAAAGGCTTAGGGAAATTGGAATGTTAGAATGTATTTACCATTTGAGAGCTGCCCACCCACCCTAGGAATGTCCAGAGGACACACCTTTAACCAGAACCTTGAGCAATAAATTTGTAAGACTAACTCCATCTTCCCTGAAGTGCTCTGTGGTTGTTCTTCTCTGTAGTCCAGATATTACAGTAGGGAGGGCTGTGATAGAATTAGAATCCTTAAACAGTATGGGGATGATTGGATGTCGGCTGGTAAAAGTCAAATATCTGCAGTTAATCACTAAAGTCAAGGTGGGCATGGCTACCGCAGTGAAAGGCAGAGTCAAAAAAGCACTCAAAATAGTCAGAGTCATGTAGAGTTATGGTGTTGGCTAACACATCACGGGGTACCTAGGAGTGAAATAGACTGTCAGTCTACTAAATTTCTTCTGGATCTGTATAAACAGAAGAGTTTTAGGTCGAGTGAACAAAACCCTAACTCATATTACAGAGGCAGAAAATCATGGCCCTTTACTCAATTCCCAGACTTGAGACAGTTTACAGACCCAGAGCCCCTTGAATGAGGAGGAAGCCAGGTCTCCTTGGGGAAGGATCCTGTTAAAATGCCCAAAATTTATACTGTTAATCTTCCTCCCACCTTTCCCCAAGGAGATCTATGGCCTTTTACCAGATAACTGTGCACTGGGGAAAAGAAAATGATGGACATTTCAGGGGTTATTAGACACTGGCTCAGAAGTGACATTAATTCCAGGAGACCCAAAACATCACTGCAGTCCACCAATTAGAGTGGGAGCTTATGGAAGTCAGGTGATTAATGGAGTTTTTGCTCAGGTCCATCTCACAGTTGGTCCAATGGGTCCCCACACCCATTCTGTGGTTATTTCCCCAGTTCCAGAATGCATAATTGGAATACACATATTCAGTACCTAGCAGAATCCCCACATTAGATCTCTGACTTGTGGAGTGAGGGCTATTATAGTTGGAAAGGCTAAGTGGAAGCCACTAGAACTGCCCCTACCTAGCAAAATAGTAAACCCAAAGCAATATTGGATTCCTGGAGGGATTGCAGAAATTAGTGCCACCAATAAGGATTTGAAGGATGCAGGGGTGGTGATTCCTACCACATCCCCATTCAATTCTCCTATTTGTCCTGTAAAGAAAACAGATGGATCTTGGAAGATGACATTAGATTATGGTAAACTTAACCAGGTGGTGACTCCAATTGCAGCTGCTGTCCAGATGTGGTATCATTGTTTGAGCAAATCAATGTGTCCCACAGTACCTGGTATGCAGCTTTTGATTTGGCAAATGCTTTTTTCTCAATTGTTATTAGTAAGAACCACCAGAAACAGAGTTTGCTTTCAGCTAGCAAGGTCAGCAGTATACCTTCAGTGCCCTGCCTCAGGGCTATATGAAATCTCCAGCCCTATGTCATAATATTGTCTGCAGGAATTTTGATCATCTCTTCCTCCCACAAGACATCACACTGGTCCATTATATCGATGATATCATGTTGATAAGACCTGGTGAGCAAGAAGTAGCAAAAACTCTAGACTTATTAGTAAGGCATTTGCGTAAGAGAGAATGGCAGATAAATCCAATTAAAATACAAGGTCCTTCCACAGTGAAATTTCTAGGTGTCTGGTAGTGTGGAGCGTGTCGATATAACCCTTCTAAAGTGAAGTATAAGCTGTTGCATCTGGCTCCTCCTACAATCAAAAAAGAGGCACAACACTTAGTTGGTCTCTTTGGATTTTGGAGACAACACATTCCTCATTTGGGTGTGCTACTCCAGCCCATTCACCAGGTAACCAAAAGAGCTAATAGTTTTAATTGGGAACTTGAACAAGAAGAGGCTCTATGTCAGGTCCAGGCTGCTGTGCAAGCTACACTACCACTTCGGCCATATGTTCCAGCAGATCTAATGGTGCTGAAAGTTTCAGTGGCAAATAGACAGGCTATCTGGATCCTTTGGCAGGCCCCTATAGGAGAATCACAAGGCAGACCCTTAGGGTTTTGGAGCAAGTCCTGCCATCCTCTGCAGATAACTACTCCCCTTTTGAGAAACAGCTTTTGGCCTGCTACTGGGCCTTAGTAGACTAAATGTTTAACCATGGGCCATAAAATTACCATGAGACCTGAGTTGCCTATCATGAGCTGGGTATTGTCTGACCCACCAAACCATGAAATCGGGCATGCACAGTACAACTCTATAATAAAGTTGAAGTGGTATGTATGAGATAAGGCTCAAGCGGGTCCTGAAGAAACTAGTAAGTTACATGAGGATGTTGCCCAAATGCCCATGGGCACCACCCCTGCCATGTTACCTTCTCTTTCCCAGCCCACAGCTTTGGCCTCTTGGGAAGTCCCTTACAATCAGTTGACTGAGGAAGAGAAAACTCAGGCCTGGTTTACAGATGGTTCTGCACAATGTGCAGGTACCACCTAAAAGTGGACAGCTGCAGCACTGCAGCCCCTTTCTGATACATCCCTGAGGGACAGTGGTGAGGGCAAGTCCTCCCAGTGGGAAAAACTTTGAGCAATGCACCTGGTTGTTCATTTTGATTGGAAGAAGAAATGGTCACGGGTGCATTTGTACACTGATTCATGGGCTGTTGCCAATGGTTTGGCTGGATAGTCAGGGACTTGGAAGGAACATGATTGGAAAATTAGTGACAAAGCGGCCTGGGGAAGAGGTATGTGGACTGACCTTTTTGAGTGGGCAAAAAACATGAAAATTTTTGTGTCCCACATAAATGCTCATCAGAGGGTAACTTCAGTAGAGGAAGATTTTAATAATCGAATGGACTAGACTTCTGGCAAGATGGTGGCTGAGTGAGCTTGCCTTGCCGTCTCTCCTGGGAAGAGGCAGCTGGGCACCGCTGGAGGTTCTCCGGGACCAGGCTTTTTCAGGATTTTTTCAGGGCAGGAAGTGTCTGGACATCGATTTGGTGGGAAGGTAACGGAAAGGACTGGTCTATAAGATATAATTTGGGACTTTTCAGGAGGGGGAGGCAAGATGGCGGCTGAGTGAACTTCCCGGTTACTAGCTCCTGGGGGGAATCGGCTGGGAGGCGTCGGAGACTCTTTGGGACCGGCTGTTTCGGGATTTTTCCTGGTCCGGAGGTGTCTGGACATCGATTTGGAGGGAAGGTAACAGAGAGGATCCATCTGTGAAATATACACAGAGATCCCAGCTACGTGTGGAGGACTCCCTCCTTGGGTAGGCGGAGCCGAGGCAGCTAGCACCGCGGCGGGTGGCGGGCGGGAGAGCCGAGCCGCGCTGTGACGCGTCGGGCGGCGGGCGAAGGAGACAAGCCCAGCCGAGCCTAGCCGTGCCACAGCGGGCAGCGGGCGGGAGAGCCGAGCCGTGCTGCGCCGCGGCGGCGGGCGGTGGGTGGGGAAGCCGAGTCCGGCCGAGCCCGGCTGAGCCGCAGCGGGCGGGGGGGCCGAGCCCAGCCACGCCGCGCCGGGCGGCGGGCGGGAAAGCCGAGCTCAGCCGAGCCCAGCCGAGCCACGGCGGGCGGCGGGCGGGGGACCGGAGCCCAGCTGAGCCCAGCCGAGCCTGGCGGCGGGGTTTCTGTTCTTTGTTTGTTTTTTTTTTGTTATTTTTGTTTTTTTTATTTTTTTTTGTTGTTGTTGTTGTTCTTGTTGTTCTTTTTTTTTTCAATCCTCTCTTTCTTGTCCCCAATATTCTTCTTATACTATTTTACCTTAACAATACAATAGGTCCTACAGGAAATACCTCACATTTGCTGGGTTTCCTCACCCTCCACTGCCTCATTTCTCTGTGAATAGATTTAGCCTATCTACACTATCCCCTTTCCCCTACAACTTGATATCCTCCACCATCTGCTATCTCTCCTATATTCCATCTCCCTTTCTTTGATCCACAAAGTGTCTAACTCTTAATTTCTAATACCTTTGTTTAGTTTTCCATCTGGTATTCGTCCCTGAAACTATTACCTTTCTTTTCTCTTTCCCTCTCTCATGAAAACAATAGCCTCTTAGTACGTACCACATTCCTCCCATATTCAGTCGTCTACCTCATTATAGGTACTTTCCTACTACTATAACTCTACACAATTTACATGATCTAACCTCCATCCTCCCAGAACTCATATTGTTGCTTTGTAAACATATATCACCAATACTACTTCACACTTTTTCCTTCCTTACACAATTGACTTTCCCCAGCACTAATACTTTCCTTTAAAGTGAGCTTAACTAGCAATAAGAAATTGGAATAAGAAGAACAAAGTGACAAAGAGAAGATATAACACTTACGCAAAAACAACAGCTAATTAATCTCCAAGACTAGACAAAGAAGCTAAGGAACTGATTAAACCCGTCAAGAAAAAATGTTGACAAGACAGCAACAAAAATCTACAAACCAAACCAGTAATCAGGAAAACATGGCTGAATCCAATCAACAAACTGAAAATCAGGAAGGGGGGCAGGACTTCGCACAAGCAATGAAAGATCTCAGAACATTTATCACCGACAAATTTGATGAAGTAATGAAAGAGGTTAACAGCGTGAAGACAACACTTGGAGGGGAAATTGCAGACATGTGCAAAAAAATAACAGATATGATGGAAATGAACACCACAATTCAAGAAATCAAAAATACACTTGCAGCAAATATCAGCAGACTAGAAGAGGCAGAGCAGAGAATTAGTGATGTGGAAGACAGTGCATTGGAAATCAAACAGATAGTAGAAGTGGTCAATAAAAAGGTAGAAAAAATCCAGATAGGACTTAGGGACCTGAATGATAATGCAAAACGCTCAAACATACGTATTATAGGCATTCCAGAAGGAGAAGAGAAGGGAAACGGGTCAGAAGGAGTGTTGCAGGAAATAATGAATGAAAACTTCCCAAAACTACTGAAAGAGACAGATGTACATATCCAAGAAGCACAGCGCACTCCACTGGTCATAAACCCCAACAGGCCCACCCCAAGACATATACTTGTCAAATTATCCAATACTCAAGACAAAGAAAAAATTCTAAAAGCAGCAAGAGAAAAGAAAACCATCACATACAAGGGAAACTCCATAAGATTAAGTGCTGATTTCTCATCTGAAACGATGGAGGCAAGAAGGCAGTGGTATGATATAGTCAAGGTACTAAAGGAAAAAAATCTCCAACCAAGAATACTCTATCCAGCTAAACTAGCATTCAAAAATGATGGAGAGTTCAAAATATTCACAGATAAACAGAAACTGAAAGAGTATATCAACAAGAAACCTCCCCTTCAAGAAATTCTTAAGGGAATTCTGCAGGAAGAAAGGAAAAAACAGGACAGTCAGAGATGGAGGAGAGTGTAAAAGCAACAAGAAAGACAAAAATAGAAGGGGAAAATAAAATAATACAAACAAAATATAACAAACACAAATCCAACCAAAATATGGCTACCATAAATAACTCTCTAAACGTAATAACACTGAATGTCAATGGATTAAACTCACCTATCAAAAGATTCAGACTGGGACACTGGATAAGGAAATATGACCCATCTATATGCTGCCTACAAGAGACACATCTTAGACCCAGAGACTCATGGAGGTTGAAAGTGAATGGCTGGAAAACAATCATACAAGCAAACAACAACCAAAAAAAGGCAGGAGTAGCTATATTAATATCAGACAAAATAGACTTTAAATGCGAAACAATTGTGAGAGACAAAAAAGGATACTATATTTTAGTGAAAGGGACAATCTGTCAAGAAGATCGAACAATCATAAATATTTATGCTCCTAACAAGGGCGCCTCTAAATATGTGAGGCAAACGCTGGAAAAACTAAGTGAAAGAATAGATGCATCTACAATTATAGTGGGGGATTTTAATACACCACTATCAACTCTGGACAGAACATCTCAAAAGAGAATCACTAAAGAAACAAAACATTTGAACAGTATATTAGAAGAGCTGGATCTAATAGACATATATAGATCATTACACCCAAACACAGCAGGATATACATTTTTCTCAAGCGCACATGGAACATTCTCCAAGATTGACCATATTCTAGGCCACAAAGAAAGGCTTAATGAATTCAGAAAGATCGAAATCATACAAAACAATATCTCTGACCACAGTGGAGTCAAGCTGGAAATTTGCAAGGGACAGAGACCCAGACTTCACACGACAATTTGGAAATTAAACAGCACACTCTTAGAAAACCAGTGGGTCAAAGAGGAAATCTCAAAAGAAATCAATGACTACCTTGAAAAAAATGATAATGATAACACAACATACCAAAATTTATGGGATGCAGCAAAAGCGGTACTGAGAGGGAAATTTATAGCCATAAATTCATATATCAAAAAAGAAGAAAGAGCAGAAATTGAAGAATTAACTGCACATTTGAAGGAATTAGAAAAACAACAACAAAGTAACCCAACAGGAAGAAGAAGGAAGGAAATAACAAAGATAAGAGCAGAACTAAATGAAATAGAAAATAAGAAAGCACTTGAAAAAATAAACAAGACCAAGAGCTGGTTTTTTGAGAAGATCAACAAAATTGACAAACCTTTAGCGAGACTAACAAAGAAAAAAAGAGAAAAGATGCAAATACACAAAATAAGAAATGAGAAAGGTGATATCACCACTGACCCCACAGAAATAAAGACTATCATAAGAGGATACTTTGAAAAACTATATTCCAACAAAAATGACAATTTAGAGGAAATGGACAAATTCCTAGAAACTCATAAGCAGCCCATACTGACGAAAGAAGAAATTGATGATCTTAACAAACCAATCACAAGCAAAGAGATAGAATCAGTCATTAAAAATCTCCCAACTAAGAAGAGCCCAGGGCCAGATGGCTTCACAGGTGAATTCTACAAAACATTCCGGAAAGAACTAACACCAATCCTGTTGAAACTATTCCAAAAAATCGAAACAGAAGGAACACTGCCTAATTCCTTCTATGATGCCAACATTACCCTAGTACCAAAGCCAAACAAAGACACCACAAGAAAGGAAAATTACAGACCAATTTCTCTAATGAACCTAGACGCAAAAATACTTAACAAAATACTTGCTAATCGTATTCAACAACACATTAAACGAATTATACACCATGACCAAGTGGGATTTATCCCAGGTATGCAAGGATGGTTCAACATAAGAAAATCAATCAACGTAATACACCATATAAACAGATTGAGAGAAAAAAACCGCATGATTATATCTATAGATGCAGAAAAGGCATTTGACAAAATACAGCACCCCTTCCTGATAAAAACACTCCAAAAGATCGGAATACAAGGAAACTTTTTGAACATGATAAAGAGTATATATGAAAAACCTAAAGCCAACATTGTTTACAATGGCGAAGTCCTGAAATCCTTCCCTCTAAAATCAGGAACAAGACAAGGATGCCCATTGTCTCCGCTCCTATTTAACATTGTCTTGGAAGTACTGGCTCGAGCACTGAGACAAGAACCAGATATAAAAGGCATTCAAATTGGAAGGGAAGAAGTCAAAATTTCATTATTTGCAGATGACATGATCCTATATATAGAAAACCCTGAGAGATCTTCAACAAAGCTCCTAGAACTCATAAATGAGTTTAGCAAAGTCGCAGGTTATAAGATCAATGCGCAAAAATCAGTAGCATTTCTATACACCAATAATGAGCAAGATCAGGAGGAAATCAAGAAACAAATACCATTCACAATAGTAAATAAAAAAATCAAATACTTAGGAATAAATTTAACTAAAGAGGTAAAAAACGTATACATCGAGAACTATACAAGATTGTTCAAGGAAATCAAAGAAGACCTAAATAAATGGAAGAATATTCCCTGTTCATGGATAGGAAGACTGAATATTATTAAGATGTCTATCCTACCAAAACTGATCTACACATTCAATGCAATCCCAATAAAAATCAACACAGCCTTCTTTAAGGAACTAGAAAAACTAACTATGAAATTTATTTGGAATAAAAAGAGGCCCCGAATAGCCAAAGACATATTGAAAAAGAAAAACGAAATAGGAGGAATCACACTTCCTGACTTCAAAACATACTACAAAGCTACAGTAGTGAAAACAGCATGGTACTGGCATAAGGAGAGACACACAGACCAATGGAATCGAATTGAAAGTTCAGATATAGAACCTCATGTATATAGCCATATAATATTCGATAAAGCCACCAAACCCTCTCAACTGGGAGAGAATGGCCTATTCAACAAATGGTGCCTGGAGAACTGGATAGCCATATGTAGAAGAATGAAAGAGGATTACCATCTCACACCTTATACAAAGATCAACTCTAGATGGATCAAAGACCTAAATATAAGAGCCAAGACCATAAAGACCTTAGAAAGCAGTGTAGGGAAACATCTACAGGACCTTGTAATAGGAAATGGCTTCATGAATATCACACCAAAAGCACGAGCAGCAAAAGAACAAATAGATAAATGGGACTACCTCAAAATTAAAGCCTTCTGCACCTCAAAGGAGTTTGTAAAGAAAGTAAAAAGGGAACCCACACAATGGGAGAAAATATTTGGCAACCATATATCTGATAAGAGACTTATAACTTGCATATATAAAGAACTCATAGATCTCGAAAACAAAAAGATAAACAACCCATTTAAAAAATGGGAAAAAGATTTAAACAGACACTTCTCCAAAGAAGAAATACAAATGGCTAAAAAGCACATGAAAAAATGCTCCAAATCCCTAGCTATCAGGGAAATGCAAATCAAAACTACAATGAGATACCATCTTACTCCCATAAGATTGGCAGCCATGAAAAAAACAGTAGAATACAAATGCTGGAGAGGATGTGAAGAAAGGGGAACACTCATCCATTGCTGGTGGGAATGCAGAAGAATCCAACCATTCTGGAGGACAGTTTGGCAGTTTCTCAAAAAATTATCCATAGATTTGCCATATGACCCAGCAATACCACTGCTGGGTATATACCCATCAGATCTGAAAACAAGGACACAAACCGCTATATGTACACCAATGTTCATAGCAGCATTGTTCACCATCGCCAAAAGTTGGAATCAATCCAAAAGTCCATCAACAGATGAGTGGATCAATAAAATGTGGTATATACACACAATGGAATACTACTCAGCTGTAAGAACCAATACACTACAATCGCACGTGATAACATGGATGAACCTTGAGAATCTTATGTTAAGTGAAGCAACCCAGGCATTGAAGGACAAATACTATATGACCTCAATGATATGAAATAAGTTAACTGCCTCAGAGAGCTAGAGTCTGGAAAAGTGGCTTACTGGAAATCGGGGGGTGGAGGAAGGATGTGAGTTAATGTCTGTAGGGGTGGAATCTGTGATGAGCTGGGGGTAAGTATGAGCACAAAGAAGGGACAAAATGGGGGCAAGGGGTTACCTTCGGGTGGGGTTTTCTGGGTTTGAGGGGGGCTGGGGATGGGAAGAGGGGTAATATGGTCCAAGAAATAGGTGGGAGGGAGGGGCAACATACAAACATGGGAGAGTGCCAGAAGTTCGTTGAGAACTAAATGTTGAGTAAAACGTATCAAAGTATAAATAGGAGGGTCACCTGGTTAGGATGCTCAGGGGGTATGGTCTGATGCGGGACGGACTCCGGAGGGAATAGCTGAAGGCTCATTTTGCCAAGGTGGGTTCTACCATTGGGTGGGGTGGACCCATATCCTGGGGAAGACTAATGCCGTTGAATAGAGAGAACTGTATCTCTCATGAGAAAGGACGGCTCCCAGGGCATTAGATTGGCAGGCGTTGTGGGCCCTAAGGGGAGGGGAAAATGGACGTGCAATGGATAGAACAAAGGTAAATAAGGGGGCAAAAGAGGAGTTATGTGAGAGTACACGAGGATGAATATAAAACAGCTAATATTACACCAAAAACATATAGGGGACGACAGACTAATAATGAAAACCATAAGACAAAACATAGGATAACTAAAAAATTTAGAAAACTGTACAACCTAAAGTATGGACCACATAGTAAGCACAAATGTTACCTTGTTTGAAAACTATAGTTTCGGAATCTGTACATCAGTTTCAGGAAATATGATATGAATAAGTTAAAAGATTATTGCTGTGGAAGGGAAAAGGTTTTATGGTGGATCTGGGGAAATACTGTATATTGTATAGATGAATTTTGGTGATCTAAGACTCTTCTGAAGCTGACATTATGTTGGGATTCACTTTACGGGAAGTTTTGGATCACAGAGTGGTTCAACAATGGCAGCGGAGGAATACTGATATGGGATGTTATTGACAGGATATATATGGTTGACAGGGAGTTATACAGGGCATTTGCCCAGGGTATATGGTAATGTCTATATATACTCATAGTGGAAACAATTAAAAACAACAGCTGGGGGGGTACTGGGCTCCTGGCCGGGGGGTCACTGTTGTGGGCCCTGGGAGAGCAGCAGCAATCCTCCAGGTGCAACGGCAAGAACCAGGAAGGAAGGAGGGCCCAACAGTGGGCTCTTGATACTAATGGCTACACTTTTGAGCCTATGCACCTGCAATAAGAACAAGGCCTAGAGTAGCATTGTGCCTGGGGGTTTCCTCCTGACAGCCTTCATGTTACTCAAATGTGGCCACTCTCACAGCCAAACTCAGCGTGTAGATGTGATGCATTCCCCCCAGCGTGGGACACGACACCCGGGGATGAGCCTCCCTGGCACCGAGGGATCACTACCACATACCAGCTGAAGAAGCAACTAGAAAATGACCTTGAATTAAAGATTCAATGCGGAACAGCAGAATATACCTGTCTACATATAATAACATGACTTCGGGAAGCGGTTTGACCTAATGTAAGGGGGAAATGGAAAGGAGAAATGAGATTATAAGGCTGTGAGTCTCTAAAAAAGAGTCTGGAGGTTGTCAGAAGGAATACCCCTATGTACAACTGAACAGAGTCTAAGAGACAGATAAGGTAGATACAACCCCAGGTATTGGTTCTTTTGAGGGATAAAGAGACCCACGGGTTCTATGGTCATGGCAGAAGGGGTTCACTGCCATGACAGATGGCCCTTCTTTGGAGCTGGTGTTTCTGCGTGATGGAAATGGACTCAGAGGGGATCTCTTTTCACAAGACTTGCATGCTACTTTATTGGAATTGTAGTTGGTGCTGAGTTTAAGATATATGTAGGGGATTTGAATCTCTGGACTGATAATATGACACCCAGGCCCAGAGCCTCAACAGACTTCAGCTCCTACACTTTGACTTATTGGACTTACTCCACTCAGCTAACATGGAGTTGAAGAAGGTCAACCACCACAACATGGAGCCTAGAGTGTCTACAACTAGAAGCGGGAAGAGTGCATCCAGTACCCATGTGGAATCTAAGCCCTCACTTGACATAGGTGTGCAATGGACACAACCAATCCAATGTCCACAGAGGAAATGTAAAATGGGTGTGGGAACGGTAGCCATGGGGGCTGCTGGGTGTGGGGAACGGGAGGAAGAGATGAGATGTGGAGGCGTTTTCGGGACGTGGAGTTGTCCTGGATAGTGCTTCACGGACAATTACGGGACACTGTAGATCCCCCCAGGGCCCACTGGATGGAACGTGAGAGAGTCTGGGCTATGATGTGGACCATTGACTATGGGGTGCAGTGATGCTCAGAGATGAACTTACCAGGTGCAATGGATGTATCACGATGATGGGAGAAAGTGTTGCTGTGGGGGGAGTGGGGGGCGGGGGCGGTGGGGTTGAATGGGACCTCATATATTTTTTTTAATGTAATTAAAAAATAATAATAATAAATAAATATTTAAAAAAAATAAAATAAAATAATCAAATGGGTAAATGACCCACTCTGTGGCTAATGTTCAATCTCCTTCTACAGCTACTCCTGTCATTGCTCAGTGGGCTCATGAACAAAGTGGCCATGGAGGTAGGGATGGAGGTTATGCATGGGCTCAACTACATGGACTTCCCCTCACCAAGGCTGACATGGCTACAGCCACTGCTGAGAGCCCAATCTGCCAGCAGCAGAGACCCACATTCAGCCCCTTATATGGCACCACTCCTTGAGGTGACCAGCCTGCTACTGGTGGCAGGTTGACCACGTCAGACAGCAATTTGTTTTAACTGGAATAGACGCATACTGTGGATATGGGTTTTCATTTCCTGCACACAATGCTTCTTCCAAAACTACCATCTATGGACTTACTGAATGTCTTATCTACCGCCATGGCATTCCACACAGCATTGCTTCTGATCAAGGAACCCATTTCACAGCAAATGATGTGTGGGAATGGGCACATACCCATGGAATTCACTGGTCTTACCATGTTCCCCATCATCCTGAAGCAGCTGAATTGATAGAATGGTGGAATGGTCTTTTGAAAATTCAATTACAGTGCCAACTACATGGCATTACCTTGCAAGTCTGGGGCAATATTCTCCTGGAGACTATGTTTTAAATCAGCATCCACTCTATGGTGCTGTTTCTCCCATAACCAGGATACATGGGTCCAGGAATGAAGGGGTGGAAATGGGTGTGGCACCACTCACTATCACCCCTAGTGACCCACCAGGAAAATGTTCGCTTCCTGTCCCTGCAACCTCAAATTCTGCTGGTCTACAAGTTTTAGCCCCAAGAGGAGGAGTGCTGTCACCAGGGAACACAATTCCATTGAACTGGAAGTTAAAACTGCCACCTGGCCAGTGGGCTCCTCCTACCTCTGAATCAACAGTCAAAGAAGGGAATTACTGTCCTGGCTGGGGTGATTGATCCTGACTATCAAGGGGAAATAGGACTGCATCTACATAATGAGGGTAAAGAAGAATTTGCCTGGAATACATGAAATCCTCTAGGGCATCTCTTAGTACTGCCATGTCCTAAGATTAAAGTCAATGGAAAATTGCAACAACTCAATCAAAGCAGGACTAATAATGGTCCAGGAATAAAATGGTCAGGAATAAAAGTTTGGGTCACCCTACCAGACAAAGAACCACAGCCAGCTGAAGTGCTTTCTGGGGGTAATGGAAACATGGAATGGGTAGTAGAAGAAGGTAGTGATAAATATGAACTTCGACCATGTGACGAGTTACAGAAATGAGGACGATAATGGTCATGAATCTTTCTTCCTTGTTTCATGATAATGATAGTTGTATATGTACACAAAATGAATTTCTTTGTCTTCTGCCCCAAACTTTCCCCTTATCATATAACAAGTTGTATCCATTTTATGTCATAATATTTGAGGATGTTAAGTTTGAGAGTGAATATTACCCAAGAATTTACACCCTATTTTGTATGGAATTGATGCATTTCCGGTTGTACTCAGGAAAGCTGAACACTGTATATGTATATGTATATATATATATATGCATGTCTGTTATTATTTTTATTTAGAGACTAAGTATGATGTAAGGTAATGTGTATAGCTGCCAAGATAACAAGGGGTCACTGTGATAGGCTATTTTGTCAACTTGGCCTGGTAATTGTGCCCAGTTGTTTGGTCAAGCAAGCACTGGGCTAACTGTAATACAAGGGCATTTATGGACTTTAGTCACCATTGACTTTACTGCAGTGGTAAATCATAGATAGCTGATTATAATTACATCAGTCAGGGAGGTTGCCATCAATAATGAGTGACGCTTAACCCAATCAGTTGAATGCCTTAAAAGGGGAAGTGATTCCAGCATTGAGAGAGAATTTCCCAGCTCATCTTTGGACAGCTAGCATCTCCCAGAACTCATCAAGAACCTTCATTGGACTTTCGTTGCAGCCCCTGGGTGCAACCTGCCTGTGGAACCTGGACTTGTGTATCCCCACAGCTGTATAAGAGACTCTTATAGAATCACATACCATTGACAGATATCTCTTGTTGATTCTGTTTCCCTAGAGAACCCTGATTAATACAGGTAGGGAGAACTAAAATCAAACACCTAACTGCACACCTTGAAGAACTAATAAAAGAATAGTAAATTAATACTAAACCAAGCTGAAGGAAAGAAATAATAAAGATCAGAGCAGAAAAAATAAAACTGAGTACAAAAAAATAGAATAAAAAAGCGATTCTTTCAGAAGATCAACAAAGTCAACAAATCCTTAGCTTGACTGACAAAGAAAAATAAAGAGAAGATGCTAATAAATAAAATCAGAGATCAGAGAGGTACATCACCACTGACCCCACAGAAATTACAGAGATCATAGGAGGATACTATGAACAACTGTATGCCAACAAACTAGACATGGTAGATGAAATGGGCAAATTCCTAGAAACACACAAACATCCTAAACTGATCCTAGAAGAAATAAAAGGCCTCAACAAACCAATCCCAAATAAGGACACTGAAACAGTCATCAAAAACATCCCAAAGATGCAAAGCTCAGGACCAGATGGCTTCACAGATGAATTCTACCAGTCATCCAAAGATGATCTAATGTCAATCTTGCTTAAGCTCTTCCAAAAACATTGAACAGGAAAGAATGCTACCAAACTCATTCTATGATGCCAACATCACTCTAGTACCAAATCCAGATAAAGATACCATGGTGGAAAAAATCAAAGACCAATTTCTCTAATGAATATAGACATAAAAATTCTCAACAAAATACAAGCAAACTGAATTTGAAAGCACATTAAAAAAATTATTCACCATGATGAAGTGGGTTCTATACCACATATGCAACACAAGAAATTATCAATTAGTGTAATAAACCGTATTAGTAAATTGAGAAGAAAAATCACATGATCATCTTGATAGAAGGAGTAAATGCATTTGACAAAGTACAACCTTCTTTCCTATTAAAAATTCTCCAAAGGATAGAAATAGAAGGAAGGTTTCTCAACATGGCAAAGTGCATATATGAAAAACCCACAGCTTACATTATACTCAAAGGCAAAGACTGAAAGCTTTCCTACTGAGACTGGGAACAAGACAAGGATGCCCATTCTCATGACTGGTATTCAATATGGTACTAGAAGTTCTAGCTACATCAATTAGGCA
Source organism: Dasypus novemcinctus (assembly GCF_030445035.2). Taxonomy (NCBI): domain Eukaryota; kingdom Metazoa; phylum Chordata; class Mammalia; order Cingulata; family Dasypodidae; genus Dasypus; species Dasypus novemcinctus. The sequence continues at coordinate 134,219,819 of NC_080676.1, forward strand.
AGAAAAAGAAATAAAAGTCACCCAAATAGGAAAGGAAGAAGTAAAACTTTTGTTATTCCCTGATATGATCCCATATCTAGAAAATCCTGAAAAATCTGCAACAAAGCTACTAGAACAGACAAGTTCAGCAAAATGGTGGGGTACAAGATTAATACACAAAAATGAGTAGCCTTTCTGTACGCTACTGATTGGCAATCTGAGGAGAAAGTCAGAAAAAAATTCCATTTATAGTAGTGGCTAACTGCATCAAATATTTAGGAATAAACTTAACCAATGATATAAAGGATCTGTATTCAGAAAACTACAAAACTTCTAAAAGAAACCAAAGAAGACCTAAATCAATGGAAGAACATTCTGTGTTCATGGACTGGAAGACTAAATATCATTAAGATGTCAATTCTACCCAAAATGATTTACAGATTTAATACAATCCCTATAACCTTTTTTACAGAGATGGAAAAGCCAATAATTAAATTTATTTGGAAGGGCAAGGAGCCCCAAATAGTGAAAAATCTCTTTAAAAAGAAGAATGAAGTTGGAGGACTCTCATTCCCTAATTTTAAAGCTTATTACTTAGCTACAGTTGTAAAAACAACATAGCTGGCATAAAGAAAAATGTATTGATCAGTGGAATCAAATTGAGAATTCTGAAATAGACCCTCACATCTACTGTTAAGTGATTTTCAACAAGGCTGTCAAACTTACCCAGCTGGGTCAGAATAGTCTACTCAACAAATGGTATTGGGAGAACGATAGCTAAGAGAATGAAAAGGACCCCTATCTCACACATTATACAAACATTAAGTCAAAATGGATCAAGGACCTAAATATAAAAGCTAGAACCATACTACTCCTAGAAAAAAATGTAGGGACACTTCTTCAAAATCCTGTGGTAGGTGGTGGCTTCTTAAACCTTACACCCAAAGCATAAGCGACAACAACAACAAAAAAAAAGATAAATGAGACCTCCACAAAATTAAATACTTTGGGGAACAGATATAACTCAAGTGGTTGAGCTCCCTGCTTCCCTGCATGTCCCAAGTTCAATCCCCGGTACCTCCTGAAAACAGAAATCAAAGAAATGAAAAGACCAACTCCCATTGGGGAGTGGATATAGACCCAGTACCTGCTTAAAAAAAAAATGTTAACACTTTTGTGCTTCAAATAACTTTGTTAAGAAGGTAACTCAATGGGAGAGCATTTTCTGGAGCCACATATATGATAAGGGCTGGAGATCTATAAAAAGAGCTCTTACAATAATAAAAAGACAAGCAACACAATTAAAAAATGGACAGAAGACTTAAACAGACATTTTCACAAAAAGGAAATAGAAGTGAACAAAAAACACATGAACTGATGCTCAACATCACTAGCTATTAGGGAAATGCAGATCAAAACTACAATGAGATATAATTTCATACCTTACAGAATGACCGTTATTTTAAAAACAGAAAACTACAAGTGCAAAGAGGTTGTAGAGAAATAGGAACACTCCTCTCTATAAGTGGTAATGTAAAATGGTACAGCCTCTGCAGAGGAGAGTTTGGCAATTTCTTAGAATGCTAAATACAGAACTTCCGTATGATCCAGCAATCCTGCTATTAGGAATATATTCAGAGGAAGTGAAGGCCCCAAGCACACAGACATCTGCACACTGATGTTCATAGTGGCCTTATTCAGAATTGCAAAAAGATGAAAAACACCCAAGTGTCCATCAACAGATGAATGGATAAACAAAATGTGGTAAATCATAAGATGGAATACTATGCTGCTGTAAGAAGAAATGAAATTGAGCACATGTGACAACATAGGATGGACCTTAAAGTCATTATGATGAATGAAATAAGCCAGGCACAAAAGAACAAATATTATATTGTCTCAAAAATATGAACTAAATGTGATAAATAAACTCATGGACTTAAACTCTAGTGTGTAGGTTACTAGAAGATAGGATATGGGTTGAAAAGAGAGATCTGATGCTAAATGTATGTAGATTATTTAATAAGGTAGATTTTAAATGTGGGAAATGGATAGAGTTGAGGTTAATGCATTATAGTGAATATAATGGAATAGTCTAGGGAGGTTAATGTCAATTGAAAGGAAGCTAGTGGATAATCTAGGGATGATATAACAGTGATTTTGATGGTGGATGATGATTGTAGTTAATAGTACAAATACAAGCATGCTCCTCTATTAGAAGGTGTTACGACTATGGAGATACATCAAAAAATATAACTAATGTAACTATAGGGGGAAGCAGATGTGGTTCAGGTGATAGGGTCTCTGCCTACCATATGGAAGGACCCAGGTTCAATCCCTGGGGTCTCCTGGTGAAAAAGAAGAGAAAGCATGCCTGCTTGGTGACCCAGTGCTCATGTGGCAAGCTGAGAGCCTGTGTGGTGAGCTGAATATCCATGCAGTGAGCCAGGTGCTCGTGTGGCAAGACAAGTGCCCGTGTGGGTGAGCTGAGTGCCTATACAGTGAGCCGAGTGCCCATATGAGTGCCTGCAAGACAAGCCAGGTGCCAGTGTAGTAAGCCAAGTGCCTGTGTGAGCACCCGCATGGCTAGTCAAGTGCCTGCATGGTGAACCAACTGCCCACATGGCGAGCCAATACCCATGTGGCGAGCTGAGTACCCATACAGCAAGCTGAGTGCCCACACAATGAGTGAGTGAGTGCTCAAGCAAGTGAGTCATGAAGCAAGATGATGATGCAACAAGAGAGGTAAAGGGGAGAGTCAAGGTGAAGCACAGCAGAGACCAGGAACTGAGGTGGCACAATTGACAGGGAACCTCTCTCCACATCAGAGGTCCTCAGGATCGAATCTCAGTGAATCCTAGAGGAGAAGAACAAGAAGAGAAGACAAAAAACATACAAAGATCACACAGCAAATGGACACAGACAGAAAAAACAGCAAGGTGGGGAAGGGGGAGGAGAATAAAAAATAAAAAAATAAAAAATAAAACTAATTATGTAAAAAAGGTAACTATAGATGATAGTTAATAGCAATATTGTGATATTTTACAGCAATTACAAAGAAGGTACTACTATATCAATGCTAAAAGGATCAATATTGGGGGGTATAAGGAAGTATAGGATTTTTCCTTTTGGAGAAATGAAAATGATATGAAATAGAATGAGGTGAAGACAGCATAATTCTGTGATGAAAGGAGAGCCACTGAGGGTACACTTTGGATGGATTATACACAACAGGAGACCATATAACACAGTGAACTCTGTGGTGAATGCCTATAGCAGTTTGATATTGTTTATGAATTCCAAAAATAGATATTGGACTATGTTTGTAAACATGTCTGTACCTGGGCATGATTAAATTATGATTAGGGCTTTGATTGGGCCATGTCAGAAGGATACCAAGCAGACAGGGACTCACAGAGAAAACTACATGGTAGAGAAGAAAGTTGAAGTTTTGACACAGAGCCTGGGGAAATAAAGACACAGAGAAGGAGGATGCAAGGGAGTTTTGAGCAGGAGCCTGGAAAGTAAGCACACAAAGGAGCAGAGCAGCTGAGCCTGGAGAGAATTAAGACCCAGGGAGAAAGACAGCACCAGTCACCTGAGAGTCTACAGCTGACCTTGTGAAGAGAGCAAGGCAGCTGAGCCCAGAGAGAAACAAGCCCTGGGAAGAGAAGAACTGAAGAAACCTGAACTCTTGACAGATGTCTGCACCATCTTGCTCCAACATGTGGCAACAGACTTTGGTGAGGGAAGTAACTTTTGTTTTAAGGCCTGCTAACTGTAAGCTTCTACCGCAAATAAATACCCTTTATAAAAGCCAACAGAGTTCTGGTATTTTGCATCAGCACCCCTTTGACTGACTAATACGATGATGAACTGTGGTTAACAGTACAAATATGAGAATATTCTCTCACAAACTGTAACAAATATACAATACTAATACATAGTATTAATATTGAGATGATTAATGGGAAAAACACACCAAATATAAGCTATGGACTATAGATTGGAGTAATATTATGATGATGTTCTTTCATCAATTGTAACAAATGTGTCACAACAACGTAAGTTGGCGGTGGGGGGGCAATGTATGGGAATACTATATGGTATGCATGATTGTTTTGTAAGCTCAAAACTTCTCAAATAAAATATAATAAAACAAAATAATTCAGAGACTAACAGGTTGTGAACACAGGGGACATGCATGGATATCTGTAGACTAATCTTTTGTTAAAATTCTATAGTTGTCAGGGACAATCAGCAAGATGGTGGCAGAGTAAGGAGCTCCTAGAGTCAGCTTCTGCTACCGGGCAGTTAGTAAACACCCAGAGCTATCTAGAGCTAGCTGAAGCACTTGTCTGATGGCTCCAGGAGACCAGAAGAGCATCTTGCAACATCCTTGATGGAATGGAAGAAGAAGACTGCCCATCTGCAGAGAAGATCCATAAATACACTGCTCCATGCCACGGAGGCTGGTGCGCATCCTCCACTGGAGGCACAAGCCACCTCGGGAGCTCTTCCATGGCTAGAATTGAAAGCTCCACTTTCCAAAAATGATGAAGGAAGAAATGGTTGGGCACCAACTTCAGCTACTGATGAGTAAATCAGCGGGCGAATGTATAATCCTAAGAACAGCTAAATACTACAAAGCAACTACAAATTTCCTCTGTAGAAATGGATCAAAAATAAAATATATGAGTTATATGAAACACAATAAAATTGATTACAATTACAAAAAAAAAAAAAAAAGAGCAGCTAAAGTTTCAACCTGTTCAAGTCAGAGAAAGGCTGGTAGCCACCTTCTTAACTCTGCACCTGGCACAAGGGAAGTGGGGCAGTCTGAAAATCACAGTACTAGTAGGGACCAGCCTCTTTCCATTCCAGGTCAGATTGCAGCTCTAGCCTAAGCCCCAGCCCTACCTCCAGCAGGGAGGAAGCTGGGGGGACCTGTGCCAGCCTCTCTGGGAAATTACCAGCCAAGCCACAGAGGTTGGTGATTATCCTACTTCAGCAGAGCAAGCCACCCCAGGAGCTATTCTTGGGCTGGAATTGGAAGCTCCATTCCCCAAAAACAGGGGAGGAGGAGACAATTGGCCACTGATTTCAGCTACTGATTAGAAGCCTCGGCTGACTAAAGTATAACCCTAGGTACAGCCAGGCAGTGAATCTGTCCAAGTCACAAAGAGGTCAGTGGCTGCCATTTTGACTCTACCCCAGCATGAGAGGATGCTCAGCCGACAAAAATCACAGCGATGGTAAGAACCAGTTTCTCTCACCCAGATCAGCCTGCAGCCCTAGCACAGGCTTCAGCCCCAACTCTGGCAGGGAGGAGGCTGGCGGGCCCTGCACCAGCCTATCCAGGTAACTACAGGTACCTTTGGCTGGAATAGACTGAATAATTGGAAGTCTCCTGGGGCAACTGCAGTCATCTTGGAACTGTACTGCATAGATTGCTGCCCACACCTGCAGCTACATCCTCATCCCAGGCAGGGGAGAAAGGGACATGAAGCCTCATCAGTCTCTCTGGGCAACTATAGTCTAGGCCTGCATGACTTGGATTATTCCACATAGGTGTGACTCTGTACCTACCCCTGGGAAAGGAAAAAGTTGGAAGAAGCTTCATAGGTCCCTGGGGCAATGAGGGCAGCTTGAGCCTCCACAGCTTATAGCACCAACTACATCCTTGACTCCTACTAAACAACCAACAAGGAAGAAAGGGCAGGAAGCCCTAAAGAGAAAAACTGCACCCATAATAAATGCTCTAGTAAGCCAGATGTCAAGACACCAACAAAAAATTACAATCCACACCAAGAAACAGGAAGTTATAACCCAGTTAAAGGAACGAGATAAACCTCCAGATGACATAAACAATTTGAGACAACTAATCATAGATGTTCAGACAAATCTCCTTAATAAATTCAATAATGGCTTAAAGAGATTAAGGATATTAAGAAGACACTGGATGAGCACAAAGAAGAATTTGAAAGCATACATAGAAAAATAGAAGATCTTATGGGAATGAAAGGCACAATAAATAAAATTTTAAAAACATTGGAATTATATAATAGCAGATTTGAGGGGGCAGAAGAAAGGATTGGGGACCTTGAAGAAATTGGCTCTGAAAGTGAAAGTACAAAAGAACAGATGAAGAAAAGAATGGGAAAAATTGAGCAAGATCTCAGGTAACTAAATGACAGCAAAAGAGGTGAACACATACATGTCCTGGGTGTCCCAGAAAGAGAAGGTAAGGAAAAGGGGCAAAAGAAATATTTGAAAAAATAATGGTAGAAAATTTCCCAACCCTATTGAAGAACATAGATATCCATGTCCAAGAAGCACATGGACTCCCATCTGAAAAATCTGAAAAGAACAACTCCAAGACACATACTAATGAGAATGTCAAATGCCAAAAACAAAGAGAATTTGAGAACAGCAAGAGAAAGCAATGTATAACATATAAAGGATACCCAATAAGATTATATGCTGATTTCTCACCAGAAATCATGGAGGCAAAAAGGCAGTGGTATGATATATTTAAGATACTATAAGAGAAAAACTTCCAACAAGATTGTCTTTCAAAATTGAGGGCAAGTTTAGAATATTCACAGATAAACAGAAACTGAGAGAATTTCTAAGCAAGAGACCAGATTTTCAGGAAATACTAAAGGGTGTGCTAGAGCCTGAAAAGAAAAGACATGAGAGAGAGGCCTGGAAGAGAGTCTAGAAATGAAGATTATATCAATGAAAGTAATGAAGTGTCAAAAGCGTGGTGAAAATAAAATATGATAGATACAACTCAAATAATCGGAAATAAACTTAACCAATAATGTAAAGCACTTGTATTCAGAAAACTACAACTCAATGTTAAATCAAAAAAGGCCTAAATAACTGGCAAAACATTCCATGATCATGGATTGGAAGACTAAAAATTTTCAAGATGTCAATTCTACTCAAATTTATATACAGATTCAATGCAATCCCAATAAAAATTCCACCAGCATTTTTTTAATTGAAAACATGATTATCAAATTTATTTGGAAGGGTAAGGGGTCCTGAATAGTCAGAAACATCTTAAAAAGGAAAAGCAAACTCTCATCTCCAAACTTTAAATCATATTACATAGCTATTATGGTTAAAACAGCATGATACTGGCATAAAGACAGACACAAAGGAACCAAATGGATGGTTCAGAAACAGACCCCACATGTATGGTCAAATGATTTTTTACTAGCCTGTCAAATCAACACATCTCGGGCAGCACCATAAATGATGCTGAAAGAACTGGATATCCATAGCCAAAAGAAGGAAAGAGGACCTCTATCTCACACCTCATCCAAAAATTAACTCAAAATGGATCAAAAACCTAAAAATAAAAGCAAGAACCATAAAGCTTCTAGAAGAAATTGTATGAAAATATCTTCAAGACCTGGTGGTAGGTGGTGGATTCTTAAAAGAAATAAAAGGAGGACTGAGATGGACTACTGATGTTTAATGTACATAGAAGTTTTAATTAGCTTTACTGTAAAAGTGTTGAAATGTATAGAGTGGATGGTAGCAAATAGTGAGTAACAGTTAATTTATAAATGCTGATGTGGCTGAATATGGTAGTCTAGGTATGTAAATGCCAATTGACAGAATGCTTGAGAATAATCTAGGAACTGAATAACACAGTAAACCAAGAGGTGGATGAGAATCGTAGTTGATGGTACAGATGCAAGAGTGTCCTTTGTGAGCTAGGCAAATGTACATCACTACTGTAGGGTTGTGGGAATGGAGAAGCATGGGAAAAATACAACTGGAATGACCTATAGACTGTGGTTAACAGTAATAATATAATATTCTTACACCTATGCCAAAGATGTACTGTGTTGATAAAGGGGCAGTATGGAAAATGTGTACCAAATGTATACTATGGGCATGGTAACAATCTGATGATATTATCTTCTGTGTAACAACTGTTCCACCACAGTGTGGTGTGTTGATAGAGGGGTGTTGTTTGAGAATTGTGCACATGTACATGATTGTTTTATAAGTTTACAACTTCTGTCATAAAAAATATGTTTAAAAAATAATAATAGGGTGGGTTGGGGGGAAAAATACACTAAATGTAAGATAAGGACTATAATTAGTAGTAATATTTTGACAATATTCTGTCATAATTTGTAATAAACATCTCTCGGCAATGTAAGGTGTTGGTGGAAGGTTGATGTATGCTACCCCTGTATAATGTTATGCATGTTTGCTTTGTAAGTTCACAAGTTTTACTATGCACTTTTTGTTTATGTATGTTCATATATAAATAATATAAAGATAATAATAATAGGGTGGTTTGGGGAAAAATACTTTGCATAGTAGTAATATTTGACAATGCTCTTTAATCATTAGTTAAAAATGTTTAACAACAATGCAAGGCATTAGTGGTAGGTTGAGTTATGAGAGTTCTGTATGATGTTATATATGTTTGCTTTGTAAGTTCACAACTATTACTATACACTCATTATGTATGTTTATGTATGAGTGACATACTTCAATAAAACTTTAAAAAAAAAAAAGAGTTTATGTATGAGTGACATACTTCAATAAAACTTTTTAAAAAGAAAAAAAAAAAGAGAAGGGGGAAATCAAAACTGTATCATTAACAAAATGGAGGCGGCAGACTTGGCCCAGTGGTTAGGGCGTCCGTCTACCACATGGGAGGTCTGCAGTTCAAACCCCGGGCCTCCTTGACCCGTGTGGAGATGATCCATGCGCAGTGCTGATGTGCGCAAGGAGTGCCATGCCACGCAGGTATGTCCCCCACATAGGGGAGCCCCATGCACAAGGAGTGTGCCCCGTAAGGAAAGCCGCCCAGTGCAAAAAAAGTGCAGCCTGCCCAGGAATGGCGCCGCACACACGGAGAGCTGATACAACAAGGTGACGCAACAAAAAGAGACACGGATTTCCGTGCCGCTAACAACAACAGAGGTGGACAAAGAAGATGCAGCAAATAGACACAGAGAATAGACAACCAGGGTGGGGGGGAGGGGAGAAAAATAAATAAATAAATCTTTTTTTTAAAAAATGGATTCTTACCAGTAGAAGATAAGAAGTTTCATCTTGCAAAATTTTAGCCTAGGAACAAAACATATAAGGAAATAGGTTTGTTTGGGGTTTTTTAAAAGATTTTTATTTATTTATTTATTTATTTCCCCTCCCCCCCAACCCCGGTTGTCTGTTCTCTGTGTCTATTTGCTGCATCTTCTTTGTCCGCTTCTGTTGTTGTAGCGGCACAGAAATCTGTGTTTCTTTTTGCGTCATCTTGTTGTGTCAGCTCTCCATGTGTGTGGCACCATTCCTGGGCAGGCTGCACTTTCTTTCGCACTGGGCGGCTTTCCTTACGGGGCACACTCCTTGCACGTGGGGCTCCCCTACACGGGGGACACCCCTGCGTGGCACGGCACTCCTTGCACACATCAGCACTGCGCACGGGCCAGCTCCACATGGGTCAAGGAGGCCCGGGGTTTGAACCATGGACCTCCCATGTGGTAGATGGATGCCCCAACCACTGGGCCAAGTCCGCTTCCCGAAATAGTTAAATAAGCCTCCAGCACAGGTCTTCTTGATAATAAATACATATTAAGGAATAAAAGATATAATACTTTTTTGAAACAATTATTAGCTTAAAAACGTTTATGTCATCTGATTTAAAATTATAATGCAACATAATGAATAATGCTTTTGTTCGTAAAATGCTATTTCTGGAAAACACAGCATATTATTTTAAGTTGCTACATAATCTTTACAAGGGTGGACTTTTGCTGAGGAACAGAAGAACCTGACAAGTTCAAGGCCATGCAGTGATTAGAATTAGCACTCAGAACAATATCCAATTTTTTGCAAGTTGTTCTGCCTATTCGAATATTCTTTTCACTTAAGAAACCTGACTGCTTTTCTTCCTCCTAACCTCCCCTCCACATTCTCCTTCTTAGAAATGAAATTTGCTCTTTACTGGCATTTAAAATTGGATAAGAAAACTGAAAGAGAATACCACTAATCTCAACATCAGACTAGTTTATATGCCATTATTGCGAGCAAGTTATGCTATTACAGAGACAATATTACATGAACAGCAATTCGTTTCTAGAATCGCATAGCTTACATTTTAATTATTACATTTATTACATGTAATTATTACATTATTACATTACATTTTAATTACATAGCTTCTATTTTAATTATTATTTTATGAAATATTCTTCACCAAATTAGTATGCTGAAGGTTTATATCCTGCCAAACATACTAAGATCCCACAGAAGCATTCATTATGGCAGCATGTGCACTAGGACAGCCATGTAAAGGAAAGAAAATAACTTATCTTGATTTATCAATTCATGTAGCATTACCAGCTACATAAATTTTGTCTAACCTAATTGTTTGAGAATCCAGAACTTCCCATTATTTTAATAAACATACTAGATGACATCTAATTTTGCTCTGGCCACAATATGAAGTCTATGTTGATACAGCTTTGGAACACAGCTTAATTTATGACTTGTTTTCCACAAATAAAATGATGACATCAAAGTCATGACTCAAGGCCGATTTTAATAAATGCATTATATTGGACTGCAGTATACATGGAAAAGAAGTGACTATCTGAAGTGACATAGAATTCATTATTTTATATAGCAAAAAATATGGATGTTTTATAATTAAAAGTTAGCATTAAAATACACATTTAACCAAAAAAAAATTCTGTAGCTGTCTCTAAGCCAAATTCAGCACATAAACTCATTACCTTCCTCTAAACTGGGGACATGACTCCCAGAGATAAGCATCTCTGGTGCTGAGGGATTATTACCAAGCATTAATCATTAATGCATCTGGAGAAAAACCTTGACCAAAAGGGAGAAATATTAAATAAAAGTGTTTTATGGCTAAGCAATTTCAAAGTGAATCAAGAGGTCATTCCAGAAATTACACTTATGCAGCTCTAGAACAAAGAAGAAGAAATGGAGAGCAAAATATATTTACATTTTAGCTTAAAAGAGTGTTTTAATTATTATAACAGGAAAATCAGATGAGATGGGTGTTAAGGGTGGGTGGTTCAAAGACTCAACCATGATATTGAGCCCTTGGTTCTTTGTGTCTTTATCCTCAATCCAGAGCATGAAATTAACTGGATCTTTTAAAGTTTTAAATGGCTTCCATTAGCAATTAGAGCCATGCACTCTCTGTTCACATTCACCAAGATATAGAGAGACTGGTTTTTCATGGAGCACTTTCAAAAGGAGAGACCCTTCTGAAATAGCTCCAGGAAACCTTTTTTTGCATATCACAGATTGGAATTTCTGACCTTATCACTGGCAAGAAAATAGCATTTCCCTTAGATAAGCTGTGCCCAACTCTTGAGCCAAGGTCAGCTCTCCATATTACATTATTGCTTCTAACTTGGGGAGGTAAGAACAGATGTTGGTGAGTCTACCACAACATCTACTTTTCACATGCATTTGTGATGACAAGGTTTCCTCCACTTTTTCCTTTAATGTGGTAAGTCTACAGTGGGTAACAATCAGTAACTTCAGTTCTCTGAATAAACAAAGTTCTAATATTCTCAAAGAACCAAGCTTGCATTGGTTCCACTTGACACACTAGTCAATTCATGATACTTACATGGGAACAGACTAGTGATCACTGTAAACAGAGGTATATGCTACAAGGACATTTCTTTCTGTCTTATAAAACTGCAGCAAATGTGCACATCCCTTGCCAAGGCTCCAGGACAGTCCTTAAGTTCTTTCAACTAGGCCTACAGAGTCTCTCCTCCAGCTGAGCATCCTCAGCACTCCAGTACTCCAGAGTTAATGCTCTAGGTCCTGCAGCTGAGACTGGAGACCATGAATGGTATTCAGACCTTGAAGTCTGGAATCCTTCCCAGACTTATGGCTGTCTCTTGAGTCAGCCATAGAGACAATGGACAGGTGGGCAAACCAACTGATGCCAATACAAATATGAGACTTTCACTTTGCTGCTTAAAAACATGCCATGGCTCCCACATTCAAACATCTCAACATGACACAACTAACTGCAGAAAGGACTATTTACAAGCAGACACAACATCAACCTGAATACTCTTTTGTACAGCAATGCCTTTGTATACTCTTTTTCCTCTACCAGGAATTCCTTCTACTGCTCTTCCAACATGTGATGCCCTGCTCTTTCTTTTAGATTTAGGTCAAATACTACCTCCACTCAGGAGGGTCTTCACGGATAGCCCAAGCAACAACTCCTTTCTTTCTTTGCGTTCCCATAGCAATTCCACCTGCCTCTATCAAAGTAGTTTTCATGTTGTTTAGTGATTGTATATTTTTGGGCTTGTCTCCCCAGATTAGAGTGTGAGCGACTTCAAGAGACTTTACTAACCCTTTATTCTTTTTTAAAATGTATTTTTTATTTATTTTTAAAAGATATTCTGACTACATAAAATACTACACAAAAAAAGACACAAGGGATCCCCACATGCCCCACCCTCCACACCTCCCACTTTTCCCCACACTAACAACTTCCTTCATTAATGTGGTACATTCATTGCAACTGATGAACACATTTGGAACATTGCCACACAGCATGGATTATAGTTTGCATTAAAGTTTACACTCTCTCCCACTCAATTCTGCAGGTTATAGCAGGATACATAATGTCCTGTATCTGTCTTTGCCATGTCATTCAGGACAATTCCAAGTCTGAAAGTGCCCCCATATTACACCTCTTTTTCCCTCTTCCTGACTTCAGCAACTCCAGTGACCACTGTCTTCACATTAATGATACAATTTCTTTCATTGCTAGAACCACAAAAAATCTATAGTAGAATATCAGTAAGTCTACTCTAGTGCATACTTTATTCCCCAATCCTGAGGATTCTGGGATGGTGATGCCCACTCCACCTCTAATTGAGAGGGAACTTTGATCCCATATAGATGATGAATGGGACTTCATTGCTTGCAGTTGTAGACTCTCTTGGTTCCTTGGTATGGAGATTGTCAGTCCTCACCTCCTTGTTAGCTGTCCTGGTTGAGTCCAATGAAATGGAGAGTAGGTTTTGCAACTCTGCTGAGGCTCAGGGCCCAGCTCGCACATGGACAGTTCAGAGATTCAAGTCTCTTGGACATACACCTACCAACTCCAGCGATTAACCCTTTATTCCTAGTGCCTAACATGATGCTGGGAAACTAAAAGGCATCTATGTCTGTTGAAAATGAATCTTAAGAAATATTCCTTTTTATATAAATATGCTTCTAAAGTTACCATTTACTTATGGAACCACTTCTTCCTCCTTTGATTATTACTTGTCAATCTTCCTTTGTTGACATAATACACTACATTAAGATTCTTACCCGAACTCCGCAACAGCAGCCAATATTTGATACTTCAAAAGAAAATTCCATGTGATCTATGTATCTTTAAAAATAATAATAATAATAAAAAAGAAAAAAAACAAAAATATAAGAAAATTCCAGAATATTCTCAATTCCATATCTTGATATTTTAAGAATCTTAAGTAATTAAGGACATCTTTGTGCTATATAGTTAGATTGCTCATTTTCAGCAAGCAGTTTGGCATCGCACAGCCACATCTTTAGACATATATAGATGATTGACATAGAGACATGGTTCTTTTTTTCTTTTTTTTTGATTCTACAATCTCTTTTTTTTTAATGTTACATTCAAAAAAATAAGAAGTTCCCATATACCCCCCAACTCCTTCACCCTACTCCTCCCACATCAACAACCCCCCTCATCATTGTGGCACATTCATCACACTTGGTGAGTACTTTTTGGAGCACTGCTGCAACACATGGGTAAGAGTTTACATTGCAGTTTACACTTTTCCCCAGTACATTCAGTGGGTTATGGCAGGATATATAATGTCCAGCATCTATCCCTGAAATATCATTTCAGACAACTCCAAGTCCTGAAAATGCCCCCACATCACATCTCTTCTTCCCTCTCCCTGCCCTCAGCAATTACTGTCTCCATATCAATACTACAATTTCTTCCGTTACTAGTCACAATAGTTCCATAGTGGAATATCAGTAAGTCCACTCTGATCCATATCTTATTCCTCCATCCTGTGGACCCTGGGATGGTGATGTCCATTCCACTTCTGTATCAAGAGGGGACTTAGATTCCACATGCATGATGGATGCTATTCTCCTGCTTACAGTTGTAGGCACTCTTGGTACTCTCTGGTTCATTGGACTTACCCAGGTCAGCTAACAGGGAGGTGAAGATGGTCAACTACCACACCAGGGAACTGAGACATGGTTCTAAATGAGGTAAACCAACAAATCAGTAAGGTAAAATGGATATCAAAACTGATTGGCCATTATAAATTTTTGAAATGTGTGGGCAGTTTTCCTGGAGGCTAAACCCACAGGGTGGCTTATTTTTAATATAATAACATAAACTTCTTAAGCAACATTTTTATTGTATGTAACATAAACATAAAACTATTGGGTTAGGAAAATTAGTCACTGTGTTTACTTTTTTTTCTCTGCTAATGAAACAAATGATTTCTTTTGCTGTTGTTATAAGATTAGGAAATCTTAAATGCTGTTCTCAGGCTGTGAGAAACTGGGCCAGTTACTCCCACAACATACTTTTGAGAAGACAGAACTCCCATCTGATCTGGGGCTGCTCCTGCCTGGCCTTGCCATTTCCTAATTATACTGTCCTCTTTGCTATTAAGGAATGATAGGGGCTTTAGCCCTTGAGGTAAAGTTCATTTCTGTATGTAAATATTACAGGAGAAGTAAAGTAAAAATATAAAGTTTTTTCCCCATTTCATTTCAAATTCTGGCAATAAATGACTGAGAAGCATGTGAGGGAATGGAGGAAGGGAACAAAAATGTTATTGAGTGCACGTTATGTTACCAGTCAAGGTTCCAGACTGTAACTTCCCTCAGAGTTAAGATATTGACTTATTTATCTCTATACCCCCAATTACTAGTTCCTGGCTACATTTATTTATTGAACAATCTAAAGTCTTATTTCAATTAATCCTGATAACCACCCTCCAAAGTTGGAAGAATTTTTTTTCTTTCAACAGAGATTTCATCACTTGCCCAAGTTCACACTCAACTGGCTAGATCATAAAACTAAGGATATAAGCCTAAATTTAAGCATTTTAGTGATCATCTAGAAAAAGTGTAACTTTTTATAGCTACAACAAACAGCCAGATAGTTGAAGTGACTGGCTTACACAACACATAGCTATAAAGGTAAAAAATCAAGAAAAAGTATGTATTCAAGCTTAAACTATTCTAGACAATGAGTTTGCTCATACATATTTTAAAAAATAGGACTCAATTCAACATGTTATGGAGAGCTTGTGTATCCCTACAATATGGCAGGAACAGAGATAACTAAGTGATACACCCTACCCTTAAAACTTTCAGCACATGGTGAAATTTCAGCACATGATAAACAGATATCATGTAATAAAGCAGACCCTGTCTTTTACAGAGTTTTGAATCAAGTTCTGTGGAGGCAGTAATGGCAGAACAAATAACTTCACAAAAGAGGAACAGTGATATTGTCAAAGACAAAAAGAGGAGGAACAAAGGACAAAGTCACAAAAGGTCCTAATGTGGAAAGTGAGTAATGAGGAACTCAGTAGAGTGGTGGCTTAGGATATGCAGGAGGAAATGGTAGGATATGATTTGGGGAATCCAGGTGGTTACCAGATGTGAAGGGCTCTGCTCATGCCTATTTGATTAAAGGATAAGGATAATTCTCTTAAATTTTTTGTGCCAAGTACCCAGAAAAGACTCCCAGGTTGATGCATGGCATCAGCTTACATCTCCCTCTGACCATCAGGGGCTCCTTGCCAACCTTCTCTTTCCTGCTCTGTCCTTGACCATTCTAGAAGGGAAAATGAGTCCAATAATTGAATCATGATCCAAACACACAACCAATAATTACAATAACATGTAAGCATTATCCTCCCCTGATATTGCAACGAAGAGCTCACTCTTCTGATGAACCATCTTCCCACCATAGAAAGAATTGATAGAGATATAAACCAAGAACTTGATTAATAAATATACATGGGTCAGTTTACATAGAGTATGTAGGTCACCAAGATAGGTGAATAGGTTAGAAACTAAAACATAATTGAAACAACTTAGGCATCCATTTTCTAAACTGAGGTTTAAGCACTGATTTTGAAATTTCACATTAAGGATACTTATATAACTTAGAGCATGGCTACAATGATTTATCATTAATTATTTTAGTAGGTGATATAAATTACAACGTTACCTAATATTTGAGAAGCTCTTGAGAGAAATACTCCCACCACATATCTTCCCTAAGAATGTTGGGAAGCCTGTGTGTACCTAACAAAGGCATTTGTTCACGACATCACGATTTCGCTTATCAAGAAATGGAATGACTCACACCTGAAATTGCATCTCATGAAAGTCAAACAATAAGGGAATTTCCAAACTATTGATTCAGTTTATTTCACAGAGTGCTTAAGCAAAAAAAAAAAAAGCATGTCCTATTCTATCTTTTTTATTGAATCAAGGGAAGACTGATATCTTCTGCTGGGTGCACCCTCAAACCTTTCTCTTCATCTCCAGATCCTTGTGTGATTTCAGAAAGAGCAGAGCAATTCCTTCTGCCATAACTTGATGAATCAGAATGACTCAAATGCCATTTCCTTTGCCTTTGCTCTTTGAGCCAGGTATTGGGTTTTCTAACACTTTTGCCTAGATTTGGCCTGATGGAGTTTCTGATAGTGAGAGACATACATTTTATGATTTCTGGGACTGCCAAAAGCGTGTGCTGTCCAAGCAAATCTTGTCCATCCTTACCTTCTCTAATTGGATAATTCTGTCTAAATTTCATCCTCTTTTCAGCCTAGCATTCATCTTAAACATGATTTCAATTTATTGGTAAAGTGGCTAGCTCCCCTTTAGTGTGTCTCAGTGTGTCTCATCCTAACTTCCCTAGGAGTCTGCAAATATTCTGAGCATATCCCTAATAACAAGCTTTTTATTTTATTTTATTTTATTTTTATTTATTTTATTTATTTTACAAGCTTCCCTACTTACCACAAATATGTCATCCTGAAACTCACCTAATAATGCCTGATGCATTCTGTGCTAAATTTCCAAGTGTTCCCCTCTCTCATTTTTGTCCATATTATCGAAACCTCATCATACATAGTTTTTTCAGCATTTGAAAGTTGATTTTCCAGTGGTTATTTACTATTCACAGCTTTCAGAAGGCCCATCTCAATAACTACTGAGATCTTCTTCCATGTGGTGAAGTCAGTGCAATATGTTCTCAGTAATCTTGCCTCTCTTCTATCACCAGATTTCTTTGGTCCATAATTCCTTTCTATTTATCTCATCTTTAAGAGTAGTTAGACTGATTTAAATAGAAAAAGGAAAAATTTTGGAAGGATATCTGGTTGTCCACATCTTTAGGAAGACTGAAGCACTATTATTCAGAAGAGGCAGAAAAAAAGGGAGGTGTCACAGCCCAAACCACAACCCAAATCATGCCACTTAGCAGTGAGGACACCTCTGCATACCAGGGCTGCTACTGATACCATCACACTGCTAGCATTGACGCCAGCCCCACCACTGCTTTGACTGCCAGTATGCACGCAAACACCCTCACAGCCAGAAAGATTTCCCCAAAGTTCCTGACCCTTTACATCACTAGTTTCTGATTCAGAGTTTGATGCATACGGGTCTGATTGCCAAGTCTAAATCATAGGCCCAGGCCCTAGCTCAAGGAATGCTAGGAAACTAGGTTACAAGCTTATTCAGATTCTGTGGTGGAAGATGAGCCCTGCCTCCCAACAAGATCTATATAGCACAGATTTCCAAACATAAGAAAAAGATTCAGATACTAAACTGACTAAATAAAAGCCCACTGCATTTTGATAGCAGTACTCTGCCTTGCATTCATTCTGCCTTACAAATACTTGGTTGACCTCACATCTGTCTGTTGCACTATAGTTGAGCTCCTTACATGGAATATGTATTTTTTCATCTTTTCTTCCCTTCAGCTAGTATGACAGTTCCCAAACTGTTCTGGGAAGTGACCCAGGATGCCAAAGAAAACTGAGGAGGCAGTTTTTGAGGTCATCAGGGAGGCATCTGTCTCACATCATGTGAACAGTAACCTCAAGGCCCTTCAGAGTTGCAGCATTACATCCTTCCACAGGTAGAAAAAATATGAGCATGATGCAGAAAACTTCCAAGTTTGGGAAGGAGAAATAGCTATCATCATTTGGTTTATTTTTATTATCTTGCTTATTGACATGCACTGCAAAGTAGAATGCAGATAATGACAAAAGAACTCTACCTATATATCCTGCCATAACCCACTGATTGGACTGGGAAACAGCGTAAACTACAACATAAACTACAACCCATGCTGTGTAGCAGTGCTCCAAAATGTACTCATCAAGCGCAATGAATGTACCAAACTAACAAAAGAAGTTGTTGATGTGGGAAAAGTGGGGGATGTGAGGAGTGGGGCATATGGGAACCTCCTATATTTTTTAATGTAAGATTCTGTGTGATCTATGTATCTTTGAAAAGTAAATAAAAAATATATTTAAAAAAAAAAAAAGAACTCTACAACCTTGCAGAGGTCAATACACCCAGTTTTCTTTTCGATAGAAAGAGTATATTCACCTAACAGCTATCCTCAGCATCTGTGCTGATGCTGAGATTTTTTTGGTATCCTCATTCATGAATTTTGTACATAGGAAAAATTATTTAAATAGCTACTAAAATTTATTTTAAATATTTGAAACATTTATTAGGTTTTACAGATTGGTTTGTGAATATTTATTTTTCTGTTTATAAGTCTGGCAAATTGTAATAGAAACTTTTACGGGTTCTTTGGAATGAATTTGATTCCACATATACAACTGAAAATTAAATAACTTTAAATACTTTAAGTGCATTTATAAATTTAAGACATTCCCTATTCTTTTTTTTTTTTAATCTCCCCTTCCCTCCCCACCCCGCCCCCACCCCGGTTGTCTGTTCTCTGTATCTATTTGCTGCATCTTCTTCTTTGTTTGCTTCTGTTCTTATCAGAGGCATGGGAATCTGTGTTTCTTTTTGTTGCATCACCTTGTTGTGTCAGCTCTCTGTGTGTGCGGCACCATTCCTGGGCAGGCTGCACTTTCTTTCGCTCTGGGCGGCTCTCCTTACGGGGCGCACTCCTTGCGTGTGGGGCTCCCCTACACAGGGGACACCCTGCGTGGCACGGCACTCCTTGCACGCATCAGCACTGCACATGGGCCAGCTCCACACGGGTCAAGGAGGCCCGGGGTTTGAACCACAGACCTCCCATGTGGCAGGCGGACGCCCTAACCACTGGGCCAAGTCCACCACCTCCCTATCCTTTTTAAGTAACTTCTGAACTATTAAATAATTAATATTCAACTAATAAATTAAATTAGTGTGATTCTCAAGTTCTCTTATCTATTATAAACACATAAAAATTTAAAATGTTGGGTTCATTTTTAATATAAAATGTCAATACCATGGTGCCAGTCCTCTTAAATGTTTCTATAATTCATTTTAAAGCTTACTAAGGCTAAATCTCCTCAGTTAACTGAGGTTTCTTGCACACCTTCCCAGAGAAAAATTTACTATCCCAGTTAATTGAAGTTACTTGCGTTTACAGGGTTACAATAATCTTAGGTAGTCAGGAGATCTGGAGCTACCAAAACCACAGCAATTCTTCGCACGCACAAATGGCATACTGAGCCCCTTTTAACAATCACTGTGTCATGGGCTACAAAACTCGCTCTCATTACCTTATTCCTGTCCACTCACAGGAGTCTACTATCCCAACCTAGTTTGATCATTTCATCAGATTTTGCATTTCATTGTTTCTTGAGATACATACTTATTCTAAATGGGATGTAGAACTCAACTGAAAGTTTCATGCAAGAAGTCAAGTGTTGGCCTAAGGTGAGAAATGAAAGAAGGAATTGAATTATAAGCAACTCATTGTGCTTATTAGGGTAAATAAGATATTCATACAGTCTCCAATTAGCTCCTAACAGATTATTTTTTATTTTAAAAAATTAACTTACTGTAAAATTGGCTTACTTTTTGATATATAGGATTGTATTAGTCAGCAAAAGGGGTGCTGATGCAAGATACCAGAAATCGGTTGGTTTTTATAAAGGATATTTATTTGGGATAGGAGCTTACAGATACCAGGCCACAGAGCATAAATTACTTCCCTTACCAAAGTCTATTTCCATGTGTTGGAACAAGATGACTGCCAATGTTTGCAAGGGTTCAGGCTTCCTGGGTTCCTCCCTTCCTCAGGCTTCTTTTTTCTGGGCTCAGGGTTTCTCTCTTCCTGGGGCTTGGTTCTTTTTCCTTTGTGGGCTTACTTCCCAGGGCTCCAGCTTAAGGCTTCAGCATCAAATTCCAACATCAAAACCCCAACATCAAAAACCCTTAACTCTGTCCTTTGCCATGCCTTATATCTGTGAGTCCCCACCCTTTTGTGCCCTACTGGCACAAATCCAATATAATCTAATATGCCCAGAGGAAAAGATCAGTTTACAAACATAATCCAATATTTCTTTTTGGAATTCATCTATAATATCAAATTGCTACAAGGCTTATGAATTTTGATGCAAGTATAGATTCATGTAACCATCACCACAATCATGATATTGAACAGCTTGTTACCTTAAGACTCCTTTGTGCTAACCCTTTATACCTATATTTCCCTTAACCCCTAATCCCTGATAACCACTGCTCTATTCTCCATCACTATTGTTTTATCTTTTTGAGAATTCATGTGAATGAAATCACTCAATAGGTAATCTTTTGAGACTGAATTTTTTTCACTCAAATTGCTGTATGAATCAATAGTTTGCTGCTTTTTCTTGCTGAGTATATTCCAAAGTATGGATGTATCACTTTGTTTTATCTGTTCACTCACAGGACATTTAGCTTGATTCCTTTTTTTTGACAAGTATGAATAGAGCCTCTATAGTCCATATTATTTATTAATTACAAAAGTAAAAGAGATAACTTTACATGAAGAAGTGATTAAGTTCACCATCTTGAATAAGATCTGATGCATTGAAAAGTGAGCAATATTATTTTTGTGGTGTTCCTGCCAGAAAGCATAACCTGTATTAAGTCATAAGGAAATAATGAGACAAACCCAAAGTGAGAGACATTCTATAAAACAACTGATCCATGTTCTGCAAATATGACAATGTCGTGAAAGACAAAGAAAGAAGAGGGAACTCTTCCAGAGTAAAAGAGACTAAAGAACCATTAAAATCAAATACAATGTGTGATCCTGGATGGAAAAAAATTTTCTATAAGCGACATTATTGAGAAAATAATGAGAAAATAGTGTTGCATCAATGCTAAATTTCCTTATTTTGAGAACTGTATTGTGGTTGTGTAAGGAAATACACAAGAGGATATCTTTATTTTTAGGAGATACATGCTGGAGTATTTAGCAAGGGCTATAATTCATTCTGAAATGGCCCAGTAAAGAGAAAGAGACAGAGGGAAAGAGAGAGAGAGGGATTGAGGACATGTGGAAAAATTAACAGCTGGTGACCTGATATAGAGAGATTAATTTTGCAATTTTTATTGCAAAATGATTTAAAAGTGAAATTCTAAGAAATAACAGTGTACAGTGAAACAATACTAGATATAGATAAGAACCTGATTAAAGTATATGAACATATACCAAAAAATTATCCCAGATTTATGGCTTGATGTTCAGATAAGTAAAGAAAATGAATTTAATATATATATATGCCCTCTTTTTAGAATTTTGCCCTTGAAAAATAATTTTTGAATAGAAAAATTTTATAGGTCTACAAATACAGTAAACTATATACATTCATATGTATGAATGTGTATATACATAGATATACATATATAGTATGTATAGATCTATCTCTCTATGGAAATTAGGATTATAACAAAGAAAGGAAAATATCCTGGAAGTAGGATGAGGAAAGACATGTAATGGAAGAAAATTCCCAATGTCTTCTGCCACAAGGCAGAAACTCAGGTCCTCATAAACAGTAGTTTCAAAACTTTAGCAAGGTCTGTGTATAAATGATCTTATAGCCTTTTTGTGTACTTGTATTAGTCAGCCAAAGGGGTGCTGATGCAAAATACCAAAAACTAGTTGGTCTTTATAAAGGGTATTTATTTAGGGTATTAGCTTACAGTTACCAGGACATAAAGCATAAGTTATTTCCCTCACCAAAGTCTGTTTCCATGTTTTGGAGCAAGATGGCTGCCAACGTCTGTGAGGGTTCAGGCTTCCTGGGTTCCTCTGGGCTCAGCTCCTCTGTTTTCTCCACAAGGTCAGCTGTAGACTATGAGGCTCTCTAGACTTTGCCTCTCTCCACAAGGTCAGCTGTAGACCAACAGGTGAATGGCTCTCTCTCCCTGGGGTTTCTGCTGCATCTAAGGAGCCATCCCTATTTCTCTGTGTTCTTCTCCTGGCTCAGGTTCTCTCCTCTTGGGGCTTGCTTCTCTTTCCTCTGTGTACTTACTTCCTGGGGCTCCAGCTTAAGACCAGCACCAAACTCCAACATCAAAACTCTAACATCAGAAGTCCCAATTCTGTCCTTTGCCATGTCTTTTATCTGTAAGTCCCCACCCCTTGGTGGGTGGGGACTCAATACCCTAATGATGTGGTCCAATCAAAGCCCCAGTCATAACTCAATCACGCCCAGGTATAGACCAGATTACAAACATAATCCAATATCTATTTTTGGAATTTATAACCATATCAAACTGCTATAGTACTCTATTCTCATAAGGCTGCACCATAGTCCTATGAGCATATGCTATGCACAAGGAAACCTCCTATAGAAAGTTTAAGTCCTTAGAAGTTATTTTCTTAGACTCTGGAAAAAGTCATACCTAGAGATAAGTTTTAAAATTTATTTTTCATATTTTTTTACTTTCTATTATTTCTCTCATCATCTGTGATGGTTTGAAGTTATGTGTACCCCAGAAAAATATTGCCTTGAAGTTAATCCATTCCTGTGTATGTGGACCCATTGTAAGTAGGGTCTTTTGGTGAGTAGGATCTTAACTTAAGATGTGACCCACCTCATTCAGGGTGGGTCTTTTTTTTTTTTTTTTAGTTAGGCCAGTAAAAAGAATTAATTTGGGAAATGGGGGCAAGAACAGAGTTTGCTGGGAAATGGGAAAGAAATACATACGAAGATTTGGGCTTCTCTAGGCAGAAAGAGCTCAGGGTGGGTCTTCATTGTCTTACTGGAGTCCATTATAGGGGAATTAAATTCAGACAGACAGAGAGAGAAAACAATGGAAGAAAGAGGCTGGCAGCAACAAAATCTGGAAGAGAAGGGAGAGACCAGCAGGTGCTGTCATGTGAGAGAGGAGTACAGGATCACTGGCAGCCGGACTTCAGGAAGAAGTTATCATCTTCATAATGCCTTGATTTGGACACTTTCAAGGCCTCAGAACTATAAGCTTATAAGCTAATAAATTTCCATTGTAAAGCCAACCCATTTCATGGTATCTAGTTTGAGCATCTTAGCAAACCAGACCATCATCATCTATGTGATGATGTGGGGAAGGGAAGCAATGGATAAGACTGAGGGACATATGGTCCTGGTGCCAACTATCAGTGAAGTGACTGTGAAAAAGTAACCTAGAACACCTGGCAGGAGCACTGGGAACCCAACAGCAAACCTGCAACAATTCTCTTCATGTGTCCCCCTTTTCTAAGGCTACACAAGAAGGAAATTTTGGTTTGGTCTCTTGGAGGTTAGGGAATGACAGTAAAGAGAGCCTATGATTGGGGCAGAGATTTTGTGTTAGGAGATTGTAGAAGATAAGGTGATGTGATGAGTTATTGGAGACCAGTCCTAGGGAACTTGAGTGTACAGGGGTATAGGTTCTGAAATTCTACAGATGAGTGCTTCTGTAATGTGGAAGGTGGTTGGGAGAGCCTAGGAGCAGAAGGCCAGTTTTGAGGTTATTGCAATGATCTAAGTGTGAGATGATGAAAACTGGGAATAAGGTGTCATCAGTGTGGAGAAGGTAGGAAGAACGGTCTCAATAGAGATAGAGAAGGATATGAAGAGAAAGGGAAGCATGAGGACAAAGAAAGGAAAGGAAAAGAGTAGAATGACAAGAGGTTAAAAAAGTAACTGAGAGGAAAGCAGATGTGGCTCCAGAGATAAGGCCACCACCTACCATATAGAAGGACCCGGGTTTGATCCCCGGGGCTCCTGGTTAAAAAGAAGAAGAGAAAGAGGGCCTGCATGGCAAGCTGAGTGCCCACATGGTGAACCAAGTGCCCACACAGTGAGCCAAGCGCCCACACAACAAGCCAAGTGTCCATGTGAGTGCCCACGTGGCGAGCTGAGTGCCCACCTGAGTGCCTGGGTGGCGAGCTGAGTGCCCACACAGTGAGTCGAATGCCTGCACAAGTGTGCACGCAGCGAGCAGTACCCACGCAATTGAATCACACAGCAAGATGATGAAGCCACAAAAGAGAGACAAAGGGGATAGTCAAGGTGAAGCACAGCAGAGACCAGGAAATGAAGTAGAACAATTGACAGGGAACCTCTCTCCACATCAGAGGTTCCCAGGATCGAATCCCAGTGAATCCTAGAGGAGAAAGAAGAGAAGACAAAAAAAAGAGAAATAGCTACAGAAGATCAAACAGGAAATGGACACAGACAACACACACACACACACAAAACAGCAGGGCAGGGGAGGGAAAGGAAAGAAAAAAAGCTTAAAAAAAAAAAGAAATCACATAAGAGTCTCTATGAAATAGTTCAACTTGTCTAAATACAAAATGACATAGGCCTGAATACATCCTTAGCCAAGTCAAGAAATCCAAAATGATGAAAGAGAAGAATTTTGAACCAGGCTGAGCAGCTGCATGAATTTCTAAAAGTGAAGAGTTTCTTAAATGAGCCATTAAAGTTTTATAGAAAGAAAGCCACAGCTGGAATTCAAAGGAAAATGAAGTTATGCAATATTTCATGCTTCATCTCTCATGAACAACTTATTTCCATAGCGATGGGAAGCCTCGTGTATGAAGCATCATTAGCACAAAACATCCAAAACTGAACTCATTTTTCTCTGGAACTTACCCTCACATTTTCCTTGGGACTATCGTCCTCCCAGTCACCAAACTGCAATTTCATTTTTTGGAGAGCTGAAAACAAAACTTCCTCTGCCATCTCTTTTTACAGAATAGTATTGTTACCTGAGCTCAGGTTTCTAGGTTCTTGGCTACCTCTCAAGAAAGCATTCAGAGACACAGCAGATTAGTGAGGCCAGTAAAAGGAGTTTATTGAGAAACTAGAGAAAAGAATCAGTATGCACCCAGGTGTGAGAGTGGGCAACCTCCAGGCAGAGAGATGCACCTGGGGTGGGGGAGTTGCCTTTATTAAAGACATTCTTCCCTCCTCCCCTTTCCCCCTGTTGGGGAGGGACCCCAGCTATGTGCTGGGCTGATTGGTTGCATTTCGATCCTCACCTGTTAGCTTTCAGGGACAAATGGGGAGGAGGCCTTTCTGTGGAACTATCCAGGGTTTCTTTTGAGTCAGGGAGTTTCAAACAGGACCTCGGGACCAGGGTCTTGAGGAGCTTTTCAGCTGTAATGGTCGCAGCTGTAATGGTTCTCAAACAGCTACCTCCCTTCCGGGGTTTTCCAGGCCTGGTCTCACGGTCGTGGTGTCCCAGCTGTGATGGGACACCTTCCTCATTCCCTATACTAACATGCTTCAGTATCCTAGGATTCCCAAGTATCCTTTTTAAAAACTGTTACCACGTGCAACTACTTAGCAGTGTTAATCAAAATTAGTTTTGCCACTATACAACAAACAAAACTCAAACACAAAGGAATTACAGTGTCAAGGCTATTACTGAAGTACAACTGTCTTTCATAAAATCTCTAGATTGATTTTACTTCACACGAATATCATAACTTTGTTTAAAAATTTATATTACAATGGCACTTCTGGCATTCTGAAGCCAGAAAACACTGTTCTTAAAACTAATTCATTCTTGTGTGAGTAAACCTATTGTAGGTGGGGCCTTTTGATTAAATTACTTCAGTTCAGAGCCTTTGATTAGATCGCATGACCCAGGGTGGGACTTAATCCTCTTACTGGGATCCTTTACAAGCAAATGAACAAAAAGACACTAACACACACACATACACAAAGGCACACAGACAGTGGGGACTCTCAGGAGCTGAGAGAGAATGCCAGGAGAGCAAGAAGCTGAAAGCAAGGAGGCCTGGAAGAGAAGAGAGAGAAGAGCAGACACTGCCATATGCCTGATCATCCACAGCTGCACATCTTCTGATGGTGTCGCCATGTGCCTGATTGCCCACACCCACAGCTTGGGGAGAACGCATCTCTGACAGTGCCTTGATTTGGACAATTTCACAGCCTCAGAACTATAAGCTTATAAGTTAATAAACTCCCCTTAAAAAGCCAATCCAGGGAAGTGGCTGTGGCGCAATCAATTGGACTCCTATCTACCATATGGGAGGCCCTAGGTTTGCGTCCTGGAATCTCCTTGTGAAGGCAGGTTGGACTGTGCCCATGGAGAGCTGATGACCCATACCCACAGAGAGCTGATGGCCCATACCCACGGAGAGCTGATGGTCCATACCCACAGAGAGCTAATGGCCCATACCCACGGAGAGCTGACGCAGCAAGAGGATGCAACAAAGGGAGCAAGCAGACACAGAAGAAAGCACAGTGAATGGACAGAGAGCAGACATCAAACAAGCCTCTGGGGGAGAGTAAATAAATAAACAAACAAACAAATAAATAAATAAAATCTTTAAAAAGAAGAAAAAAAAAGAAAAAGTCAATCCATTTCCGGAAAAAGCCAACCCATTTCTGATATGTTGCATTGGCAGCTTTAGCAAACTAAAACAGCACTCAAATTTGTTTTTAATATAATTTTTATATTGGTGTACCATATAAAAATTTTTTGGAAAAAAATTTCCAATACTAAAATCACTTAAAAAATAATTGTATTTATAGACTAAAAAGAAGATCCTCACCACTTGTCTCTTCAGTTCCATCTCCTGCTATTCAAACACACATATTATAGATACCTGAAAATCTATTTGATGGCCCATTTTGTTCATCCTTTATTCACTCTCTGTCCAAATGCCCTCATCCCTTTGTTTTATGAAGGGCTCGCTCCTGTACATCCTTTAAGACCTACCTCAGATCTCTCCAGAAAGACCTCTCTGGCCTACCAATATCCAGTTAAGAACACCTCTTCCGTACATCCCTATTAATAAATGATTTAAATTTTTATATTTATTTACCTATCTTGCTCACTAAACTCTGAGCTTTTAGGTAGGGATTATGTCAGAGACTTCCTAACACATAAAAGCCATTCAGAAATATTTGATAAAAGGAGGCAGGCAGGCAGTCAAATAGGAAAGCAAGAAGGAAGAAAGGAAAAGAACATACTGAGGTCCTCATAAGTGAGGTAAGTGTTGCTGTTATGGCATGATTTGTAGGAAATATTGACCAGGCTTTTGCTCCTAATATTATCTCTAATTATTTATCCAGCTTCCAGATAACTGCAATTCCAACAATTAGAGATTTATTTTAGGGGTTAAGAAGTAAATACTCTGAAAGCACCCATTTAAACCGGAAATACTCCTCTGCAACTGAAATATAAAACAGCATGTCCCTAAGAATTCAGACTCTATAGAAAAGACTGAAAAGCAAACAAGGGGACCCATTCCAGGCCATTTTCCCGGGGAGGGCGGAAGAGAAAGGATGGAAAAGTGCAAACTCATCAGTGGGAATTCAGTGCCCAGTTTTGACCTCTTTAAACACTCTCTTTTTGTTTTTTCAGCAACTCTGTGAGATGGGAGGATGGCATGCATTTGTTCGTTTGGAGAAACTGAGCTCCTAAAAGATTAGATAAAGACAGAGCTGGCAACAGCAACCAAACTTTTCAATAGCCTTCTCTCTCCCAGACCAGTGCCTGTTGGAAGAAAGAGAAACTATGTTGCCTCCCTAATGATAATGTGCTGATTCTGTTTGTTTCACTAAAGCTACACCAGATTAGTGCACCATAATTACAGCTAAACTCCATGTCTCTGATATAGTTGAGAGAATGTCTGTTTCAATTCGAAGGAAAGGTTTTGCTCAGGAAAGGTTTTGCTCAAGGTTAAGTCAGGAAGCCTCTGCACAAGTGATAGCGCTGTTTTAGTGTCACATTGGGTATGTTATCTGAGCAGCGGGATTTCCTACAGCTTGGGTTTCAGGTGGTTTACTTTGATTTCTTGGAGAGATAAAGTAGTTTGCTCATCTTTAAACAGTGTTTTTAGTGACCCCGCCATTGTATAATAGAACATTCAGTACTTTCTTTTTTGTGTGTCTGGGTGGGAAGAGCTCTGTGCTTTGTTTTGTTTTGTTTTGTGTGTGTTTCTTTGTTGTTTTTTTTTTTAGTTTTTGGGGTTTTTTTTCTTTTTAGGGACCAGGGATTGAACCTGGGACCTCATATTTGGGAAGCGGCTCTCTACCTCTTAGCTACATCGGCTCCCCTGTGGTGATGTTTTGTTTTGTTTTGTTTTCATTTTGGTTTTTGCTTGTTGTTTGTTTTTGCTTTTTCAGGAGTCACTGGGACCTGAACCCAGGACCTCCCATGTGGGAGTTGGGAGCATAACCATTTGAGCCATATCCCTTCCCTTATTACACAATTTTACTAGGATTTCTTTTAAGGAAATCCACTACCACCACCACCACCCCTGCCCCAATTCTCTTCTTTCATGCTCTGGGTAAAATAAAGAAGTCTGCCATGAGTGGCCCTTCCCTCATCTAGCAAAGCTGAGTTTACTTTTAATTCCTTGCATCTTAGTCATGGAAATCAGTTAGCTCAATCACTGGTGGTTATAAATGATGGATTTGGGGAGTTGCTCTCACCTTTCTCCAGAATCTCTCATTTATTCTCTCTTGTCTACTTTTTAATCATAAAGCAAATTATAAACCTAATTTGACTAAAATTCCAAGAAATAAATCATATAAGTAAACTGTGAGAAGAGGTGGAGGGAAGGGCAGAAGCATTTTGACAGTTTTATTTGGTGTTTCCCGAATCAGCCCAGACTTTCCTTAAACAGAGCCCACAGTTTGTGGGTTCTCTAATGAACAGTGGCAAGGGGTAGCCTCACATTTTAGGCATACTATTATCTTTTCTCCCCCCTCATTCTCTCGCCTTAATTATGGGCTTTAAAAGGAGGTTGCCCCCAGTTTCTGACAGAAAGTATTAGATTCATCAGAATGAAATGTCTGATCTTGATACTGAGCAAAAGTGTGTTTTTTTCTCCTGATGCATCTTTAAAGCCAATTCCTGAGACACCCTGGTTTCAAATAGTTTTATCTGGTTGTGCAAGCAAAGGAGATCAGTCGCCTTAGATGGCCCAAACATTGCCTCCCAGATTTCTGAAATTCTAGTGTTGTATAACATCAGAATGCTAGTGAGTAATTGGGGTGGAGTTTGCACAGGTTCTTTCATTAATAAACATTAAAGGGCTGAACCAGGATGGGAGTGTGGGGTGGGGCATGAGTTACAAAGTTATAGCCATTATCAGATATCAAGGCATCTGGGAGAGGAGGGGATACCGAAAACAAAGATCAACTATTCAGATATATCATAGGGATATAAAACAGAAATGTCCATATACAAAGGTTAGATCCATCTGGAGTAATCATTACAATGGCAGGTTTTTTATTGGAAATGGCCACATAAAAAGGGTGATTTCAGTCTAGCCAGTTTCAGTAATTTCAGATATTAACTCTTTTGACTAATTTAAAAAGCACCTATATAATGTTTCAGTAATCATCATTATTTGTTAATTCTTAACCTTTGGTTACAATCCGGAGTTTTTTCCTGAAGAACAGACAGTTTCTGTTTGTGGCACCATTGAGTCTGTGACATTTTCTACACTTTGTTAAATGCCGGTGAAATACCTTGACTGAGGATTAGCTGTGGAGAGTACGAAATCTTTATTTCTGAAGACCTTGTTTTCTAGGACTGATTTTAGTAAATTTCAGTAATTAAGTAGAGGGTAGACTAGATAGATTCTCAAACATTTTTGACTGAGATCCACAATAAGAAATACTTTTTACCTTATAACCAAACACAGAGGAATCAGAAACTTCTATAACAATACGTATCCCTACTACATGCCGTGCCCTCTACTTTCCACCCTATTTTATTTCATTTTTTAAATGAAAATCACCACCCACCGAATTGATTTCACACCCAAAGAAGTTGTAACCCATGGTTGGGGAGAAAGGAAAAACACAAAACAAAAACTCCACGTGGTGCCCTTTTATATTTTCTGACCCCGTAATTCAATATAGAGTGCTTTTGAATAGAAGACCGGCCCAATGGGCTTGAGGTATGGAATAAAAGAATTCGGTCAGCCCTGGGTTTGTTGTGCTTTAAAATCCTTCTCTGCGTGTTCATTCTCTTCACCCCAGAGAGGACCCTATTATCTTTGCTCAAAGGGCAGACACTGCTCTGGCTGTTTCCCACTTCTCTTTGATCCCTGCAGACAAAATCGGCCCCTCCCCCAGCCGCTCCCTTCCAGACTGGTTGGGGCTGTTCTGACGCTCCCAGAGTTTGCTGGCTGGGAGCCTGCTGAGAGTTGTGTGTGCTGTTTGGCTGCTCACACCTCCGACCTGCTCCATTCCCCCACTGAGCTTTCACCAGATCCCCCCAGGTGAATGAAATCATTGTTCTTTTCTTGCCAGTCACCTGTTTCTTGTGGGGCTCATCTGTTTATTCCTTGAGGCCATTTTTAGTTTGTTGCTGAGGTTGGCATAAGTGAGTGGAGACTTTAAGAATGTATTTCTTCATCAGTCAGAATTTGGTCTGGGAAAAAGTTATCCATGCTTAAATTAATTCATTTTGAAGGTGATTTTAAAACCACAATTTTCTGAAACAAAGATAATGTGGTGTATCTTAAGCCACAAGCCATATTTTTAAAAATGCATATACCACCACCATCAGATCGATTACACGTCATTTTAGGCTCAAATTTTATTTTTGGCCGGAAAGATAAATTGGTAGACTGATCATACCATTTATTTTATCCATTATTTTCACCATTTACTGAGTACCTATTTGGTACAAAGGAAAATATGTAAAACACAGTTCCTGTCCTCAAGGCATTGAGACCCTGCTGGAATAAATACATGGAAAAAACATTATATAAGAGGATTCAATGAATGAGTTGTGCACAGTACAGTACAACGCTTAATAATCACAGTATTTCTCCTTTTTCAGAACGCATAAGAATGAAGATTCATACCTGGTCTGTCTTCTCAAGATGTGATTGCCAAATTTTTCTATTTTCCTTTTAGTGAATTCATGCATGCATGCATGAATGAATGCATGCATGAACGAATGAGCGAAAACCAAATGCCTGCTTTGTGCCATGTGCTATGAGGGGGATGAAGCAATCATCTTATTGATCTTTCTTTGGGTTGTTTGATGTTCTTCTTGAATGACCTGGCTGTCCGATACTGGACTGGTAAGAAAAAAGAGCCTTACGCCAGGACTGAGGTAGCACTAAGTGGTAAGAACGATGCATGTAAAAAAGGCCATTGGGACCCACGTCTTTTCTTCCCTTCTCTCATTCTAGAGCAACAGAACATAATGTTGTTGGCAGAATGCTCTGGGTTTCTAGGTTCTTGGCTGTGTCATACAAAGGAATTTAAGGACACACTATAAGATGGGCAAGGGAGTAAAGAGTTTATCGAGAACCAAGAGAAAAGAAAAAAGTACACAACTCCAGACGGGCGTGCAGGCAGGCTAGGGGGTGAGTCATGTGCATGGAGCTGGGGATTAGGCCTTTTTAAGACCTCTCCTCCTCCCCTCTCCTAATGCTGGGGAGGGGCCTCAGCTGTTTGTGGTTCTCATTGGTTGCCTTACAACCCCCACCTGTTAGCTCTCAGGGGATGTATTAGTCAGCCAGAGAGGTGCTGATGCAAAATACCAGAAACTGGTTGGTTTTTATAAAGCACATTTATTTGGGGTAGGAGCTTTTGGATACCAGCCATAAATCATAAGTTACTTCCCTCACCAAAGTCTTTTTGGAGCAAGATGGCTGCCAATGTCTGCGAGGATTCAGGCTTCTGGGTTCCTACGTTCCTGGGGCTTGCTTTAAGTCTTCAGCATCAAACTCCAAAATCAAAACTCCAACATTAAAAGCCCTCAACTCTGCTCTTTGCCATAACTTTTATCTGTGAGTCCCCACACCACCAAGGGGTGGGGACTGGGTGGGGACTCAATGCCCTAATCATAATTCAATCATGCCCAGGTACAGATCAGATTCCAAGCATAATCCAATATTTCTTTTTGGAATTCATCAGTTATATTAAACTGCTACAGGGGACCAATGAGAAGGACTTCTGTTGAAATTATCCAGAACCAATGGGGAGGCCTGTTTGGAGTTATCCAGGACTTCCTAATGGTGCCTCATGGCTAGGTTCTCGGCAGGGTCTTTCCGGTTTTGTTCTTTTTCTTTTTTTTTTAACTTTTTAAAAAGATTTATTTATTTTTACTTATTTCTCTCACCTCCTCCCCACCCCCCCCCCCCCCCGCCCAGTTGTCTGCTCTCTGTGTCCATTTGCTGTGTGTTCTTCTGTGTCCACTTGTATTCTTGTCAGCGGCACTGGGAATCTGTGTCTCTTTTTGTTGCTTCATCTTGCTGTGTCAGCTCTCCGTATGTGCAGCACCACTCCTGGGTAGGCTACACTTTTTTCGTGCAGGGCAGCTCTCCTTATGGAGCATGCTCCTTGCACGTGGGGATCCCCTATGAGGGGGACACCCTTGCGTGGCATGGCACTCCTTGCGCACATCAGCACTGCGCATGGGCCAGCTCCACACGGGTCAAGGAGGCCCTGGGTTTGAACCCTGGACCTCCCATGTGGTAGGCGGACACTCTATAAATTGAGCCAAATCTGCTTCCCATTGGCTTTGTTCTTAATAGCAGCCTTCCCTCACAGGGTTTCTGGTGGGATCTCATGGCCATGTTCTCTGCCAGGTCCCAGCTATGTCTTGTCTTCCCTTTTTCCCCTATATTAATTTGCCTCAACATGGGCCTATTTGAGAAAAAAAGGGAAAGGAACATGTAAAATAAATTTTAATAATATATTTTATTTAACCCAATATACCCAAAATATTGCCACTACAACATATAATCAATGTAAAAAATTAAGATATTTTATGTTCTTTTTTTCATACTAAATCTTCAAAATTGGTCATATATTTTGTAACTACACCAAATCTCAACTTTGACTAGTCACATTTCAGTCACCACAAGTTGCTAGTGGCTATTGTATTGGACAACAGAGGTCTAGGGAAAGAAGCAGAAATGGGGAAAATCCTAGACAGGTAATGAATTTAACAGTTAGAGGAAGAGACTCATATCATGGGGCAGGAGGGATTGAAAACCATTTTTCTCTTCAAAATTATGGCAAAGTGAAAGTTGCCAACTCAGAATATATTTCTTTCTCTTCTGCCAGCCTCACAGACCTGGGGAAGTGTGATAGAACTGGGATGGAAACATCTCCCACCTCAACCAGGACCCAGGATCAGTCTCTGCTCCACGGAAAACAAAGACAGCCCCTACAGTCCTCCCACTGGTTTCATGAGTCGCAGTGGATAAATGCTATCACATACAATATCTCATTTAATATCATTTATTCATATGGTAAGTGTAGTCAGCAAAAATGTTATTATCTCCAATTTTACAAGTGAATGAACCAGGCGCAGGGAGGTTAAATTACTTGCACAAAGGTACAGGATCCAAGTGTTTTGAAACTTAATCTTGTATGTCTCCCCCTAAACCAGAGCTGTCTGGTGAAAGGAAGTAAAGAAAATACTTACAGGAGTATTCTTCTTTGGGAAAATTCCAAAGACATTCCCCTTCGCCCAAATAACACTGGTGATCACTTTACAAAAATAATA
The DNA here is from genome assembly GCF_030445035.2 of Dasypus novemcinctus. Classification (NCBI taxonomy): domain Eukaryota; kingdom Metazoa; phylum Chordata; class Mammalia; order Cingulata; family Dasypodidae; genus Dasypus; species Dasypus novemcinctus. The sequence continues at coordinate 134,253,854 of NC_080676.1, forward strand.
TAACCTCTTGACCAACTGTATTGTGCTTTTAACTGGGCTTTTTAATTCTTTTTAATTGAGTGTTGCTGTCTAGTCAAGCAACTTAAACCATCTCATTATAAGAGCATTTTTACAAGGGCAGTGTTTTAGCACTGGCCTTGAAATGTGTTGCAATCATTTTTATCTGGGAAAACAAACAGAAGTGGATCGGCAGCATTGTTGTTATACAAGAGGCTGGCTGAATCCCAGCCTCTAGGACGTTGACTTACCTGCCAACAATACCTCCCTTTCAGGCAATGCCAACTGTTTTATGAGAAGCTCATAGTTCTCTGAATATTCTCTGGAAGCATTTGTGTTTCTGCCCTAGTCCGCAGGATCTAACTTTACTACCGTCATGTCGAGAATTAGAGTAACCCTATCAACTTCTGATGCCTCTTTCTTTTGTGTAGAAAAGAATGGAACAGGGAAGTTGATGTGGCTCAAGTGATTGGGCTCCTGCCTACCATATAGGGGGGTCCCAGATTCAGTTCCCAAGGCCTCCCGGTGAAGGTGAGCTGGCCCACACAGTGGTAAGCAGGTTGGCGCCACGAGCTGACACAACATGATGATGTAACCAAAAAAAAAAGAGACACAGAGGAAAAGACAATGAGAGACACAACAAACCAGGGAGCTGAGGTGGCTCAAGTGATTGACTGCCACATCAGAGGTCCCAGGATCAGTTCCCAGTGCCTCCTAAAGAGAAGATGAAAAGACAAGCAGACACAGAAGAACGCACAGCAAATGGACACAGAGAGCAGACAGCGAGCTCAGGTGGCAAGCGGGGAGCAGGGGAGAGGAATAAATAAAATAAAAATAAATCTTTAAAACCAATAAAAGAAAGAAAAGACTGGAACAGACTGAAGACTTAGAGAGCCCACTCCTTGCAAAATGAAAGGTTTGTGTGTTTTTTTCAGTGTTTTGTAAGGTCCCCAAAATAAAGGACACCCAACATGTTTATCAGTCTCAATTTTAGAAACACAATGGTCGCAAGAGCACCATACTCACTGATCTCTTTTAACTGCTCTACCCAGCTATGTTCCTACTTATCTCTTTCATTCTACTCTGGAACTGTTTTACTTCCAATTCACATCCATTCAAAAGATATCCTTTTCCCCCTTTCACTTTATACCCATCCTCTTAGTTCTTGGCTATTCCTTCTCTCTGTTACTTTGGTGAAGAGAGTAAGAGGCAGTGTGGTAATTGAGATGGTCTGGCATCTCGAAGATCATTTGGATATTCCTCAGTGTGCGGACAATAGAGTAAGATCATGTCGTTCACAGGAAACCCCTGGGGGTGCCTTACCGCTGCTACAGGCATGCCAATAATGTGACTCCTTGGTTGAAGTGCTGAATAGTGAATCCTTTGCCCTAATTACATGTCACAGACTGTGATTATCTTAGCATTAGACAAACCATGCAGGAAAAGCAAAAGGAAGGCACGATGGATGGCCCACTAAACCACTCCCATTGTCCAGTTTGTCTTTCACTTCCATCTCTTCCTTCCTCTATAGGAAATGAGGAGTACATAAATCATAAATAATATCACACTTGCAGAAAAGCATTATACTATCCAGACACTTTTGTAGTAACCAGCATTTTCTTACTGATGGTAAAAGGCATAAATAAAGGACGTTATCAATGCTCCATTCCTACCTCCCCAAAAACTCCCTCTCTAGAAATCCTGCTCCCACAACTTGGTAACCAGGCATTATGGCAAATTACTTCATCCACTGGCCCCACTCAAGTGGCGTACTGACTATCTTCCTTTGTCTTTTGTTTTTGTTTTTTTATAATTTTTAGCCTAATAATTTACTAGCAAATCAGGAAAGTGGAACAGACTTACAAGCAGTTTAGAGATAATGTTACAAAGAATAGTCTGATCCAAAGAAGCACATATTGGAGCAAATAAAAACTTATTCCATCATTATCTGCACAAGTTTGCACATGTGTGTGGAGAACAAATCAGGTAACATTCTTTTATAATATAAATTCCACTATAAACTCACTACCTCAGAGGACCCAGAGGCTGCTAAGATATCTCACTGGTCAAATTCTGTCCTCTTTGTATTTGACATTTAAGATTCATGTGGTTTCTCTGTCTAGGCCACCCCATATTTTTTTTAGTTAAAAGATGTGTTAACATTTAGAACACCAAATAACATGGCTGGAGAAATGACCTGTTTGACCCAAGTACTCTGTCTTTATCAATCCCTAAAACCCCAGCAGCATTTATTCTCTTTTCAACAACACACATTGAAAGGTATCATAAAGGTATCTTACTTGGGTTTACATGCCAAGACTATTTCCTAACACTGATTTGGCTTGTAAACTGCATAGAAATGTAGCAAGAAAAATTATCTGATTGTTATGCTTACTGGCTTGGTTTCAGGTCTCCGGTCTGAAAGCATATCTGCAAACATTCCCAGAGCTTTAATCTAGCTCTTCTCTTATTGTTTTACTAGATCACTCCCGAGCCCATTAAATACACACCCTGTGAACGTTCATGGTTTAGTAGAATTGCCCAGGGTGATTGTGCTAGAACAAGAGCCAAATAGTAATGTTCTTACCTGTAAACACCACAGGGGCTAGCAAGAAGACACTAACTCACTCTCTTTACAGATTGTTCATACCGAAAAAAAAAAAAGGGGAAAATGTTAGCTCCATGAAGGAAAGAGAGAGAAGCTGTTGCTTATTTTAAACGAGTACAGTTTATAGCTATAAACTAGAGTGAAATGAGAACATAAAATAAATATTTTTCAGAGAATAAGTAAATATTAGAGTCCTAAAAGATCTGATGGTTGCATAAGACTTGCTTTCTCTATCGTTGACAGCATACAAGTTATTCATATTTATTTCATTAAAAATTAGAAAACAAAAGAAGCATCAAAATCATGATGATCACCCATAATTCTACTGCCTGTGCAAGTAAACATTTGTAGACTGTGTGTGTGCACTTTTTATATACATATATAGTACAGATTCTCATACAGACATACAGAGAAATCTTTTTTACCAAAATGAGATCATAAATTATATTGTGTTGTATAAATTGCCTTCTTTAAAACTTAACATAGGGAAGCAGATGCGGCTTAATTGATAGAGTGTCCACCTATCATATGGGAGGTCCAGAGTTCGAACCCAGGGCCTCCTGGCCCGTGTGGTGAGCTGGCCCATGCACAGTGCCATACCACACAGGGGTGTTCCCTGCATATGGGAGCCCCATGTGCAGGGAGTGTGCCCTGCAAGAAGAGCCACCCTGCACGAAAAAAGCTCAGCCCGCCCAGGAATGGCACCTCACACATGGTGAGCTGACGCAGCAAGATGACACAACAAAAAGAGACACAGATTCCCAGTGCTGCCGAGAATGCAAGCAGACACAGAAGAACACACAGCGAATGGACACAAGAGAGCAGACAACAGGGGATGGGGAGGAAGGGGAGAGAAATAAATAAAATAAGTCTTAAAAAAAAAAAAAAGCTTAACAGTAGAGCGTGAAAACGTCTCACTGTCAGTAAATAAATAACCCAGTACTACATTATTGTTAATGGGTGTTTAACATTCTCTTAGGTGGTTGTACCTGAGTCATTTAACAAATGCCATAGGGTTGATTGTTTGAGTCCTTTCCAACTTTAATCATTATAATCAACTCATTATTATTATTATTATATAAACAAACCTTTTACATACACTTTTGTGCATCTGTATGATTGTTTTTTAGGGTAAATTCTCAAAATTGTGAGAATCTGCCCCCATGGAGGCAGGTCAAAACAATGTATATATGTTTGTTTTTAGTTTTTAAATAAATAAAATTCTAAATTGCCCTATAGAAGAATGGTACCAATTTATATCCCATCATCAATGTATGATATCTCTTTTTCTCACAGTTTTGTCATTATTTGGGGGATCATTTTCAAATAGATGATAGATAGGCAGACAGACAGATAGATAGATAGATAGATAGATAGATAGTTATTTTCAAATAGATAATAGATGATAGCTTAGATAAAGGATATCATAGATATAGTAGATGATATATAAACAGATAATAGATATTTTCAATTTCATAGGTAATAATTTATATTGCTCTTGTTCTCTTTTTTACAATTATTTTTTTATTTTTAAAGAAGCTTTAGATTACATATATGTTATATCAGATATATAGGGGATTCCCATATGCACCACTCCTCCCCCTCCCACTTTCCTACATTAACAACATTCTTCATCAGTGTGGTACATTTGTTACATTGATGAACCCATATTGAAGCATTGCTACTAACCATGGACTGCAGTTTACTTTATAGTTTATACTTTGTCCACACAATTTTGTAAATGATGTCAAAATATACAATGGCCTTTATCTGTCACTACAATGTCATGCAGGACAAATCCAATGTTCCAAAATTGTCCCCATATTATACCTATTCTTCCCTCTCCCATCCCTCAGAACCTCTGGTGGCCACTGCCTTTACATCAACGATAAGAGTTCTTCCAGTGCTAGAAAAACAATAAATCTATAGAATAATCATAAGTCTACTCTAGTCCAGTGTTCATTCCTCAATCTTGAGGATTTGGGGAAGGTGATGCCACTCTGCTTCTAGCTGAGAGGGGCTTTAGACTCCATGGGGGCAGATGGATGGAGCGATCATGCTTGCCATTGCAGACACTCTCTGTTCCTTAGGATGGGCATTGTCCATCATCAACACCTTGTTAGTTGTCCTGGGTGAGTCCAATGAACTAGAGGGTAGGTGTGGCAACTCTGCTGAGATTCAGGACTCAGTTGACACATGGATGGACCAAAGATTTAAGTCTCTGGAACACATATTTATCAAGTATAGTGTTAATTGTGGGTTTAAATAAAAGCAGCAGAAAAAATCATGTGCAGGGAAATGGACTTGGCCCAGTGGTTAGGGCATCCGTCTACCACATGGGAGGTCCGCGGTTCAAACCCCGGGCCTCCTTGACCCGTGTAGAGCTGGCCCATGCACAGTGCTGATGCGCGCAAGGAGTGCCGCGCCACGCACGGGTGTCCCCCGCATAGGGGACCCCCACGCACAAGGAGTACACCCTGTAAGGAGAGCCGCCCAGTGCGAAAGAAAGTGCAGCCTGCCCAGGAATGGTGCCGCCCATACTTCCCGTGCCGCTGACGACAACAGAAGTGGACAAAGAAACAAGATGCAGCAAATAGACACAGAGAACAGACAACCGGGGGGGGGGGGGGGAATTAAATAAATAAATCTTTTTAAAAAAAGAAAAAAATCATGTGCAGAGAACCTATAACTGGGTCTAACTCTGTTATACTGGGGAACATAAGTTCCAAAGTAAGGCCCACTGACATGATGCTGAATCCCTAAGCTGTCTGCTCTGCTTATAGTTTCTGGATATCTATAGAGCCTTCAGGAGCCCTGCTATTTGAGGCAATATTAACTGTGGCAGTCAATGAGATCCTGCTGAGACTTGCATAAGGATAACCTCTGGAGTACTGGAAGGACCTCCTGACTCACTCTGAAATCTATTAGCCATAAAAAACTCATTTTTATTTACCATTTCCACCTTTTGGTCAAGGTCTTTTTCCAGATGCATTGCTAGTTGGTGTTTGGTAATAATCCCTCAGTGCCAGGGAGGCTCATCCCTGAGAGTCATGTCCCACACTGTGGGGAAGATAGTGTGTTTATATACTGAGTTTGGCTTAGAGGCCACATTTGAGCAACAAGAAAGCTTTCAGAAGGTAACTCTTAAGTAGTATATAATACTAGGCTAAATTTCAATTTCATAAGAAAAGGTTCATAGGATAATCATCAGTGTCAAGGGCCTGGCATAATGGTCTGTCTTCCTTCTTGCACTTGGGGTTATTCTTGCTGTCCTATTAGAGAGAATATAGTAGAACTCCCTGGGATGGGAATTCAGTATCCTTTCAGGTCTCTTGATGTGATTTATCTTGATTATCAGGTAAGTTGTTATGCTTTCTCTGTTCATTGACCCATTTATGTCTTAGTTGGCCAGTGCTGCTATAATAACATATCACGTATTGTTTGACTTACACAACAAGAATTTATGTCTCACGGTTTTGAAGACTAGAAATCCAAAATCAAGGTACAGAAGCATTGTTTTTTACAAAGTTTGTGCCATTCTTGTGGTAGATTGCTGTTAATCCATAACTCAGTCTTTGCCTCTGTCACATGGCTATCTCTCACCTTCTGTCTCCTCTGCCCAAATTTCCTTTATTTCTAAGAATTACTGTCTTATTGGATTAAGGCCCACACTGATTCAGTTTGGCCTCATCTTAACTAATAAAATCTTCAAATTTGTATTTACAGATGTGTCCACATCTGCAAGACCAGGGATTAGGATTGTGGGAAACATGATTCAATCCATAACAATTTTTATTTTTTATTTTTTGAATTGCCTTTGCACTTACATTTCTTGCCCGTATCTTTCTAACTGAATTATAAGATGACTCTATTATGAAGGTTATTAGGACTGTGTAAAAAATATTCCAAACTTTTTTACAAGGCAATCCAAATTTTAGAGGTCCCCTAATTTGAGGGAATAAGGGGGAACACAGTGTCACATAAGCTGTCTTTTTGTGTTTGGCTCATGTCTCATGACTACCAGGATACATGAACTCAGAATGTCTTTAAAGGATCCTCTCACTTGAATACATTAGTGAACATGTAAACATTACTGGAATTTTTGTAGGGAAGATAGAGAACAGGTTTTGCAAAACACACCCACAGAAAAAATCCCTAAAAGACATGTCTGTTCTTATTCATTATCAGCTATATCTGTGGCTGTAGTAGAAGGTGATTTGCAACCAAATCAGTCCTCCTCAACTTGCTTCCTCAGTTGTCTTGATGCTCAACCAGGCTTCCAGTTAACAGAACTCACTTTCTGTATTAGTCAGGGTTCTCCAGAGAAACAGAACCAACAGGATTTATATGTAAATATTAAGAGATTTCTTACGGGAATTGGTTCACACAAGCAGGGGTATTGGCAAGTCTAAATTCTATAGGGAAGCCTGCATGTTGTAAACCCAGCAAAGATGACATCCAATTCCCCAGGAGAAGCTGCAACTTGGGAATGCCAGTGAAGATGATAATGAATTCCCCAGATGAAATTGGCTGACTGAAGTAGAGATAGATAGTTTTTCTCTCTGCTGAAATCTTTGGTTCTCCCTTTAAGGCCTCCAACTGATTGGATGAGGAAATTCTTCATTGCCGAAGACAATCTCCCTTGTGAATTGTAGACATAATCAGTCATAGATGCAATCAACTGACTAAAGACTTAAAATCCATCCCCACAGTAATAATCAGGCCAGTTCTTGCTTTACCAAGCAACTGGACACGATAACCTCGCCAAGCTGACATATGAAATTAACCATTGCACCTTCCTTGGAAGGCAATTAAACAATCAACTTATTTTGAACATGCCCTTTAGGTTATCACCCCAAACTCCAGCAGTATATCAGAATATTTCTTCTGATCCCCTTCTGTTAAATTCCTCAAGAATGATATGTTTTCTTTACCTAGGTTCTGACCTTTTTGTCCATTTTATTTCTTGATAACTTTTCTATTTTGTTGCTACTACAAGTGTTAACTTTGCTCAATTATATTATCCAACCAACTATTCTTTATATATTAGAAAACTATTGTTTTGGGTACATTTGTTTATGGAGTCAAACACTTTACTGAATTGTCTCATTGTTTCTAGTAATATTTATTTCTCTCTATTATATATTGTCATCATTTGCAAATAATGAAAATTGTGGGAAGCAGATGTGGCTCAAATGATTGGGTTCCCACCTACCACATGAGAGGTCTGTGGTTCGGTTCCTGGTGCCTCCTAAAGAAGACAGGGTGAGCTGGCAAGATTTTTTAAATCTTAAAAAAGAAAGAAGGAAAGAAGGAAAGAAATAAAGAAAAAGAAAGAAAAAGAAAGGAAGGAAGGAAGGAAGGAAGGAAGGAAGGAAGGAAGGAAGGAAGGAAGGAAGGAAGGAAGGAAGGAAGGAAGGAAGGAAGAAAGGAAGGAAGGAAGGAGGGAAGGAAGGAAGGAAGAAAATTGTGTGTCCTTTCAAATATCCACACCTCTTGTTACTTTCTCATCTCTAATTTCATCGACCAGTACTTCTAAACTAGGAGTACAGATAGTGATTATGGGGTTCTTTGTCTTTCATTACAGCTTCTCCTGCTGCTGTTTTAAAGGGTGCTGGCTTTAGTATATTTTATATGTATACACTCACACATACACACAAACACACTGCACATATATACAGATATGCATAAAATTTTAATATCAAAGGAATTTACATTTACTCCAATTACACTTAACACTTAGGGTTCTTATTTGTATCTTTGGTTTTGGTTGTTATTTTGTTTTTAATTAGGACAGAATGCTGGATTTGTCAGGGGTGTTTTCATGTTTTCCTTACCTATTCATTGACCCACTCTAAATTTGAATTATCATCATTTTAAACAATTAAATAAGCTTAAGTGTGTTTATGGACCATTAAATTTATAGCACTGATCTATAGTAATTTCTTTTTAAAAAAAAATTTTTTTTTATTTCTCTCCCCTTCTCCCCCGTTGTCTGCTCTCTTTGTCCATTTGCTGTGTGTTCTTCTGTGTCCACTTGCATTCTTGTCATGTGGCACCAGGAAACTATGTTGTTGGTTGTTGTTTTTTTTTTTTTGCTGTGGTTGTGTCATCTTGCTATATCAGCTCTCCGTGTGTGCAGTGCCACTCCTGGGTGGGTTGTGCTTTTTTTGTGCAGGGCGGCTCTCCTTGCTGGGCACACTCCTTGAGCGTGGGACTCCCTATGCGGGGGACACCCCTGTGTGGCAGGGCACTCCTTGCACTCATCAGCGCTGCGCGTGGGCCAGCTCCACATGGGTCAGGAGGCCCTGGGTATCAAACCCTGGACCCTCCATATGGTAGGCAGACACTCTATCATATGGAAGCAACAACCACTTCCCTATAGTAATTTCTAACACCAGTGCCACACCAGTTTATTTACTGAGCATTTTAACATGTTATAAGAGCTTTCATTTTTCTGATTTTTAAGATTTTCTTGGCTAGCGTGGCTCAATTTCCTAATCTTTATTTATACTACTACCATGTAGATAGTCAAAATTAATAAAATTTGTAAGAAAATAATACAAAATAATGTATTTTGGGTACTTTGATTTAAAAAATAAAAGTAAACAAAGTACCACAAATTCCAGGGAAGTAGAGAGGCAGAAATCACTCTGAGATTAAAGAGTGATAGAAAGTGCCATTGAAGATGTTTTCTTCTTAGATGAAGGACTTAGAGATGAGCTAGACTGCCTTCCCCCCAGCATGGGACATGACTCCCAGGGATAAGCCTCCCTGGCACCGAGGGATCACTACCAAGTAACAGCTGATGACGTAACTAGAAAATGACCTTGAATAAAAGGGTCAACTCGGACCAGCAGAATATCCCTGTCTACGTATAATAACAGGAGTTAAAAATGCTGTTTGACCTAAAGTAAGGGGGAAATGGAAAGGACAAATGAGTTTCTATGGCTATGAATCCCTAAAAAAAGAGTCTGGAGGTTATCAGAGGGGTTGCCCTTATGCACACCTGAGCAGAGTCTCAGAGACAGATAAAGTAGATACAACCCCAGGTATTGGTTCTTCTGAGGGCTAAAGAGACTGACAGGTTTTATGGTCATGGCAGATGGAGTTCACTGCCATGTCAGTTGGCCCTTCTTTGGAGTTGATGTTCTGTGTGATGGAGCTGGACTCAGACGTGATCTCTTTTTACAAGCCTTTCCTGTTACTTTACCAGAATTGTAGTTGGTGCTGGGGTTTAAGATATACCCAGGGGATCTGAATCTCTGGACTGACCATATGATAGCCAGGCCCTGAGCCTCAACAGACTTCAGCTCCTACACTCTGATTTATTGGACTTACCCCACTCAGCTAATATGAAGTTGAAGAATGTAAACCACCACACCATGGAGCCAAGAGTGCCTACAACTAAAAGCAGGAGGATTGCATCCAGCATCCATGTGGAATCTAAGCCCCCTCTTGACATAGATGTGGAATGGACACAACCAATCCAAGGTCCACAGGATGGAGGAATACAGTAAGGATTAGAGTGGACTTACTGATATTCTATTCATGAACTATTGTGGTTAGTAATTGAAGAAAATGTGGCATTGGTGTGGAAAAAGTGGCCATGGTGGCTACTGGGTGCGGGGAATGGGAGGAAGAGACGAGATGTGGAGGCATTTTCTGGACTTGGAGTTGTCCTGGGTGGTGCTACAGGGACAATTACCGGACACTATAGATCCTCCCATGGCCCACTGAATGGAATGTGGGAGAGCGTGGGCTATGATGTGGACCATTGACCATGAGGTGCAGCGATGCACAGAGATGTATTCACCAAATGCAATGGATGTGTCATGATGATGGGGGAGAGTGTTGCTATGGGGGGAGTGGTGAGGTGGGGGGTGAATGGGGACCTCATGTGTTTTGAATGAAATATTTTTTAAAAATGAATAAAAAAAATTTTTTTTAAATCCAAATAAAGGAATGCTCATAGTGGGGAAAAAAAAAAAAGAGATGAGCTAGAAAGTAAGAAAGTGTATTATGGTGTGAAGAAGGCAGACAATCATGATCAAGAGTTATTCAGTTTAGGAAATATATTAATGTAGGAAAGCACCCTTGTTCTGCTAATAAGAAGGATGTCTATAATGAAAAATAATTTATCATTTAGCCAAATAGTTACTGGAACAGGAAATTACAAGGAATTATAATTTGTGGTAAGAAAACCAACTTCAGTGTAATAATGATATTGGGTCAAAGATGAATGAATAAGAATTTTTAGTACAAAAGTGAATAAAATTATTATTGAAATAATGAAAATGCTCTTTTAATGATTGAAGTGATGATGTACAGCTTTGTGATCATAGCAATTACCACTGATTGTATACTTTGGATGAACTGTATGCTTTATTAGTATGTATCAATAAAGTTGATTTGGGGGAAGCGGACTTGGTCCAGTGGTTAGGGCGGCCGTCTACCACGTGGGAGGTCCGTGGTTTGGATCCCAGGCCTGCTTGACCCGTGTGGAGCTGGCCCATGCGCAGTGCTGATGCGCGCAGGGGTGCCCTGCCACGCAGGGGTGTCCCCGCGTGGGGGAGCCACATGCGCAAGGAGTGTGCCCCATTAAGGAGAGCTGCCCCTCGGGACGAAAGCGCAGCCTGCCTAAGAATGGTGCCGCCCACACAGAGAGCTGACGCGACAGGATGACGGGACAAAGGGAAACACAGATTTCCGGTGCCGCTGACAGCAACAGAGGCGGACAAAGAAGACGTCGCAGCAAATAGACACAGAGAACAGACAACCAGGGGAGGGGGGGGAATTAAATAAATAAATCTTTAAAAATAAATAAATAAAGTTGACTTGTTTTTAAAAAGGTGAATAAAGTTTCATCAAATCAGTGATTTGTTATTAGCACATTTTGAGTTATTTCCTTCCCCTATAGAGTTTATTACTGTTTTATCTTAAATATAAGTCTAATTTTCTGAAAACATATAATCAATGTCATAGAGGTAATTCCCATTTTCCTACCACTATCTCACTGAAAAATTTACGGGGAGTAAAAGGAGAGAGGTTGAGCAATTTCATTAAGCTGGAAGAAGATGGGGAGCAATAATTAAGTGAATAAAGTCCATGCAAGATCCTTCTTATCCACACACACCCCAAAAATTTCTATCTTTATCATCCCAAACTGCTTATATTACTTTGAACTCCTCACACTTCTCAGAAAACATCATATCCTCCCTGACACCCACTCTTCAATTTCCACCTCCTTGCCCTCTATGTAACTATACTCAGAGTTTCAGACAGGATTGTGGGTAATCCTCTCTTGTTCCTCAGAGTGGGGTCTTCTCCTGGCTCCCATTGCATCTCATGTACAACTCTCTGAATCACTGGTTTTCTTGAATGTCTCTTTCCAAGGAAGGCTTCTTTATCGTACATTTAGCATTTCACATATACAAGGCATTAAAAATATATATATCAAAATTAAAATTAACCCTTTTTGGATAATCTGAAAAGTTTTTTCACAAGATCTTCTCTCTACTGTACTTATTTTTCTTAATACCCTTGTGGTCAAAATATCACATAATTATTACATAGCACATATAGCTGCCTATTAACAAATCAAATGAAGAAGGCCCTCTCCATTGCTGTGTATAGACATTAGAGAAGAGAAGGAGTCAATAAGTATAAGAATAAGGGAATTTTAGAGTTAGCAAGATGCATACAAATCACTCATCCAGTGATTTCTAGCCTTGGTTGAGTGTTTAATAGGAATGTAAATCAATGCCCAGGTCTTACTCCAAGAGACTGAGATTTATCTTGTCTGGAGTGTCCAAGCCCTGACATCTCTTAAAATTCCCCAAATGCTTCTAATAGACACCCAGAATTGAGAACCACTGAGATAGCCCTACTCCATTTTTCTGATAAGAAAAACATGGGAGGTGAGTTAATATGGGTGGGCGGGTAGGAGACAGAATAACCAAGGTTCCTCAACATACAATTTCGTTCTCTTTTAATCAGGTTGTACTTAAGAATAAATTAATTCTCTTAAAGCAAATTCAAAGAGACAGAACTTAGATTAGAGGTGATCAGGGGTTAGGCAGAAAGAGAATGGGAATTATTTTTTAACAGGTAAAGAGTTTCTCATTGGGGTAATGAAAAAGTTTAAGTAATAGAAAATGGAGACAGTAGCACAGCATTGTAAAAATAATTAATGCCACTGAATTATACACTTAAAATGGGTTAAAATGGCAAATTTATATATATATATATGTTATCACAATAAAAACTTAATTTAAAAGAAAATAATCCTGTAAAGGTGAGGAGCTATGATAAATCCTGGAAAGTCTCATGAAATTGTGATTTCTTATAGAAGGTAAGATCAGGAAATCATGAGATTTGGAAGAAACTGTGTCCTCAGATGACCACTATGTGTGAGATTAACTGGAATGAAAATAAAACAACCACAGGCTGTGTGAAGTGCCACTTCAAAATGGGAGTAGTAAGAAGTAATATGAAGCAAAAATAAAGTATCCCAATTGCCAAGCAAAGGAGGGATTTTTGAAGGAAGTAATTTAGCTGAATAAACAGAAATAGCTAAGATCAGATTATCCAAACATGAGATTTATTTACAAATGAGACAAAGCTGGACTTTATAGCAACCCAATCTACCTGTAATTTTCTGTCTATATAAATTTTGACCTGGTAGTAAGTATGTCTTTACAGCTCTCTTCAAGTCTCATTCCTAAGAAAGGGAATATAAAAGAATACTTCCAGGTTCACAGGAACTGGCAATGTAAATTGCATTGGAGCAAGAGGTCAAATTTTTCTCAGATTTATCCTGCAAATTTGTTATATTTTAAAAACTAAGTTGGAGATGGCATTGAGGAAGTTCAATGTAAGAGATCAATTAATATTTATTGGCAGAGAAGCAAGGGACAAGGGAAAAATTTTTTTTTGTTTTATTTTCACACCAACAGCTTTAATCTCTTCAACACTCCCTCTAAGTCAACTCTATTTCCAGATGGCCTTTAGGTTCCAAGACATAGAAAAGTATAGTCTTATCCAGGATAAAAGTTGCCTGCCTTTTTATATGACCTTTAACTTCATATAGTGATCCTTTTATACTATTTCCCAGCTATTTGTAGCATACATGTTAAACTTTCAACATATAATCATCTTACCTGTTTGTGATGCTCATCATATAACAAGCTACATCATTTTGTAACCTCCAGAATATTTGTCTTAGCTTCCTGTTTTTACTCAAAAATACACATACAAAAAATATTTTCATTTTTCATTTCAAGTTGAATTTTGTGCCTAAGGACACATAAAATGTCCAAATTTATGTTAACATCGGGAAATTCTTAAGAAATGTGGCTAAGGTCCAGGGAAGATAACAAGAGCAGAAAATCCATTGGCTTCTTCTTATCATGCATTCTAAAAGGTTGTTTGACACTGATATTTAGATAGCATTCTAAAACAAGGACTGTTGCTGGGAAACAACACAGATAGGTTGAAGCACTCGTTTTCACTTCATTTCAAAGGCCAATTGGTCAATGTGTGGATTGTGAAGAAATTTTCCATATCTTTCTCTCACTAGCTGCTCCTTCATTGGATAAATATGGGTAATCCGGAAAAGAAAAGGCAGTAAATCTTCAGCTCATTCCCATTGTTTCATATTAAGAGTGTTGATAGATTCAGGTGAAGGATGAGCAATGACTTAAGACTTAGAAGTTACCTGTAGATTTTATTCATTCCTATCTCATAATGGAAAATTGTGAGTTAGCTGAAATATTAAAATCACTGTTATTTTATGTTATTGAACTAAAATTCAATATTTGATCCCATTTCAAGGCTAGCCACATAGAAATAACCTATCCAAACATAACTCCCCACAATCATACTGGTAAACTCATGAAAAATAAAAGTATAAAGACTTTCTAGCTTCCTATTTCATCCCACTGTCTTTCCTATTGGTTTGTTTTCAATAATTCAAAGTTGGTTTCAACTGCAAAGTAGATCTGACTCAGTATTAGTCAGGTAAACTCATCCCCCTACACCTCCCTTGACCTTCATTCCTTATTTTATAATTTTTAAATTTTTTTCCTATCAGAATTCCATGGATGGCACTTGGATTTTTTATATATATCCCCCCAGATTTTCTTTTGTTTTTCCATTTAGGCCTCTATGGGTCACCTGTGTGACCCCAAGCAATGAATGAACTTTTCTCAACCCACTTCACTTCTCTAAAATGAGGGTAATCATCCCTGCCCTCTATAACTATTGTGAGATTGGTGATAAAGTAGGTAAAGAGCCCTGGCATTCTCAAGTGCTAACAATTATTTTTACTATTTTTTTTTTAAGATTTATTTTTTTATTTATTTCTACCCACCCTCCCCTCCCCCCTAGTTGTCTGCTATCTTTGACCATTTGCTATGTATTCTTCTATGTCTGCTTGTATTTTCATTAGGTAACTCCGGGAACCGATCCTGAGACCTTCTGGAGTGGGAGCGAGGCGATTACTCTCTTGCACCACCTCAACTCCCTATTCTACTATATCTTCTTATTTTCTCCCTCTGTGTCTCTTGTTGTGTTTTCTTGCTGCACCAGCTCTCTGTGTCGGCTGGCAGAGAGCTGCCAGGCACCTTTCCCATGCTGGGCAGCATTCCCACACAGGCGGCACTCCTGCACAGGGAGGCATTCCTGCATGGGCCAGCACTCTGTGTGGGGCAGCTTGCCCTCACCAGGGGCCCTGGGCATCAAACCCTGGACCTCCTATATGGTAGATGGGAGCCCAATTGGTTGAGCCACATCTGTTTCCCTACTATTTTCTTTTATGTTCTTCTCTGTATTCGGTCTTACTGGAAGAGGTTAAACACAGGGAATAATGAAGGATTAAGAAATAAATAAAAGCTTGAGAAGGGTAATCAACAAGTATGTGTTCATTCTGGACCTTGTTTCTTAATAAAGAGGGCCCTCAGGCCATCCTCTCTGATCCTTGATTTTATAGCACTTTTAGTTGGTGAAGAGGTAACTTAAATGAGTCCATCTTAGCTACGAAACTTAAGACATTTAGGAAGACTGATGACCCTAGAAACAGTTCTTAGGAAGAATGAATTGACATAGCAAACACACCTTCAGATCCAGTGGTAGTAAGTCATGATAGAGGGAAAGTAGGCAGTCTCTCCTGACCAGGGTAGAAAATTGTGTGGGAGGAAAATTATAACCTTTTATGATAAAGGAAGATCAATTAGTGAAAGTGGCTTGAGTTCCATCATGAGAAATCCTCATTTAATTTCAAAATTATTTGGGACTTACCATAGGCTTTTGAGAATAGCAGTAACACAGTTAGAATATGAAAGCTGATGTTTGTTGCTTGGAAGAGAAAAGATCATAGAGGAGGTAGAATGATCATATTTTGGTCACTTGTATTATAGTACTGCTAAAGATGTTCACTGGCAGCCATTATAGATTTCAAACTGATGTCAAAAGAATAACTTCTAATAGGAGATGAAAGCCCAAGTGTTTCACAGATAAGTCAACTAAAGAAATAAAATTTGTGAAGATTTTAACACCCAATTAAATACACACCAACAATCTGTTCACACAAACACATCAGTTTCTAGATGCATGATACTGCAGAGGTAAAGTATATAAAAGTTAGTTTTAGGGAAGCAAATGTGGCTCAAGCAGTTGGGTACCTACCTACCACATGGGAGGGACGAGCAAGACAGTGAGATGACGTGAAGGACAGGCATGGTGAGCTGATGCAAGCAACCAAGAGACACTGTGAGGAAACAAAGAGAGTCACAACAAATAGGGAGCAGTGGTGGCTCAAGTGATTAGGAGCCTCCCTGCAACATGAGAGGCCCTGGGTTCGGTTTCTGGTGCAAGCCCAAACAATGGGGGGGAGGGGGTAATAAATAAGTAAATCTTCTTTTAAAAAGTTAATTTTATTTTGAACATTTCAGACCCTGACTTGCAATTTGGAACTCACCAATTTCTTGAGTGACTTTCAGCAAACCAAATAAGTCTTCTATTCTGTAAGATCAATGTAACAATGCCTTCCTACCTTGTTTGTAACATTTCCTTCAAGAGCAAGTGTAAGAATGTATATAAGGGGTGGGGAGTGGGGTATATGGGATCCTCTTAAATTTTTAATGTACCATTTTGTGTGATCATGTATACTTCTAAAAATTTAAAAATCTATTTAAAAAGAATGTATATAAGCACATTTTTATAAAAAATATAGAGCATTATAGAAATGTAAGGTGGAATATTAAAATTCGAGACACCTTGGGGTATTTCAAAAAGCTTTAAAATCACAGACACACAGTCTAGCTTTAGTCTTTAGGATTCTTTCTGTGCTCTAAAAAAAGTTTCTCTTGACTCCTGGTACAATTATATGTTGTCTCTCTAAATCTTTGGGAAAATTTCTTGTTTTGGAGAACTAAATGATCCAGATGGTTTGAGAGTACCTCTTTAGTGCACTTTTCGATTAAAAATATAAGGTGCTTTTAGATTAAAGGTCTACATTGTATTAAATATTTCCCTGGTGTCTTAAGCAGATGTGCTAAAATAGAGTTAAGGCTTTATTGATGGCTCAGCATCATGATAAAATCACTTATTATCATAGTGAGTTGTGACTCAATGATATGTGGCAAGACTGCCAAGGAAGCCAATGCAATGAGAAACTCCACACACAAGGAAAAATAAGGAGTAGGAGACTGTTTCTGACTACTCATTTCACCCCTGGACTCTTGTGTTACAATACTGCATTTCTCACTTTAGGAATGATATCAGCAAAGTAGAGTATCCTAGCTGAGGAGTATAGCTAAGCTAGTAAATGGTCGAGAAACAAAGTTCAGCCATGGCAATGCCTGAAAGAATTACAAAAACTAACCTTGAAAAGAGAAAACTTAGAGATGATAACTATTTAAATGTTAGTAGTGCTGTCTTTTGGAGATGTATTAGATATATTCTTTATAAAGAACAAGCACACGGAATCAGGACCAATGGGTAAAAACTATTATTAAGAAGCAGATTGTGGGAAGCAGATGTGACTCATGTGGTTGGGCTCCCGCCTTCCACATGGGAGGTCACTGGTTCTGATCCTGGTGCCTCCTAAAGAAGACAGAGGGCTGATGCAATGGGAAGGCATGGCAAACTGATACAAAAAGAGGGAATATAATGGGAGACATAACAAAACAGGGAGCAGAGGTGGCTCAGGCAGTTGGGCACCTCTCTCCCACATCAGAGGTCCTGGGTTTGGTTCCCAGGGCCTTCTAGAAAAGAAATGAGGAAGATGAACAGAAACAGCAAGTGCAAACAACAAGGGGAATGGGGATAAATACATAAATAAAATCTTTAAAAAAAAAAAAGCAGATTGTGATTCAATATAAAATGAACTTATGCAAATTAATTTTTAATTCACAATTTAAGTGCAAGATCTTACTTGGTTTCATTGGTGAAAGATAACCAAACCAAGGTCTAGGCATCCAAAAATGACCAGAATGTAGAGTGCATGAGGAAGAGGGCAAAAGAGGTCGAAAAGAGCATGGAACCCAATTATGGAAGATCTGAAGAGCGGAGCCAAGGGAGGGTACTGTATTGTTTTAAACAGATGATTGGGAGTGATGAAGTATTTTTAACTCCCTTTTAACACAAATTTTAAAGGCAAAAATAATTATTACAAAAGTAAAGCAAGCTTATTATTATTATTCTTTTTAAACCCTAAATATGTTAAAATCTATTATGTACTCCCAATTCCAATTTCCGGAGGTTTCCAATGCAGTTCAGCTTGCCTTTTTTCTTAATGTTTCCATGACTCAATTTCTTCATCTATAAAGTAGATAATAATAGTGCTTACCTCACAGAGTTGTTACAAGGACTAAATGAATTATTGCCAACTCCGTGAAAGCAGGACTTTAGTCTAATTCAGGGTGCCTAAACGTCTGCATTATTGACATTTTGGGCTGGACAATTCTTTGTTGTGGGGATTGTCCTGTGTATTGTAGAATGTTTAACTTCATTCCAGGCCCCATGCACTAGGTGCCATCGCAGAATTATGACAACAAAAATGTTTCCAGACATGACCCAATGTCCCTTGGGGGCGCAAATCCTCCCTGGTTGAGACCGCTATTCTAACTTGCTGCAGAATGCCTAGCGCATACACAGCATGCAATAAACATTAGTTGAACTGAATGAGTGAACGGAATTAATTCATGTAAAGCTTCTTGAACAGTGCATGCACATTGGAGGCTCTCAGTAAGTGTTAGTAGTGCTAGCTACTTTTTACATTAATTTTTATTGTGGTAACATATATACAACAAAATTATCCTTTTTTTAATCACTTCCATGTGTACAATTCAGTGATGTTAATTACATTTACAATATTGTGCTACAATCATCACTATCCATTACCAAAATTTTCTCATCACCCCAAACAGAAATTCTGTACACATTAAACTACCTAGTTTTTCCCTCCCCCACCCCTACTGTTTTTTCACTGTCTGTGTCCATTCACTGTGAGAGTGATCTTCTGTATCTATTTATCTTTTTGTCTTCTCTTCTCGTCTTTCTCATCTAGGATTCATTGAGATTCCATCCCGGGGACCTCTGATGTGGAGAGAGCTTCCCTGTCAATTGTGGCACCTTAGTTCCTGGTCTCTGCTGCACTTCACCTTGATTCTCCCCTTCATTTATTTCCCTTTTGTTGCCTTATCATCTTGCTGTGTGACTCACTTGCACAGACACTGGCTCACCGCCTGGGCACTGGGCTTGCTGCATGGGTACATGACTCGCTACACGGGAACTGGCTCACCATGTGGCCACTCATGCAGACACCCAGCTCACCACACAGGCACTCAGCTCGCCACACAGGCACTGGGTCACCACATGGGCACTCACACAGCACCCAGCTCACCACGTGGGCACTTAGTTCACCACGTAGTCACTCGGATCACCATGTGGGCACTGGCTCACCCCATGGGCACCCGTGCAGGTGCTCGGCTCGCTGTGCAGGCACTCAGCCTGCCATGAGGGCACTTGGCTTGCCATGCGAGCACTCGCAGGGGCACTTGGCTCACCATGTGGGTACTTAGTTTGCTGCACAGGCACCCACATGGACACTTGGCTCGCCATGCAGGCACCCAGCCCACCATGTGGTCACTTGGCTCACCACATGGGCACTGGCTCACCACGCGGGCACGCCTTCTCTTCTTTTTCACCAGGAGGCCCCAGGGATCAAACCCGGGTCCTCCCATATGGAACGCAGAGGCCTTATCTCTTGAGCCACATCTGCTTCCCTACCTATTTTTATTATACTATTTTCCTACTAGACTAGACTTTGTATAACAATTTCTATATAAGTGGGATCATAATATGTATACTTTATTGTAATTTGCAATTTTTCACTAACAATGTATCTTAGGCATCTTTTTATGGCAGCACACACAGGTACAGCTCTAGCACAATCATTTTCTATGGAGTATTCTACTGTATGGAAAATGTCCCATCTTAGTTTATTTATTCAATTCACTATTGACACATATTAAAATTAACTCCAATTTACTGCTACTACAAATAACGACACAATGAATATTTTCAATCAAGAATCTCTTAACAAAGTAAGGTCCCAATCAGAGCTGTGAAATTTATTATTTCAAATTTGGAAAGGGACTTCTTGTCAACTGGAATGAATCTCCTCACCCACAACACATAAGCAGAAACTGTCCAACCACCTCAGAGGAAAACTATAGAAGTGAACTGGGTGCTGACTGGGAGGTGAGATTCGACAACGTTGACATTCACTTGGAGACCTGAATCAGGATTGTGGTGATGCCTTCTGGGAATAGTGAAGTGTGCCTGACTCTTTTCCCCTAACCATGGCTACAGACCAGTGTGTTGTGGTTTATGTGTCTACTATTTAGAATTCTCTTGTCTAGCTGGGGTGGCCAGGCAGCCAACTGCCACTTCTTGAAACTATTGCTATGTCTGCTTTGAGTAGCTAATATTGGATGTGAAAGCCCTTTCTATAATTAATGCCAAGGAAATCTCTGGTCTCCTGTGTGCTAGATGAACCCTCAGAAAACCAGGCTTATTATAGTTTTGTCTAAAATTAAGGTAAATAAATAATAAGTGAGAGCCTGAGTGTTTTTTATGATTGAGAGAACTGACAATGCTTGAATCTTGTAACATCTACCTACAGGCTTAGAGTTTTGGGGGGCTCATTCTAGCTTCCCATCTGTGTTCTAAAGATATAAGATTAATGGGTGGGGTGGTTGTGCATAGGTATGGTGTTTTACTGAGACACTATCATTTCTGCCTAAATTATCTGTGGAACATGAAAGCAAAAACATGAATAAGTACCATAAGTAAGTAAACAAATAACTTTCCAGCCTCAAGCAGTAATACTCTATTTGTAAATTATAGAATCAATATAATCTTTCTCTGGTTTGCTGCCTATTATGATGTTCCTTTACCTTTTTTTTTAAAGGAGGCACCAGGGGTTGAACCCAGGACCTCAAACATGGAGGCAGGACCTCAACCACAGACCACCCTTCCTTTACTTTTAAAATTAGGTTTGTAGTCATTAAACAAGGTTAGAAATTCAGGAAAGGGAAGAAATCTACTATTTAAAAATGTACCACTATTTACTTACAGCTATCACTTTTTAACACCTCCATATTAAAATACATAATGATTAGGAGCTAAGTATATTCCATAATCGTCATCATTCTCTCCCTTGAAGAGGCCTTCATTAACTTTTCCATTAATAGATCCTCCTAAATCAATACTTACTCTAATTACTACTCAAATAAAACCCTGGTTTTACATCTGCATTCTCTCTGTTCTGGAGTGAAAAGCCTACAAGCTTTTCTGTCTAGTCCCCATATCTTCCTCACTCCAGAATCTGGCATGAAGCCCTGGACTTCCTCAAATCCAATGGCTGGCAAGCAGTTCGTGCTCTCAAACAGCTCACTCACATGTCTGTACTTTAAAAATAGCAAACATGACTCACTAACGCTTCTTACTTACTCAGACTAAAAGGACAGCTCTTGTGCCCCAGGGATGGCAAAGAGGAGGAGGGCAGTGTGAAAAAAAGGAAAGCACCAATATTCAGAAATAATTTTTTACACTTTATATTGATGTTGGATTTTTCCCTGGTGTTTCCAGCAGGAAATACATCTGCAGTGGTTTCATCTAAACATATTTTTGCTAAACTGATTTACCTGGCGATGCACATTTCCTTTAGTGTCTACTAGTATGGCACTGTCATGTTTATTCTTAGGTCCCACTGTTTAGACTAGTATTATAATAACTACTCTAAGCATGGCCCTGGTTTCAGAATTGGCTTCCGTCAGACTGTCTTCTGCCCCAGCATCCTAAGATGAACCTTTTAATGCATTCATTCCTTCTTTCAAGAAATCAAAATAGAATACCTTCCATGATTGTCAGAGCTGCTACATTCCCCAGCTCCAGGGGCCATCATTCTCATCATATTCTTCCCAGCTAAGATCCAGGGGGTGTTCCCTGCAGGTGTGTATTGACCCCAGGGGATAGAAAAGTATGTCTGATGGAGCCACCTAGCTCTGCCCTTTCAGAAGTGATTAGTAAGCAATTTTCCCCACAATTAGTTTATTGTACATTTGGTATTCATTCATACCTGCTGGTTATTCATTAAAGAATAGCGCAGGTTTATGCTTCTCTTGGCCTCCATCTGACAGCTTTCTCAACCTCCAGAGACTCTCTCTATCCCATTCCCATATGAAAGTACACTTAGTTATCGATGTAAGCACAACACAGGCAGAGATTCGAAACCAACTATGAACAAGGCAATAAAAATGCTAGCTTTCATTTAAGGTTTCTGTCTTGGAAAATGTTGATAGCTCTTATCAACCAGTGGAATGAAGTCCAATTCTACACTCAACACAGCTGATGACATAGCATTCATAATCCACAAAAAGTCAAAGTTTTATAATCACAATCACTGTTTCTATTTTTTATAAAATGGTAACACAGGAAAATTGCTTTTCTTAATGTACCAAGCTAAGTAGATCATAAAATCTAGTCATTAGGGGATTATTTGTTATTATTTGTAAAAATAGTCACCTTTTGGTAAGAAAACTTTTCCCCTAATAGTAACTGACCTTTGCCATAATGTTCTTTCACCCGTCAAACATTTCTAAGACTTGACGCAGTTATCTATGTCAGATGAATCAAAACAACTTGGGATTCAGATAGAAATAATTCTTCAAGCAGAGGAATTTACATAACTGTGACAGTTACCTTCCAGTAAGTAGCTTCTTATGTTGGGCCTATTCATAATGTGAATTCATGTCAGCTTGTAAGAGGAAACAACCTTTACTAGCTACTACTCTGTACTGAGCATTGGAAGGAAGGTGGATACAAAGATGAGCAAGATAGTATCCATATTCTTTAGATGCATACACTGCAGATCAACTAATAAGAGCTATAATCATGCATTAAAGACGGCTTTAAGAATACGGGAAGATTAATTACAACTGGGTCTTTTTTTTTTTTTTTTTCTCCCCACTCCCTCATTGTTCACACTTACTGTATCTGTTTGTCCTGTTTCTTTAGGAGGCATGGGGAACTGAACCCAGGACCTCTGATGTGGGAGGGAGGCATCCAACTGCTTGAGCCACCACTGTTCCCCGCTTTGTTGTATCTCTCATTATGTTCTTCTTCATGTCTCTTGTTGTGTCATCTTGTTGCTTCAGCTCATTGGGCCTGCCTGTCGCATCAGCTCACTGTCTTCTTTAGGAGGCACCAGGAACCAAACCAGGGGCTCCCATGTGGTAGGCAGGAGCTTAATCACTTGAGCCACAACTGCTTCCTCCAACTGGGGTATTTCAAAGTATGCATAATGACAATGTGCGGATGTCGGGGGATAAGGGGGGATGAAGAAACAAGCAACTTAAGGAATGAAGAAAGACTTGAAAAATTTAAAAATGTAAGTCTTAACACAAGTGTGGACTTAACACAAGTGTATCCTGAGACTGTGATCTAATGTAGTCAGAGTTGTGTGTTTTTAACAAGGTCTTATGTGTTCTCTCCCTTCCACACAGAGTACAATCACAAATTATCTAAAATTTCCCCCAACTCACCCTTTATCACTGGTCCTTTCATCCACACTGTTCTTATAAAAGTACTTCTCTTCTACCTAACAGACTTTCTCTCTATGGGTCAGCATGTGAACTCTCTCACCTCTATTTATTTCAGCCAAGCCCTGCCAGCCACCTGGAATTCTTCGCCCATTCTTGCCTATATCCAATTTATTTACTCCAGCACCTATATTTAAATATACATATTATTATTGTGATTGATATGACATAATAAAAAAGTTGTTTGTTTTTTTAAACTGAGGGCCTACTAAGTTTTAAGCAGTATGTGGGATAGAGAAAATTCCAGACTAACCTGGCCCGAGGTGATTATCATTTGTGTGAATTTAATGGTCCATGTGGTAGATTGAATTGTGTACCCCAGTTTGGACATGCTCTTGGTCTTTGTCTGTCTTCTGGTGGTTGAGGACCTATTGTAAATAAAATTGCTTAAACATGTTACTTTAGTTAAGGTGTGGCCCACCAGAGTCAGGTTGGGCTTTAATTAGATTACTGGAGTCTTTTATAAACAAAATGAAATGCAGACCTGGAGAAAGCCATGGGAAGTAGCTGGAAGTAAACAGAACCTGGAGGAAAGAGAAGAGTTCACTGCATGCATTGCCATGTGACAGAAAAGCCAAAGGCCAAGGATTGCCAGCAGCCAGCCTGATGTGGCAGTCTGTGGAAAGAAAGCATTGCCATGCTGATGCCTTGATTTTAGATTTCTCCTAACCCCAAAACTGTGAGCAATAAATTTCCATTATTTATGCCAACCCATTGTATGGTAATATTTTAGGAAAACTAAGACTACTTTAGATGGTACTAATTATGGAATAGATCTAACCTGTTTCTTATAGATCTCCATCTTTAAGGAAAATGTTATTTGAATTGTGTATTATTATTCAGGTTTTCACCAGTTAAA
Source organism: Dasypus novemcinctus (assembly GCF_030445035.2). Lineage (NCBI taxonomy): Eukaryota > Metazoa > Chordata > Mammalia > Cingulata > Dasypodidae > Dasypus > Dasypus novemcinctus. The sequence continues at coordinate 134,278,488 of NC_080676.1, forward strand.
TAATTTTAAGCTCCTCCAAAACAAGGATCATATTTTATCTATCTTTGTTTCTCTAATTAAAATGTTACTATATGTGTGTGTGTGTATATATATATATATTTTTTTTTCTTTTTTTTTGAGGTACCATGACTGGTGATTGAACTTGGGACCTCATACATGGGAAGCAGGTACTCAACGACTTGAGCTACATCCGCTCCCCTAAAATGTTTTCTATATTGTAGGGGTTATAGGTGATAAACAAATAATTGCTCATCACAAAAAAAAGTTTATGTAAGATGTGTGTGTGTGTGTGTGTGCCTGTGTGTAAGGGGCCAGGGCATAAAGGTAGAGAGTGAATATAATAATTATGCCATAATAAATGTATAATGATTATACATTTGTAAAATTGAATATTTGCATAATTGTATAACATCATACAATAATCACTGTACAATAATGTTTTTAATTGAAGAATATATATATATAGTGGCCAAAATTTTATTTTCCTGATTAAGGTTATTTCAAAAATCCAGTTGTTATGTAATTACCCTGTCATAAAGTTGTTATGAGAAAAAACTGGTTTCAGCTTTTCAGTAAACTTTAAAACAATTTTTCATGAAATTTGAAACACTATTATCTCATAACAAAGGGTAGGATTTTAAATTGAATAAACATACCATATTAAGAAAATACTACATCATCCTAATTATTTTCATTGTCATTTAAACCATTTAAATAAGCTAGGAAAATACAGAGAAAAGAAAGTAAATGCTAAAAATAAAATATCTTGGGAAGCTGCAATGGCTTAAGCAATATTAAACTCCCGTTTATGATATGGTGGACCCTGGTTGGATTCTGGGACCTCCTGGTAAACAAAAAAAGGCATCCCAATCCTGCGCTGAGAGGCACAGGTCTCCTCGCCCCACCGTGGCTAAGTGAGCCCCACGAAGCAACCCAATAGAAAAAATATATATATCTTTGGTTGAGTGATTATTCCATTAATCCTTGCAACAATCCTAGTCTCAATAGCTCTAATCAGATCAGAGAAATCAAGCAACTTGCCTAAGATCCCTTAAACCCAGTATTCAAACCCAGGTCTCTGACACCAAAGTTGCTCTCTCCACTGTGTCTCCTGGGTCTCCTAAGCAGGGAAGTACAGGAAAACTTCAAGGAAGCAGAGACATTTTGAGTTGGGCTCCAATGAATGATAGGTTTCTGTGTGCACAGATTTAAAGTGGAAGGAACAACATATGCTAAAGTGTGTGTGAAAGCAGGATATATATGATAGAAGGTTTCAGAACAGGACAGGCATAGTGGATGCTGTAGTACCCTCTCAGGACTTCAGTCCTGAGCACGCATTCCCCCACCTGCTAGGAGCATTGGTGAGGCAGCCTAGAACAGGAACTTGAGGAAAGGAAAAGGTGCCATGGGAAGGCACAAGGGCAACAAAGTTAAAATAGTCCAGTGTGGCCCTCCTGCTTGCGGTCACCTATCAGCGCTCTCTCCTGCAACGGAGAGATACCGAGAATGGAAAGTCCCACCTATAAGGATGGAGATAACCACCCAAGGTGCTGTGCCTAAAGAAAATGATAACAAAACAAACCATGCACACTCCTCCCTTGACCCCTACTTAGGTAGGCAGACACTCATAACCAATGAGAATGTTGTGTTTCCAATCCTCCTTTTGCATACTCAGAACCAACAAGAATGTTGTTCCCAATCTTTCTTTTGCATAAAACAGCACCAATAAGAATTATTGTTGCAACTCACAAGTCTTCATTTACATGGAGGAAGGAGGGAGAGGAGGCCAGCCTTAATAAAGCTGCATCCCCAGCCGCGGTCCCAGCCCCACTGCTAGTCTTCCTCTTGAAGACACTCACACTCCCATCTTGAGTGTGACTTTCGCTTACATTAAACTCTTGGCTTGCATGCTTAAACTATGGTACATTCTCGAATACTCAAAACATGGCCAAGGACCTGGAAACTCGTATGGAAACACTGGTGGCCGGTGTCTCTCTAGGATTTGCCTCGACAGAGAGAACAACCTCACCCAGTGGAAGCCCAGATCCAATGACTACTCAGTGCTGGTTCGAGGGTGGCCATATAAAAGTTCTAGTCCCCTTGCCTCCAAGGGCAACAACTCTGGATAGTCAGCCCAGTTCCAGAACCTTCTGTGTTGCAACTACATCACATCCGTCTTCTGCCCAATCCTACTTCCTTCACTTCTCCAATAAATGTTCTGCGTGCAAGTCCCCAACTCATAATCTATTTCTCAGGAAATAAAATCTAAGACAGTAGGGTATAAAGAAGAAGAAGAAACGCAAGACAGTAAAGTATCTAATGATGAAAAGCAAGACGTAAAATTCTGTCTGGAGACAACCTGGAATTCCATGCTAAGGAATTTGGACTTTATTCTGTGGAACAGTGTATTCCAAAGCATTAAAGCAGGCTAATAAGATAGGGAATTAATAGATGGATCTGGAACCTGGCAGAAAGTCCATGTGGACATCAGCAACCCCAAGGTGGCTGATGGAAGACCTTCCCTCAAGATTCTGCCACTCAGAAGAAGACTTCCTCTGGAACCAGGAGTAGCCCCGGATATTCCCACAAGGACTTTATCATTTGGGCCCTCCTGGGAGATTGATGGGGGAAGTAAGCAATCAAAATGGTGAACAGCTGGAACTCCTCCCCTGCCATTAGCAAAGGGGGTAGGATAATTAGCAGTTTAAAAAGTGGCCCCAAGCGAGTTCACTCTATGCTGTCTTGCCTCTGGACCGGGGCTCCCGCCGCTTCTCCCCCACTTAGATTACCAGGCAAGTAAAACTGGGGCATTTATAACCTATAATGGGGAATTGTTGCTTATAAATCAGCCCTCTTTATCACTTTTCAGTCCCTTCCTCTCTACCTGGGACCCCTGCTCTCTTATTTCTCCCATTACTCTTCCCTCCCTACCTGAATAAATGACTGGCCTAACTCACCCAACATGCTCTTGAAATTCATTTCTCCAGCGTAGCCAAAGAACCTAAACAAAATCCCGTAACAGCATTGTGGCCAAAACAATGCATTGGGGGTATGGAAAGATATTTATTATTGCATGCTTTAACAGTGTCTATTTGTATATATTTATAATATAATACATAAAATAATATAAAATAGTATAACTATACATTTCTAAAGTGTATATATATACACACAAATACTTTGGCATATGCTCGATTTTTTAAAAAATGATAAGTGTTCAATCAAAACTTGGAAGCACAGCTCTAGAAAATGGGAGCATCACTGAGGTCTTTTTGGAGAAACATGCTCAGAATATAAATTAGAATAATGATTCTCACCAGGAGAATCACCTGGTGAATTATTTAAAAATACTGATAACCAGGCTGCACCCCAAACTAATTATATCAGATCTCTTGAGTGGGAAGCAGCACAGTATTTTTCTTCTCCCTTGGTGATTTTAATGTAGATTTACAGTCAAGTTTCATCTGAAGTGGCCAATGAAATAATATAATCATTAATTAAGTCAAAATATTAAAAAGGTCTTCAAAAGTAACCATCCGGTTACAAAGGAATGAAAGCTAAAGATTTAGCAAGAAATGTTTTTACCTTAAGATCTGCACTGAAAATAGATACAGATTTCTCACCACCACCTTGTTTTTACTTCCTGATAAAGCCAAGCAGTCATGTGACTCTCCTGACTCTTCAGGAAGTAATAAGTAACTCATTCAGTAAGAGATCTTTCACAAGAGTCACTTCTTATCTGCTGGAATTTGAGTGAGCTCTCTCTGGCTCCCAGCTTGTTATCCCAATGTTACACAATAATAAAATACACACAATGAACCTCTTCCTCTTCTTCTACCAGCTGACTATTTAATATGATTAGCTTTGAAATGCAACTAACCCTATCAAATAGCAAACCATTTCCCTTCACCAGGCTAAGACTGCATTAGATCAAAGTCAACCATTTTATACAAAATAGTCCCACAGACCCCTAGGAGATCTCCATTTTTTTTTCAGGTTTTTATATGAAATTTGCTTTCTCTTAAATTCTTATGTTTCCAAACTTTCAATCCTGCTTTGACTCAATTAGTCTTTTACTGACCATTAGTTAAACTTTGAAACCAAACATAACATCTTCTTTATTTCTTTCACAAGATAGCAAATACTTGCATAAGAGAGAATTTTAATAGAAGAATTTTATCTAGCCTGTTACATTAGTACCAATATTTGTTTTTCTTAAATAGAGAGTAACAAGTTTAGAGCAGCAAAATACTTTCAAGATTGCCTAATTCACCCTCTTCAATTTATAGATAAGCATATGAGGTCTAACATGCCTTTACTAGGTCAGTATTTGGGTGGGAGGAAACAGGGTTGGGTTGCTGAGCTGTAAATTCCTGGTAGGGTAGACACTGAGCTAGCATTGGCAGGTGGGTGTCAAACCAGCTGGAGTTCTTGGCTTGATATTCAAGGTTTCAAAGGAAGGGTCATGAGCTGAGCAGGGCTGAAAGGAAGATACCAGGTCTAGGGCTGGTTTTTCTCAAAAGCAGCAGGAACCAGTGGGGCTGCCCCCAGGCCCTCAGTCCCAGGCAGTGCAGGCCAAGAGACTCAGGGCTGTCCCTCACCCCTTAGGTGGCCCCGCACTGACTGACCACATAGAACCAGGTGCTCTGATCAATATCCAGACATCACCTTTCAGTGATGCTGAGCAGAGACACGGAGTTAAAGTCTCAGGTGGGATTGCTTAGAAATGACAAAGACTTGAGACCGAAATACAAAGCTTGCCCCAAGTGCTGAAAGAAGAGTCCCATTAGCAGAACTCTTAGGGTTCTGGACTTCTACGTTCTAGGCTAAATCACGTAAAAGAGTTTATGGACATGACATAGAGCAGACAAGGGAGTAAAGAGATTATTAAGAAACGAGGAGGGAAGCGGACATGGCTCAACTGATAGACCGTCCACCTACTATATGGCGCATCCAGGGCTCGATCCCCAGGACCTCCTGGTCCACGTGGTAAGCTGGCCCACATGCAGTGCTGCCACACACAAGGAGTGCCGCGCCATGCAGGGGCGCTCCCGCGTAGGGGTGTCCCACGTGCAAGGCGTGTGACCCACAAGGAGAGCCACCCTGTGTGAAAAAAATGCAGCCCTCCCAGGAGTGGAACCACACACAGAGCTGACACAGCAAGATGACACAACAAAAAAGAGATGGTTTCCCACGCTGATGTTCATAACGGCATTATTCACGATTGCCAAAAGTTGGAAACAACCCGTGTCCATCAACTGATGAATGGATAAACAACTGTGGTGTATCCACACAATGGAATATTATGCAGCTATAACAAGAAATAAAGTCGTAAAGCATAGGACAATATGGGTGAACCTGGAGGACATTATGTTGCACAAAGCAAGTCAGACTCAAAAGGACTAATACTGTATGAGCATGTTACTATAAACCAAATATATTGTGTAACACATTGTATGATTTTAAAAAAATTTATAGCATTCAGTACATTTAATTGAGAAAGATGTTTTTATTCAACTGTGATCTTTTTATCTTTTAATTATTGTTTATATTTTCAATTATTAAATGTACAAAATAAAGTTTTAAAAAAGGAAAAAACAAAGCAAAACAGAATGGTGCCTGAAAAAGATCTATTTGTCTTGGTGCATCACACCGAACCTACATTATGAATTCACAAATTTCACCTGAGAATTTGTACTTCAGCTATTCTTTCATGTGTACCCATAGGTATGTTATCAGAGATACCTATTGCAGCTTTGTTTATATACACATGATGTATATAAACAAGTACTCAGCATGCAGCTGCTAGGTCATACACACAGTTAAATGTTAGCAACCTACCGCAGCTTTGTTTATATACACACGATGTGGGAGCCACCCCCCACCCCCACCCCAAGTACTCAGCATGCAGCTGCTAGGTCATACGCACAGTTAAATGTTAGCAACCCAGCCCAGAAGGGAGAGAATGTATGGATGTTATAGCCAACTATAATCTTCGCAAAGCAGTAAACGTCCTTGGTAAATGTCCTTCCTAAGAGAATAGTGAAAACATCACCAGACCCCATGTGTATGTTTCACTTGACCCTAGCAGGAACTCTGTTCTGATATCTTATGGAATGCCCTTGTTCTGCAGCCCCTTATGTATCACCCCTCATTTTCCTGTCTCTTTGAGGAGTACTATCTTCATTCTCTGAAGCACTGCCTTCAGAGAGTCTCTTCTGTCTGTAAGTCTCAATAAAGCTTATGCAAGGCAAGATGACCTCAGGGCCTTAGTGCATCCTTAAGAGTGAAACAGAAAGTTTGGGAAGAAAATTACCTGCGTTTCCGTCCAGTGATTCCTGATCCACCACAATGTGAGAAAGTCTGCAGGTCAGTACATTCAAGGGCTGTGCCACTCCAGAGACCTTGCAGTAATCAAAAAGCCTTCTTAACCTACAGCAGTCATGAGGGACTGCAGTCACTGGTTTTGACGTTGCCTTTGTTCCAAGGTCATGATGACATCATAACAATTGTGGGCCCTGTTTCAATAATGATTCCTTTTCCTAGCTATTGGAAATCTCCCTCCCAGTTATAAAAACTGAACTGCTAGAAACTGGTAACAGTTTCCTCCTCTGGAGGAATTCTAAATGACTGCTAGAACTCAAGGGGGAAAAAATCACTTTTATATCCTTTTATACCTGCTGAAGTTGGATCCACATGGTTGCATTACCTCCCCAAGAAACAAAAAATATGTGGTATTCCTCCAGGATTTTAAGATGGCCTTACCAGTGTCAAATCAGAGTTCATAATTCACCCAATTTGGGAACATACATTTCCCAAAGGTGGAGGTCTTTCTCCAGCCCACCACCTTTACAAGTACATCTTCTTCCTTAATTATACCACCTGCTGCAAGAATACCTGGGTCTCTCTCCTACATCGCTGAGTCTTGCTAATAATGTCATCCCTCCATCAAGAAGGCAGTGTTCCAGTGTAACTATGGAGTCTACCATACAGAGATATACACGCTTTCTCCCACTTGGCTGTCCCATGATTGATAATTCCCTAGCCAGCCTTAAGAGCCCTGTTTTCACCTTCCACAAAGCTGAGGCAAGGTAAAAAATGTTCTGTGGATCAGAACTAAAACCCAAAGACAGACTCTTTGGCACATTAGGCGGAACTCTTCAAGTCTCAGTAAACTGAATGCAAAACTGTGTACATATATGCTTTTTTTTTTTTTTTTTAAGGAGGTACCAGGGGATTGAACCTGGGATCTTGACCGGAAACAGGCATTCAAACCACCGAGCTACACTGGCTCCTCCTGCACTTAATTTTTTTTAATACACCTTTTTTAATTTTAATTCTTAAAGATACTTAGATTATATAAATGTTATATAAAAAATTTAGGGAACTCCCATATGCCTCACTTCCTACCCCTCTCATACTTTCCCACATTAACAGTATCCTTCATTAGTGCTGTACATTTGCCATAATTGATGAACACATCTTAGAGCACTGCCACTAAGTGTGGATTATAGTTTACATTATAAACTCTCCACCCCACAATTTTGTAATATAGTGGCCTGTATCTGTCATTGCAACGTCACCCAGGACAATTCCAATGTCCTGAAAACTCCCCCTTATTATACCTGCTTTTCTCTCTCCCTCCCCTCAGAACCTTCAGTGGCCACTGCCTCCACATCAATCATAAAAATTCTTCCATTGCTAGAATCACAGTAAGTCTATAGTAGAATAACAGTAAGTCTACTCTAGTCCATCATTCATTCTCCAATCCTGAGGATTCTGGGATTGTGAGGCCCATTCCACCTCTAATTGAGAGTGGCTTAAATTTCATGGGGCAGATGGATGGGACTGTCTAGCTTGCAGTTGTAGACACTCTCTGTTACTTGGGATGGTTGTTGTCCATCATCATCTCCTCGTTAGTTGTCCTGGGTAAGTCCAATGAACTGGAGAGTAGGTGCTGCAATCTGAGAATGAGCCTTCCTGGCACTGAGGGGTTACTACCAAGCACCAACTAGCAAAGGAACTGGAAAAAGACCTTGACCAAAAGGAGGAAAGGGGGAAGTGGATGTGGCTCAAGTGATATAGCATCCGCCTACCCTATAGGAAGTCCAGGGTTCAAACTCAGGGTCTCCTGGCCCATGTGGTGAGCTGACCCACACACAGTGCTGATGTGTGCAGGGAGTGCCATGCCACACGGGGATCCCCCCACGTAGGGGAGCCCCACCACAAGGAGTACACTGCTTGCCACACACACAGAGAGCTGACACAGCAAGATGACGCAACACAAAGAGACAGATTCCTGGTGCCACTGAGAAAGCAAGCGGACACAGAACACACAGCAAATGGACACAAGAGAGCAGACAATTGAGGGCAGGGGTGGGGAAGGGGAGAGATAAAAATAAATCTTAAAAAAATAAATCTAAAAAAAATAAAGGAGGAAAGGTAAAGACAAGTGACTTTATATGGCTAACTTAAAAGTGAGTTGGGAGGTTATTCCAGAGGTTACAGTTATACACTTAATTTCTATAGTGAGAGACTGAGCAAAAGTAGTTCTTGCCAGATGCACTTCAAACAAATTCCTGAGACGCCCAGGTGTCAAAGAGAGAATGAGTTTTATTTGCTAGCACGTAGCAAGGAGCTCAGACAGCCTGATGGCCTAAAAGTCTGTCTCCCCAAACTGCAGTAATTCTGATAGTTTTATGGCATTCAGGTTTAGCAGGTTCAAGCTATGAGGAGGGTGGGGCAGGCTCAGGTTCTTTCATTAATAATCATTAAAGGGTTGTCTAGTGATCATAAGACTTTCAGGATGGGGGAAGTTGTTGGGCTCAATGGATAGAGTGTCTGCCTACCACATGGGAGGTCCAAGGTTTGAATCCAGGGCCTCCTGACCCATATAATGAGCTGGCCCACGAACAGTACTGATGTGCACAAGGAGTGCCATGCCACACAGGGGTATCCCCCATGTAGGGGAGCCCCATGTGCAAGGAATGTGCCCCGTAAGGCGAGCCACCCAGTGCAAAAAAAGTGCATCCTGCACATGAGTGGCGCTGCACACACGGAGAGCTGACGCAGCAAGATGATGCAACAAAAAGAGACACAGATTCCATGTGCCACTGACAAGAATACAAGTGGGCACAGAAGAACACACAGCAGATGAACACAGAGAGCAGACAACTGAGTGGGGGGTGGGGGGAGGGCAGGGAAGGGGAGAGAAATAAATAATAATAATAATAATAAAAAATCTTTAAAAGAACAAAAAACAAAAAAACCCAGGATGGGGTGGGTACAAAACAGGGGTCAGTAAAAGGTCTTTACAATCAGGAGATGAAGGTTATATAGTTTTATAATCATTATTAGAGATCAAAGTGTCTGGATTATAATGCAAAGAGTTTCAGTAATTTTAGGTATTCACTTTTATAATATACTAGAAAGCAAAAAGGCATTTATAAATCATAATTATTTCTTAACCACTCCCCTCCCATTGGCTCCTCACTGTTTTGCTCATTTTTTTCTTTAGGAGTCACAGGGAACTGAAGTTGGGGCCTCACTTTTGGGAGGCAGGCACTCAACTACTTGAGCCACACCTGCCCCTTGCTCATCTTTTCTTGTTGTCTGCTTATTGTCAGCATGATATCTGCTTGTTAATTTTGCTTGATGTCTGCTTCTTGTCTACTCATTGTCTGCTGTTTTTTTGTCTTCTTTAGTAGGCACCAGAAACTGAACCCGGGACCTCTTATGTGGGAGGCAGGCACTCAACTGCTTGAGCAACATCCACTCCCTTATTTGTTCATCTTAACCTCCCAGTTACAAGAAGATCCATAATTGTAATCAAATCTGCAAAGTGATTGTTAACCACCCAAAAACCTGAAGAGCCAGTAGCAGATGCTATAGGGACCTGGCCCATATCTACACAGCATTACTGTTCCCATATTTACTTTGGTAGGGGTCAGTAACTTCCTGAGAGGGCTTTTTCCAGCTGCCAGAGTGTGCCAGACCCCTGAGAGACAGATGGGAAATGCTGGGAGTTAATGTCCCCCACGAACAACCTTCAACCCCTGACAGAGGGGAGTTGGGGAATTAATACTCCAGCCCCTCACCCCTCAGATGGGACAACTGCAGGACTTGATCCACACAGTTTCCCAGTGGCTCCCATTGGGATTGACTCCAGTTGCCCACAGAGGCAGCCTGCTCATTAACACACCGTCAACTGCCTTTCTTTTTTGGCTGTCTCACTTCCCCGCTCCCCTATTGGCAATTAATGGGATCACCTACTAGATAAAAACCTGTGATCTCATCTGTCAGGGTCAGCTTCTGGGAGAACCCAAGTCAAACCAATATCCTGTTGCTTCCCAAGTAGACAATTCTGGTTATCAGCTGGGTGGTCTAAACTCAGACCAACCAATACTAAATTCAGGAAGGTCACGGAATGGGCCCAGTTCTATACCCACCTTTGGAAATCTACCTGTGTTTCACTGATCCCTGCTCATTTGGGTAAATTGGACTTCGCTTTTTATCAACCTTGCCACATCACACTAGAAGGAGCATAAGGAGAAAATACATTATTCTTCCTAATATTCTAGAGTTTTGAGCCCAGGATAGGAGAACAAATGAAAGGAATGAAAAACGGAGCTGGCCTAGGATACCAAGAGGTTAAATGTTTAATTTTTCTCCTTACTTTGTTAAAGATTTTAATCTAATGTAGTTTCTTTAGTAGCAGCTTGGTTTGAGACCTTTCCTTCTTATTGCCTTCACTTGGCTCTCATTCTTTTAAAGAGTTTAATTGGAGTCTTAGTAGGTCTTACAAGAAGAAGTCAGCCTCTGGAAACCGCAGGCATGTTGTTTGGCAGATGAATTTTTGTAGTTTAGCAGACTAAACCTGTTATCCATTTTTTATTTTTGTCATCTGAGTTCTATTTGAACTGCCACTGTTTGTCCATTTGAGTCTTCTCCTGTCCAATAAGCAATTTTAGTGTATGATAGGGCATCTAAAGCAAATGAAACACACACACACACACACACACACACACACACACGGAAAAATAAAGCAAATGAGTTTCAAGAAACCAGGACCCATTTGTTACAAATCACCTGGGATATGCTAGAACGATTCACCAGAAGTTCACGTCTCTCCTGAATCAAGCAATTAGGAAAATTTGAAGATTGTAATGAATTCAAAAAAGATGAGACCTAACACATTCGAAGGATACAATCTGGAAAGTTCTCACTTTGATAACAGAATACAACATATGCATTGAGTCATATGCTGGGTCAAGCCAGCTAATGCTTTATTTTCATATAAATAAAAAAAATTAAAATGCTATAAATTGGAGCTATTTAATACTTTTCATGTCAAGACATATCATATGTTTTAAATGTTCTTTCCTCATTTTTTGTAAATCTCTACAAAGGGTCAATTGTCACCCCACTGAACATTTCCGGCTAATTTGAAGTTAATTGACATACTGACACAAACCAAAATTAATCTCTCTTCAGTTTTACTTCCTATATTTCCTCCCCTTTTTTTTTTTTTTTTTTTTTGTTTAGCAATAGCAGTGACATGGGCTGGGGGTGGGAGGACGGGGGTGTTTTTCTTCATAAATGACCTGGGCTGAGTATGTAAGCTAAATATGTTAATTCAAGCTTACCTGGAATGAGGAAAATATGTGTGAAGGGAGTATGTGTTAATTGAAACTTACCTAGAGCGTATATGTTAATTCAAGACCTATCTGATACTTACCTAGACAGTATGTGTTAATTGAAGACCTATCCGATGCTCTGACAAAACACTTTAAACTCCAAGAAACTAACAAAAAGTCATTTTGCATATAAACACCACCGTTTGACTCCAGAGGCCTACATCCTCTGTATAAAAGAAACCCAAAGATCCTATTCGGGGAGGCTCGAGTTTTTGAACAAGAAAGTTCCTGAGCCCGGCAGATTGTTAATAAATTTGCCTTCCCAAAACTATTACTGGGTATTGGCCTTCCATACATTTTCCTTCCTAAAATTATTACTGAGTACTGGTCTTCCATACGCGATCATTGAATCTCTCTGCTTCTACAACAACAGCACCAGAAAAACAGAAAAATGTAACCAAAGCAAACACAGTTTATTTTTATGTGCAATAATGTCTACATAAAGGTGAAATCATAATGCTTAACAGTAACAAGAATGCTTTTAAATATGAGATACTTCCTTATACCTTTCAAGGGCTTTAGAATAAGAATTGCCTTTTTTTTTTTTAGATTTATTTATTTCCCCACTTCTCCTCCTCCAACCCTGCTGTTTTTGCTGTCTGTGTTGTCTTCTCTTTCTCCTTTTCTCTCCTCTACGATTCACCGGGATTCGATCCTAGAGATCTCTGATGGGGACAGAGGTTCCCTGTCAATTGTGCCATCTCAGTTCCTGGTTTCTGCTGTGCTTCACCTTGACTCCCCCTTGTCTCTCTTTTGATGCGTCATCATCTTGCTGCATAACTCACTTGTGCAGGACACTGGGTCACCACGCGGGGACTCACGCAGGTACTGGCTTGCCATGCAGGCATGCTTTCTCTTCTTCTTTTTCAACAGGAGGTCCCAGGGATGAACCCAGGTCCTCCCATATGGTAGGCAGAAGCTCTATCAGTTGAGCCACATCCACTTCCCCTAACTGACTTTTTTTTTTCTTTTTACATATTCATACTACATTTACTGAAAATGATGTACAGATATTGAGATAATAGCTTTCAAACAAGGTAACATTTGTGTTTACATTGTGGTTTATATTTTAGACTATACAATTTTCTAAATTTTTAGTTATCTTATGTTTTACATTATGATTTACATTTTAGCCTATCAGCCCCTAATATTTTGGTGTAATTTTACATGTCTTATATCCATCCTTGTGTACACTTGTGGAACACTTCTACTGCCCACACAGTTACACTGAATCCGTCTATTCAATACTTCTTTCCCACTCCCCTTAGAGCCCACAGTGAGAGTCAATCTTCATTGCTTGAAGGGCCATGTTCAGAGATACTTGCAACAGTCCCTAACTGACTTTTAACCCCATAAAAGTAGGGACATGTAAGCTCACCTTGACAACATGCCTATCTGCAGAATAGTAGAGTTCCTCCTTTATCAGAAATGTTGATGATTCCTAGTCCTTTAGAGCTCAAGTTGTAAATTGGGATATGTTCTTGCTACCAGCAATCCTAGATTCAAAATATCCAATGTACCTATGAATAGCTGTTCTGGTCAGCGAGTCACTTGGTGGTCCAAAGAACAGAGCTTCCCTGCCCACCCACACTGCCTGGGAGCACCCCATCCACTTAGCCTTGACAAGCACCTGATTTCATACACCTGCTATCTCCCCAAACCCATTAATAAGGTGACCAAAACTTCCCGGGATCTGTGGGTCCCAGGTTTCCCATTCCTTGCTGAACTGTCACCTTTACTACTCACGCTTTCAACCTTAACCAGAGTTCTTCATTCCAATTTTCCCTCCCTCCCTATTGCCTCCACCCCTAGCATCTACCCATGCCAACCAATATCCTTACCTGAAATATCTGTTCATACTCCCTCTCCCTCTCTTAAATGCAAATTTAGTCCCTTCTCCCAAGTTCCCTATCACAGAACCTGCAACTTGCCCTAAAACAATCTAGGCTCCATTGTAGCCAGGAAGACAATAGGATTCGGCAGAGACGTCTTGGCTTCCAATTCCATGTTTAGCAATAGATGATGCTTTACTGGAGTACTGGGTTGGCTCTGTAAGGAAAGGGTTAAGTTTAATGTTCATGTAAAGGGGAAGCCAGAACCAGGCTCTGCAATTGGAGGAAGGAAGGAAAGGGGTTCTAGCAGCTTTGGTGCCAAGAATTTGAAAAGTAGAGCCAAAGCGAGGGGGCCAATGGTGAAAAGTGAGGGCAGGGGCAAAGCCAAAGCAAGGCCAAGCCCGCCCAGCCTGCCCGAATTCTCCGCGACTCAGAACGGGAACCAGGCAAGTTAGTGAAATCTATTGGATAGGCTGTAACCCTGAAGTACACGGTCAATAGGGAACAGGGGAGGCCCCTGCGTGTTAGGTTTAGGTATAAATATCACTGTTTCTTGTTGTTTGGTGTGCAGGTCATTTTGTCCAAGTCGTGCGCCCATTCTTGAAAGAGCATTAATAAAATTCTTTTCTCCTCCACAATCTGTGATCTTTTGTTCTCTTACAAGTGCAACTTGCTTTCTAACAGTTCTATGAATGCAAGTCCCTAGAGCAACAGTCTGATAAAAGACTTTCATCTTATGATAATTCAAGAACTTTATATACTGAGTGTGGGCTTCCTTGAGAAATTAATCACATTTATAGCATGGTTGCCATGAGAAGATGTGTTTAGATATGCACCCAATAGATATAAAAAAACTAATTCCCCGTGCTTCAATATTGACACCAAATGCACAGTGCTGTGATTACACCAAATGTCATTGATGGTACACTTTAGATGAATTGTATGGTTTATGAATATGCTTCAATAAAATTGAAAAAAACAAAACACAACTAATTCCTCAAAGGAGTGTAATCTGGGTTCCCAAATCTGGATCTCCAGCCAAGCCATCTCTCTTTCTAACATCCCCACTTGGATATCCCCCGGGCACCGAAAACCTCACACCCACATTCCACTAAACCTGCTTGTCCTCTCTTCTCTATTTAGAAAAATAACATCCTTATCCTCTGATTCACCCAACCTAGAAACTTGAGATAGCTTTGATTCTTTCCTGTTCCTCCCTGCTCACATCTAACTGCTCAAATTCCGTTAATCTTTCCTCAAAAATATCTCCCAAACCTCTCTCAAGGCCACACTTGAGTTTAGACCCCCATTATACTGTGACTATGATAATAGCACTTGACGACCTGTTCCTTAATTTTTTTTCTTCCCACCCTCTTCAGATCATCTCTGGCACTGTCTCCAGAGATTTCTTTCCAAAACACAAGATTATGCCAAGCCCCTGTATTAAAACAAAACAAAACAACAATCAAACAACAACACAATACAAAAATCCACCTCCGATTGCTCTTTCTTCTGTATCAAAAGCCTGATTTCAGAAGTACATTCTAGGTTGTACAGCCAAAGCTTGTGCTGGGAGCATCAAACACATCTAATCTCTCTCAGTTGCCCTAGAAAAATCAATAGTGAGCTCCTCTTCACCATTTACCTGAACATGTGAAGATAGATGCCTGGAAGCCAAGAAGGAGCCAAAGGGAAATACAAAGAAGAGTCGACTTAGTGGGTTCAAGTGGGGATGCCTGCTACAGAATTAGTCCACTGGCTTTCCTGTCTAATTTCAGATTTCCAAAGACCAGAGATAAGATTTGTATTCAGTTATGGTAACTCCCTTAACCAGTTTTTCTGATCTCTCCTCTCTAACCACTTTGCTAATTTGTCTCGTCATTTTACTAGAGGTTTTTCAAGGCTTTCATTTGAGTTAACTTGTTAAGGAATCTATATATTTTTTCTATTCAAATATGTCGGAATAATATAGAATGCCAACCATTTTTACCTTGATTATAATCCAAAATTGAACCTCCAGGAATCGGGTTCAAATTCTGAAAGAACACTTGTCATAGAACCTAAATTAATTCAGTCAATATACATGTTTTGAGCCCATATTTAGTACCAAGCACTAACCTAGGAGCTGGAACAACCACAGTAAGGAAAAACAGATATGTTCCCTGCTCTCCTGGGGCCTACAGTTTGGTGAGTGGGATAGGCATTAACCAAACAATCAAACACTTAGGAATTACATATTCAAGTATGAAATTGCAACTATGGCAATTGCTCTGAAGGGCAAGTGCTCGAAGATATTTGGAATTTGACTTAATCCCTGGGCAGGAGGAGGGCTCTTAGGAAGGAAGGCTTGAGCTGGAATGTGAAGGAGATACCCACTTTAAAAAGAAATACTTAAAAAATATATATTAAAAAAATACTATTCCAGACAGAGAAAACAGCATTTGCAAAGTTTTCTTAACGGCAGGGGGAATAGGGAATGTGAGGTGAGCCTGGAGAGATAGCAAAGAGCTAAACCCTTCAGAGTTAAGAAGTCTTATCATTATCATAAAGACAATTGAACCTTTTTTTTTTAGATTTATTTTATTTATTTCTCTCCCCTCCCCCACCAGTTGTCCACTCTCCGCATCCACTCGCTGCGCATTCCTTGTCTGCTTCTGTTATTGTCAGCGGCACGGGAATCTCTCTCTTTTTTGTTACCTCACCTTGCTGCATCAGCTCCTGGGCAGGCTGCACCCTCCTTCACGCTGGGCGGCTCTCCCCACGGGGCGCGCTCCCTGCGCATGGGGCTCCCCTACTCAGGGGACACCCCTGCGTGGCAGGGCACTCCTTGAGCACATCAGCACTGCGCGTGGGCCAGCTCCACACGGGTCAAGGAGGCCCGGGCTCTGAACTACGAACCTCCCATGTGTCAGAAGATGCCCCATCCACTGGGCCAAGTACACTTCCCACAATTGAACCTCTTGAAGCATATATATATTTATGGGGAGACATTGTGTGCTAGTGGTTACAAGTTAATCAAAGAAAGATGGGAAGCAGATTTGGCTCAACTGATAGAGCTTCTGCCTACCACATGGGAGGTCCAGGGTTCAAACCCAGGGCCTCCTGGCCAGTGTGGTGAGCTGGCCCATGCTGATATGCACAAGGAGTGCCCTGCCACACAGGGGTGTCCCACACGTAGGGGAGCCCCACATGCAAGGAGTGTGCCCTGGAAGGAGAACTACCCCACGCAAAAAACACGCAGTCTGCCTAGGAGTGGCATTGGGCACATAAAGAGCTGATGCAGCAAGATGATGCAACAAAAAGAGACACAGATTCTGGGTGCTGCCGACAAGAATGCAAGTGGATACAGAGGTACACACAGCGAATGTACAGAGAGCAGACAGGGGGGCGGGGTAGGGATGGGGAGAGAAATAAATAATAAATAAATACATAAATAAATCTTTTTAAAAAAAGGAGTACTTATTTAGAATTCTATCTCTGACCCCTGAAATGCCTGGCTAACACTTTAAAATACCTCCCTGACTCTGGTTTCTTTACTTACAACCTTTTTACCTCAGTGCTTGCTACCTCCAGTTTTATAGAGGTGTTTTAGGGAATGATGAGTAATAATTGCTGTGTTCTTTGAACTCTGGATAAAAGATTCTATACAACCTATAAATATGAAGATTGTCACTATTACCAGCCCAAACTAGCAAAATATTAATTATATGAGGCTCCAGCTACTTATGTGACATTTTGAATTATAATCTGAGTTGAGTAAATCTAGCATCTTCTATCTAAAATGCCCTGAGCACTGTGCAAGCATTAAATCATCTATTTTCAAAATACTCATTGGGAGTATATGTCACAAACACCAGTCATTATAATTCTTTCTTCCTGAGGATTACCACAGTTAAGAGTTTAATTTTCTCACTAAAGGTCACCACTAAAGCTCATTTAAAATCCCAGAGAGAGGCTATAGACTCCCAATTTATTCTACTAGTCCTATCTCTTTTCAACCAACCAACCAAACAAAACACCTCTAAACAAAAAACAGGAACATGTAAATGAAGGAAGAGCTTAAACAAAACAAGCAACAAACTTTTCTCCCATTTTATTCCTAGATAAGGGTCCTATCTCTGTCTTATCTTTAGTACTAGGCAAATTTAATACTTATAGATTGTCTGTCTTAAGGAAAGCAGAGAAAAAGATGAAGATAAGGATATAGGTTTTGGTGGAAGAAGTGAAACAGAGACAGGGATGAGATGGAAATTTATAAGTTCACTCTTTTGTTTCCTTACCAAAGAAATCTTTCATATTATTTGCATCACCAAAACAACTTATATTGGGGGTGGAAGGAGGAAAGACAAGCAGTGCCCAGAACTGACTTATCTAGGGTCCATGGAAATGTTTTCATTTCTTTTAGAATCAAAAGGGGAAAAAAAAAAAAAAGAAATAAAATCATTTTAAAATTTGTCCTTTTATACTACATGCAGTTGTAAAATGCAATTTTTATTATTTTATTTATTTATTTTTGGAGGTACCAGGAATTAAAGTCAGGAAATTGTACATGGGAGGCAGGTGCTCAAGCACTGAGCAATGCCTGCTCCCCAAATATTAAATATTTTTATGGTTGGAGGAACCTACAAAGGACGAAAGTACCTAGGGTCCCTTGAAAGTCAGCTATTTTGATATCTTAGATATTTTGAGGTAAAGATGTTGAGAATATCCCAGAAATGTTATTTAATCTACCCAGACACTAGAGAATCCCAGGAGAGCATCTCACATTGTGTTTGAGGTAATTCAATAGACTAAATGGAGTAAGCTAAGTAAAAAACCTGGAGGGCTATCAACAAAGGAAGATGTGACTTGATAGTCTGTATATAGTTGATCCACAGAGCATAGGGGATGTTCTTTTATTTAAAATGGTTATTGCAATGATAAGGATTATGAACCTCAACTAAGAATTTATAACTATAAGCCTATTCTCGTTATGATTTCTGATCCAAATTTATATTTTGGGATTTATATTACCTGTAATCTAAGAAAACCAATGCCAACAAGTTATTTTTTAAGTTTTCCTAAGTTATCTATGTCCCTAGGATCCTGGCAAAAGCTAACAGCAATCCTCACTCATGAAAAGCACTTAAAACTCTCAAATTGGGAAGTAGACATGGCTCAATTGATAGAGCATCTGCCTACCACATGGAAGGTCCCGGGTTCGAACCCAGGGCCTTCTGACCCATGTGGTGAGCTGGCCCATGCACAGCGCTGCCATGTGCAAGGAGTGCCGTGCCACGCAGGGGTGTCCCCTGCATAGGAGAGCCCCCTGTGCAAGGAGTGTGCCCGTATTGAGCTGCCCCATATGGAAAAAGTGCAGCCCACCCAGGAGTGGCACCACACACACAGAGAGCAGACGCAGCAAGATGGTGCAACAAAAAAGAGACACAGATTCTTGGTACTGCCGAGAATACAAGCAGATACAGAAGAACACACAGCGAATGGACACAGAGAGCAGACAACAGGGGAGTGTGGGGGTTAAGAGAAATAAATAAAATAAATCTTTAAAAAAAAAACCTCTCAAATAATTTGCACAGAAAAATTCCAACAAATATGAGTTTACAATAAAAAATAATTGTAAAATACTGGAAAGAGAAGACTAACATAAGCAGGAGCATGCATAAATAACAAAATCCAGAATGAGATACATGAAGATTTCAAATCATGTAATTATTGCACATATAAGGCATATTCAGCCCTTTTAATATGTTTAAAGAAACGAAGTGATAACTGAAAGTATGAGTAGGGAATAAGACTAAGCAGATTCAAAAAAAAGATTAAATATTTGTAAATGAGAAATATAATTGGAATTGAAACTCAAATGTAGGAATTAAATAATAGATGCAGTACAAATGAAGAGCAAAGATGCAAGCTGACAGTTAAAACTGAAAAAATCACTCAGACATCAGCTCAGAGTATCTAAAAAATATATAAGACTAAGATATAAAGGATAGAACAAGAGTGTATAATAGATATTTAATTGGAACTTCAGAAGAGGATAATACAGAGAATGTGGGAAAGCAATATTCAACAAGAATTTGAATATTGACATTTCTCCGGAATTGAGGGAAGACAGTAATTCTCTCAGGTTCAGGACTCCTGGGACACCAAGCAGGATAAAGAAAAAGAAATCCAAAGCTATGTCATTATAATGAAATCGCAGAACAACAAAAAGAAAGCAAAACTCTTAAGAACAGCCAGATTAATCACAAAGATAATTACACAAAGTTCATTAAAATAACAAAGGAAGCCACAACACAGTGGAATAATCTTTTGAAAGTACTGAGAAAAAAAGATTATTAGCACTGAATTGTATACCAAGAACCGCTACCTGGCAAAAATGAGGGAATTTAAAGACAAGATACTTTTAGACAAACAAAAACAAAGTTTACCTTCAACAATACTCTGTAAAGGAATCTCTAAAGGACATACATCTGGAAAAGGAAAATGATCTCAGGAGTTTAAGATGGAAGAAGGACTGGTGAGTCAATATGTAGATAAGCATAATTAAATATTAACTACGTAAAAATGATAACATATGACGTATAAGGTGAACAGAACAAGAACACAGGTTACAATATAAAGTAGGAGGAGGATGTGACAGTTAAACAGTCTAAGATCCTTGTACTCTTCAGAAGAAGAGTAAAATTCTCTTTAGACTTTCACAATTTAAATATGTATGGGAACATTTCATATAACTGGGGACAGACTTCTGAATAAAGATTAAGAATAAAACACACATGCATTTAGATTTACTTCTCCCCAAACCTTCACTAGAATGACAGGAAATGGACTTTTTAAAAAGGCTTTAATGCACAACAAGAAAGGTAACAAGATCGAAGAAAACAACATCAAAATTTTGGAAACTGGAAAGCAGATAAATGAAAGTTTACTGACAGAACAAACCCAAATAAGCTAAATTCTAAACCAGCAGCAGGTAAAGCGAAATTTCCAAGTGTTTCAAGATATGGTAGCGTCAGGCACGTTTGAGAGTGGGGATGAAGACAGGGCTATAAACGGCGATTGGTCCAAAGTTAGTTTAGAAGGAAGCTAAACATCAAGATCTCATCTCTACCCATTCTGCACCCTGGCAAGTAACTGAATGTTTATTCTCTCAAGTGGGTAAAAAAGAGAGTCTTTGGACAAGAGGACACCAAGCAGGGTTGGGAGTGGGGAGAAGTAATTGTAGTGAATGGAGTGGGATTAATTGAAAATATATGTACCAAAATTGAGGCTCTAGTGCTTTTCCAGCTTTCCTTCCAGAAAGCTGGCCACCTGGTGTTTGTATTAAGTGCTGAAGATGAGTGGTCTTTTATAAAGTTAATTTTATTGGGGTTCCCCCAAACGGAACCAACCTGAAACTGCAATAGAAAAATATCACCCACATGCCCAGAACTTTCTTTTTCTTTTCGTTTTTTTAAAAGATTTATTTATTTATTTCTCTCCCCTCATCCCCCCTCAGTTGTCTGCTCTTTGTGTCCATTCGCTATGTGTTCTTCTATGTCAGCTTCTATTGTTGTCAGAGGCCCGGGAATCTGTGTCTCTTTTTTTTGTTGTGTCATCTTGCTGCATCAGCTGTCTGTGTGTGTGGTGCCACTCCTGGGCAGGCTGGACTTTATTTTGCGCTGGGCAGCTTTCCTTATGGGGCGCACTCCTTGCATGTGGGGTTCTCCTACGCGGGGGACACCCCTGCATGGGACGGCACTCCTTGTGCACATCAGCACTGCGTGTGGGTCAGCTCCACATAGGTCAAGGAGGTCCTGGGTTTGAACTGCGGACCTCCCATGTGGTAGGTGGTGCTCTATCCGTTGAGCCAAGTCCAGAAAGAGAAGATATTGCATGCCAAAAACAAGAATCAGAACTGAATAAATGCAACATTGGAAGAACAAGAAGGAATTTTTGGAAATGAAAAATATGACCATAGAAATGAAAACTTTAATAGCAGAATTGCAGGTTAAATATTAGGAAATCCTCTAAAAATTAGGTAAAAAGGAGATGGTGCAAAGTAGAGAGGATAAAATTAAAGGACCTGTCTAGGGAAGTGGATATGGCTCAAGTGGTAGCGCTTCCACCTACCATATGAGAGGGCCTGGGTTCGATCCCTGGGGACTTCTGGTGAAAAAGAAGAAGATATAGCCTGCCCATGTGTCAAGCCAATGCCCGAGCAAATTCCTGTGTGGTGATCCAGTGCCTTGCACAAGTGAGTCAAACAGCAAGAAAATGAAGTATCAAAAGAGAGACAAGCAGAGAGTCAAGGTGAAGCACAGCAGAGACCAGAAACTGAGGTGGTACAATTGACAGGGAACCTCTCTCCCTATTAGAGGTCTCCAGGATTGAATCCTGGTGAATCATAGAGGAGAGAAAATGAGAAGAGAAGTCAACACATACAGCAAAAACAGCAGGGCAGGAGGAGGGGAAGGGGGAAAATAAATAAATGAATGAATCTTATAAAAAAAACAAAAAAGCAATGAAATAGTAGATATTCCAGGAGATACTTAAATAACCAGAGGAAAGTCCAAAGAAAAAACAAAGATAATAATAACAGATAACATGATTTGAGCAACTACTAGGTGAAGGGCACTGTGCTAAGTACTTTATATCATTAACTCATTCAAGAAAATTTCCCAGAAAGACAAACATTTGTAGACTGACAGAACCCACTGAATTCCTCAGGTAGTGGATGGAAATAAACCATGGGTTACCATCACGAAATTTCAAAACTCTGGGGAAAAGGGAAGTCACACAGCCAAAAAGAAAAATTAGAAGCTTCAGCTTAAGGTAGGGATTTTTAAAGTACATGTTTTCAATTGCAAGTCCCTTTATGGGTTTTGAAGATCTTTGTACGCAGGATTTAATGTGTCTGTACATATTACTTTAAACAGATTCCATCACTTTATCAAACTGGCAAATTTGAGAAAGGTCCTAGAATGAGGTATAAGTGTGTACATGTGGGTGTTTTTTTTTAAAGATTTATTTATTTTTCTCCCCTCCCCCCCCGCCCCAGTTATCTGTTCTCTGTGTCCATTTGCTGCGTGTTCTTCTTTATGTCCACTTCTGTTGTTGTCAGCGGCACAGGAATCTGTGTCTCTTTTTGTTGTGTCATCTTGCTGTGTCAGCTCTCCATGTGTGCGGTGCCATTCCTGGGCAGGCTGCACTTTCTTTCACACTAGGTGGCTCTCCTTACAGGGCGCACTCCCTGCGCGTGGGTCTCCCCTAAACGGGGACACCCCTGTGTGGCACGGCACTCCTTGCACGCATCAGCACTGCATGTGGGCCAGCTCTACACAGGTCAAGGAGGCCCAGGGTTTGAACCGTGGACCTCCCATGTGGTAGGCAGATGCCCTATCCACTGAGCCAAGTCTGCTTCCCTGTATGTGTGTTTTAAAACTACACAAGGAGAAAAATACGTTTCATTTATGGGGTTTATAAATATAGATAAAAATATTTCCTTAGGTTTGTACAAACATCACTTTTGTGTATTCCTCTTGGAATCTGCATTATGAAGAATGTTAAAAAAATCTGGGTCACTGACAAAGGGCTGATTTATGAATATTAGGGTATTATTTGTATTTATGTACATGGTATAAAACAAAAAATGTATATGTTTATACATTCATTGCTTAGGTATTGAATAGAAGAATTTTCCTCGATAGACAAAAAATGACATGCAGGTTTTTGGATGGTATTAAATCTGTAAAAACATTGTTCACAGAAATGTAAATAGCACATAGTAGCAAGAAATCTTCATTTCTTAAGATTAGCATTATCATTTTCCAGAAAAATATCAGCAGTGTCACGTATGATAGAAAGCATCTTACTTCAAGTACCTTTATAATCCAGGCTGGGAAGAGGCAAAAATCCTTTAATTCTTAAGGATAAGTCAAGCTCTGAATAGGATAGGATTTTAGTTGTCTATGGATGTGTTGATAGATCCATTACTATTGAGAAATCTTTGTAAGGATGGATGTTTTATTAACTGCAGAGTTTTGTATGTCTCTATAATTATCACCTTCTTGATGGACCCTTCCGCTAGTTTAGAGGCTATACAATTCGTGGTGCTATCCTAAGACAGGACAATTCCTTTAATGGTTGTGTGTTATTTGTCAACTTGGTTTGTATGTTCCAGAATTAATGAGGTTTCTCATTACAGCTTCCAGGAGACATACTTTCCCAGGTGACAATTACAGCACAACCAGAAAGACTTCTGTAAGATGTCATTAGTAAGTGTCAGATTACTGCATAATTTTGATTACTGTTTATAAGAATCTAGTCACAAAGCAAGGCCTAAAGATTATTTCATATAAGTTTTTAAAGAACAGACATCTGCACAAGTGTTCATAGTGGCATTATTCATGATTGCTAAAAGTTGGAAACAACCCAGGTGTCCATCAACCAATGAATAGATAAACTATGGTGTATTGACACAATGGAATATTATGCACCTGTAAGAAGAAATGAAGTCGTAAGCATATGACAACATGGATGACCCTGGAGGACATTATGTTGCGCGAAGCAATCCAGACACAAAAGGACACATACTGTATGATTGCATTACTGTGAACCAAATATATTATGTAACATATTGTATGATTCAAAAAAATTTTTATATGTATCCAGTACATTTAATTGAGAAACGTGTTTTTATTTAATTATTGTTTATATTTTCAACTATTAAATGTACAAAATAGTTTTAAAAAAAGGGACATTAGGCAAGAACATAAGGTAAGCTGCTCCTTTCAATAGTTACTTAAGGTTTAGAGATGAAAATTTTTTAAAATTTGTGTTCAGTGTCTTATAGAAGCTTGAAACACTGTTGTCAAAGCTTGAAACATTTGACGAATGTAAAGTTGTCAAATTTACATTTTTAAAAGTGCATTCTAAAAAAGATATACTAAAGGGTAATAATTTGTGATTTATTTCATGGATGTTTAAATTTTTTACTAACATATGATATAGAAAATATTCAATTAAACAAAAACTTGAGAACCTACAACATGCTGTGTTTCCAAGAGCAATAAAGATGAATAATGTATTGTGCCTAGTAAGGGAAGAAATTGTAGTAGGGATGTGGAGAGGGTGGCTATGGTGGCTGCTGAGGGTAGGGAGACGGAAGAAGAGATATAGTGTGAGGGCATTTTCAGGATTTGGAGTTGTCCTGGGTGGTGCTGCAGGGATGGATGCTGGACGTTGTGTGCCCTGTTGCAGCCCACTGGGTGGACTGGGGGAGAGTGGACTACAATGTGGACCACTGTCCATGTGGTGCAGTGGTTCTAAAGAATGTATTCGCCAGGGGCAGTGGATGTGCCCCAACGATGGAAAAGATTGTTGATGTGGGGTGGGCGGGGTGGGGGGTATACGGAGATCTCGTATATTTTGAATGTAACATTTAAAAGAAAATAAAGAAAAAAAAAAAGATGAATAATGAATACTTTGAAATGTTCAGAGTAAGAGAAGTGATTGGATTGGTATGCAAATACTATCACAGAAGGAGGCAGAAGTAAAGGTTATCAGAAAAAGTACCAGGAGGAAATGGATTAAGATGAAAAAATCTTTTGGATAACTTCTTAAGATTTATTCTAGTAAATGGTTGAAATGACCCCTGAATTTACTTCCTCTGCCCTTCTCTAATTCAATAAAGAATAAAACTTTTCCAACATTTTTATTAGTCGTTACCACTTACTGAGTACTTACTATGTGTCAGGCAGTGTGCCAAGCATTTTGGGGGCATTATCTCATGTATTTTCATAGCATGCACCTGAAGTAGGTGCTACTTCCAAATACTTTGCCCAGTTACTGGCCCACTGCGGTGTCCAAGCGTAGCCATCGCACTATGCTGCATCCCTTCTCTAATTCACTCCTGATATGGAAATGTTCCAAATTCCGAAGCCTCTCAGAGGTTATAAATAAACGTTATCTGGAAAGAGCAACCCGAGAACAAGCAGCGAAATGACACAAGAACAAGTATGAAGGACACCAGGGCAAGAGCGATGTGGAAGGATCGATGGGGACGTCCAAGATCCCTAAATCCCCGCATGCCCCACTTTTTTTAAACCCACCCCTACTTAGACCCACTTTTAAAGCTCACTGGCCTTCGTTGGTCCATTGCACGGCTACAGGTCTTTTAAAGGAGGTGGTGGGGGAAATGTGGTTTCCCAAGCCAGAAGCTGCCGTATAGTAGTTCAGTCTTTGCTGGCTGCAGAGAAAAGCCTCCTCGCGCCTTCCTCGGCACAGGCCCTTCTCCGCTCGGAGGAGGAGGGAGCAGAACGCTGTCCCCAGGGTGCAGGTCGGGGAACACAGCCCCGAGGGCGCCGCCCGGCTGGGGCGGCGGGCTGGAGGCTCCACGCTCCCGCCTCGCGGAGCTGGCTGGGCGGGTTCGGCGGGGGCGGGCAGCAGCCGCCCTTCAGGGTGGGGAGACCCGCAAATATCTTCCCGGGGACAGCGCCCCCGGGGAGGACGCGACCGCCGTTTCGGTCGCCTGGGGAGAGGGACTGGCGCGACCCTCGTCCCCAAACCCTGGATATTAAAGTGAAGGCTGGGGGCGCAGGGACGCGGGCCCCAGCACCCGACGCCTCGCGCCGAGGGCGGGAGGGTTCCGGGTCCCGAGGATTCCCCCGGGCAGCCCGCGAAGGGAGCCGGTTGCCACGGCAACGCCACGCGGCCCCGAGTCCCCGCTCGCGCGGCAGGGAGAGCAGCACGCGGCCCGGCGGCCCGCTCCCGGAAGTGACGCGCCTTCACCTGCCGAGCGGGGGGAGGGGCGGGGGAGGGGCGGGGCGCGGAGGTGCCGCCGCCGCAGCCGCCAGCCAGTCGGGAGCGCGCGGGGCGCGAGGAGAGCCGGACCCGCGTCGAGGGCCGTCGACCTGCCGCCGCCGTCCACGGCCGGGCCGCCACCATGGCGCTTCTGCTGCGCGTCGCGCTCCTCTGCGGAGTCGCGGGTGAGTGGGGGGCGGGACGGCTCCCCGCGCCCCGCGCCGCCGGCTCAGCCCAGGGGCGCTCGCTGCCCCCCGGCCACCGAGGAACAATGGGGCGTGGGGGAGGGGGCGGGCGCATTTGGGGGCGCCGTCGGCGGGGGTGCTGGGGGCACTGCACGCGGGGTGGCTTTGCAGCGTCGCGAGCGCGAGCCGCGAGGGCGCAGCGGCTCGGGGCTGAGCCCTGGGAGCGCCTGGGTGTCTCGGGGGGCGTTGGCGGAGCCGGGGACGGAGCCCGGGCTTGAGGGTGGCGTGGAGGGGCCCGCTGGGCACGGGTGGGCGGGCGCGGCTGCCCGGTGCGCCGGTCCTCTCTCCCAGACGGCTGGCCGTGGGCTCGGACTCGGCGTTGTTTGCTCTTGTCCTTTCTCCTGTTAGCCTGGGTTGCGTGTTCGTCCAGGGTTCCCCGATTTTAAAAGCCTTGGGTGGCGAGTTTTCGGGTGTCACGCAGTCCTAGCGGATGAGGCTGAATTACAAACGCCATTGTTAAATGGACCCCGAGCTGTTCAGTGTCTCGGATCGTCCGAGGTACCTCGAGGAAGGAGAAGGTGGACGAGGACCAAGCCCAGGCGTTCTTGGTCTCGCCCGAGGGACGAGCCCCACGCCCGAGCGGCTGGCTGCGATAGGCGAGCTACGAAGTAGCCCACGGGAAATCAAATGCTGGTGCCTGCAGAGGTGCGTATTGATACCTGCAGTCCCGGGGCAAAGTGCAAAGAAGAATTTAGCCACCACTGTTTTGCGTTTGTAATGAGTTGGTTTATCCTGAAGATAAGACGGGATCTTGCCCCGGGTAACTAACTCCTAGCTAAGAATTCATCAAGTACATGCTTTCGACTGTACCTTTCTCTCAGAAGGGGAAAAACAGGCGTTTAAAAAGAAGTGGACCATTAGACATTAGAAGGCATAGTCATTTTGGAAAAAAAAAAACAACAGCCCAACAACCTGATTTGTTTTAGCCATCTGATCTTTGTCAAACTAAGCATGGCCGCATTTTACAACCAAATGATACATTAAAAATTCCATCGGTGAAAATATGGGAGGCACATTCGGTATAACCTCCGGAAGGATAAAAATTTTTTTTTTTTGCTTTAAAGCGGGATCGGGTGGCCATTTCTGTTGGGATGGCTCTCTGCTTCCTGTTGAAATGTTAATTCCATTGTTGGATGACACAGCTGTGAGCATTACTCATGGGATCAACAGATTCCATTAACAAGTCTAATGTTCGATCTGATTCTATAGCACTGCCTCCACCTTTTTGATACATATCATGTGGAATTGGCTTAAATTCCTAAAATAAAGCTTCTGGAGAGGTTCATGTAACCAGTTCACTCAATACCTTTGTCTCATCAAGGCCTAAACTGAAGTTAGAAGTTGGCAGTGTTTATGTCCTTTTAGGAAAAGTGTTTTTGACCACATCTTAAGCAGAAAAAAGCAGATCAGTTAGAGGCGTTTTTTTCAGGGAATATCCAGATACTTGTCTGGATTTCCTTTTTTCTCACTTTGGTAAGCACGGTCTCAGCCAAGGATATTTTAATATGTTAGGAGTCATTCTGCTGATAAAAAGTATGACTACGGTAGAGCAAACGTTTCATTAGAGGACAGTGTCTTGTCTTCAGCTCAACAAGACAATTACTTTAATTCCAGTTTCCCAGCTTAAGAGACAACTCAGTAACTGTAATTGATTATGCCTTTCAGAACTTCAAATATTTCTGACTATTTTAAAATTTTGTTGCTAAGAGATAAAAGTTCAGTGTTAGCATGATCATCTCCTACATTAGCAAAACAAGGCCCAGGCTTGCTATATGGAAATTGCACTGCAGTCTCTGGTAGTCTTCCATTAGATCTGTCTCCACATACCTTGTAAAGGATTTGGTATATTCTGAATGCTAATGGGACTTCTTTGTATTTTTATTGTCTACCTAGTAACAAGTTATACTATAAGTAATAGTAGTGGTAAAGTAGAAGAGCAGTAACAACAGTAGGAAAATTAAACTCTTAAATGGACACTAATTAAATACCAGGCACTGTTCTAAGAGCTTTACCTGTACTTACTTAATTTACCTAGCAACTCTAGAGGGTATGTGTTATAATTATCCCTGTTGTACAAGAGGGGAAATTGAGGCCCAGAGAAGTTACATAATTTAACCTAAGATCACAGCGCTGGAAAGTGGTGATCTAAGAATTGAATGCAAAAAGCTGTTGATAATATCTGTGCACTTAACCTCTATGGTATTCTGCCTTTCTGCCTTTCAAGCAGCAGACATTTTGCCCTCTTTCATTACCTCTAATCAACATCTTAATTTCTACCAGCAGTCCTTTATTAAACTGTTACATTACAGGGTACCAGGGGCAGAGGTGGGGGTGGGGAATGGGGAGTTAATACCCGGTAGGTAGAGAGTTTTGGTTTGAGATGATGGAAAAGTTTGGGTAATGGATGGTGGTGATGGTAGCACAACATTATGACTGTAATTAACACCTGAATTGTATACTTAAAAATAGTTAAGATGGGAAATACTATGTTGTATATAAGTTAGCACAATAAAAATTAAAGTGGGAAGACAATATAGAAGAGACAAGTAATTTCCAAGCCAAATGATGCATAAAATAGAATTCATGCATTTAGAAAATGAATTTTTAAACTAGTTTTGGGAATTTAGTACAATAATTGAAAAGTTCCATGTCTACAGTCTTCTAAAGATCTAAACATTTTGGATTTCACAAAATCCAAAGAGGAAACTGTTCCTCTTAAAAAAAAAAAAAAAAAAAAAAAGGACCTACTTTTTATTAGACTGTGTGCCAAGGCTTTTATTAGTTCTTTTAATTCCCTGATCTTAAATAAAAAATGAAAGAATACTTTCAGGCCCTAGGATTCTCCAGCACTAGGAATCTTCAGTCGGTGCTAATAAACTAATGTGGCCCATGTACCAGCAGCAGCACCGTCACCTATGTATCAAGTTAAAGTTTGGGGTGCTGCTGTTTTTCGCACTGTCAGTGTTGAGTAGATATAAAAAAGACCTGGACAATAATTCAATAGTTGTGGTCTCCCAACACTTGGTAACCACTATCCTCTCTGTCCTTAGTTGCTTTACCTGTCAATAATGGGGATCCTTCTCTGTCAAGAGTTGTTGTGAGAAGCAAAATGAGGTTATCTTTTCACTTTACCAGGGGTCTTTTCCTTTACATAGAAATGTAAGGGTTTTAGGTGTGACCTTTTCTCCTCCATATACCCACCTCTTAATGTTTATATTCCTGCAGTGACACCACCACCAGAGCAAATGCTGCTTTCCTCCAAGGCTGACCCCTCCCTACTCTGCTTCTTACGCAATCTGTTGCAGGCCCTCCATCAGTTGCCCAGTTTATCTCATTATACTAGATCAGAGGGCAGGGCAATGTTGTTCACAGTCTCATTGTCATCTTGTGGCACTTGGCTGTTAGCCAGTATTCATTAAATGTTGGTTACATGACTGAGTTTTCAAAGTCTATGCCTCTTGGTGTGTGTATATAACATAGCTCTCATCCATCTCATGTTCTCTACCTTCTTATCCAGGAAAGATTGTCCTTGTAGTGATTATTACCCTAGCCTGGTCTCATTCTCAGTCTAAAGAAGTTGAGCTACTGCTTCATCTCTGACTTTATGCATTGCATACCCCTGCTTCAATCACCAAGGTAACAGTAACCCACGTCCCACCCAGTGATCCCTTTAGGGCCCCTTTACCTCCCTCAATTCTATCCCAATCTGTTGATCTGCCCTCAGCTGCTTTCTAAAACAGGTTCCTTAAAGTCAGAGTTCTTCGTGGTTTGGTCCACAGTTCCCTTTTCCCTTTTCAGATTCTATCTTAAACCCGGGTGACCTCGTCTCTTCATCAGGGTATCTATCCTCCAGGTAGTTGCTAGTGACTCTCAAATTCTGGATGACTGTTTCCAGCTGCCTGACATTCAGTTTTCTAGTGAATGCATTTGAATACCTTAGGCTCTACATGTCCCCAATTGAACTCATCAGTTAACTGAAAAAACTCTTCAGTAATTCAGATAGTAAATTGGTGGCCTGCCATGTACTGTGCCCTGTGCTAAGTGTCCATGCAAAGAATAGGACTTTGCAAGATGCCAAAAGTTTGGTAGAACATTCCAAGCAGATGGTATAGTTTTTGCAAAGACTTGGAAGTCTGAAAGGGTATGTGTCTTAGGAGGTGAGAAGTTCAGTGCATGTAAAGGATCTGATCAGCACTTCTTAAACTGCATAGGAATCATTCTGATTAAGGAAGTCTGCAAAGTTTGCATTTCTAAATTTCCTGGTGTTGCCCCTGTTGTGGGTCTCATTGAGGGCCATTCTTTGAGTGGGCAAGATTTAAAGGCTGTATGGCCAAGCTTGGTAGATAATTTGCACTTTTTAATTTTTATTCCATAGCATTGAGGAACTCATAGAGGTTTTAAAGAAGTGTGGTTATAATGCTGAATTTTTTTCTTGGTAACTATGCAGTAGTGAAGATGATCTACAAGTAGATAGATCTAGTAGATCTAATGGATGAACTCATGGGGGTTGAGGGGTGATCCGAACAAAGGTGGTGCCTGTTGAACAGAGCAGAGAGTTTGTGTATTTTTTTTTTTTTCTAGACAAGGGAATAAGGAGTTTATTGAGAAACAAGAAAAAGTACACACCCCAGATAAAGGTGTGAGTGTGCTACAGGGTGAGATGCTGGGGTATCGTTTTGATCTGGAAAATTTTTCTGAGGCTCATGGAGGGGAACCTGATGTCTAGTTGGGTGAGTGGCCAAAAAAAAAAAAAAAAAAACTAGTAAGATTTCTGGCTTATGTGACTGGGATATCACTAACCTACAGGGAATAAAGAAGAGAGGAGCAGGTTTTAAGGAGTGGCAGTGAGCCCAGGATTGGACTGGTTGTATTTGAGGTACTTGTGTGGAATGGAGGTAAAAAGTGTTTCAAAGTACTGAATCTCAGAAGAGAGGCAATGACTGGTCATACGGAATTGAGAATTGTAGCTGACAATTGGCATCCGTGTAAGGTGACATCTATGTAAGGTTAACCAGGAAAAGCAAGTAGGACAAGAAGAGAAGGTAAAACGTGGCTCTGGGGAACATCTACATCTAATAAGTAGATGGAAAATGAGGAACCTGAGAACAACGAGTGTTCTAGAGTTGATGGTGTCCTAGAGACTGATGCAGAAGAAAATGAGGTCTGTGGAGCTTACTATTAGGAGGTTATTGATAACATTCAGGAGGTTGTTGATTCCATAGGAGAGGCAGTTTCTGTAGTGGCAAGAGTGAAGCTATATTTTAATAGGTTGAGGACTGGGCATCAGGTAGTGGGGTGCACTTGAAGTTGGTTTGACAGCAAGTGGTTGCACATAC
The DNA here is from genome assembly GCF_030445035.2 of Dasypus novemcinctus. NCBI lineage: Eukaryota > Metazoa > Chordata > Mammalia > Cingulata > Dasypodidae > Dasypus > Dasypus novemcinctus. The sequence continues at coordinate 134,310,383 of NC_080676.1, forward strand.
AGCCTTTTTCCAGAAGGAAATAGTAACTCTGGGGAAGAAGGTAGGTAGAAGCCAGCAAATAGGAACTCCTTTACTTCCCACCACCCAGACTTTAGAACCGTATTTACATCATCATCCTTCCTTACTACAGTGTTTGCCCCCTTAAGGCTAATTCCTGAACCCTGAACAATTTGCCTTCTCTGGGATGCCACTCAGCTATCTCTTCATATCTGTATCCTGTCGTCACCTTTAAACAAACTTCTTTCTCCTGCCTTACAGCCTTTCAATCCTATTTATTCCCCTTTAGCAACTGCAGGCACACTTTGTCTCTTTCCTTTCTCAACCAGAATTCTTGAAGGAGGTGCCTACATTTGCTGACTCCATTATTTTGCTTCAATTCTTCATTCATTCTTCCACCCTTTGAAATCTGATATTCATCCCCATTTACTCCTGGGAAACTGCGGCTGTCACTGTTGCTGCAGCCAATGGACACATTACACCTTTTACCTCTTAAACCCTGCCAGCAGGAATAGCTCTGTTGAAAGTCTCTTTCCCCCATTCCTCTCATTTCCTTTTGTGGATTCAGTTTCCTCCATATACCTTTAATGTTGGGTTCCTCAGTCTATGGCTTCAGTTACCTTTATGTGCTTATAGTTTTCAGTCTCTTTCTAGGCCCTTTCCCAGCTTTACCCATAATTTCAAACCACCCACTTGACCTCTCTGCTTAGACTGCTCAGAGACACCTCCATTTGAACTGGTCTCTTTGAATGAATGGCATTTTCAGCCACCAGAATGCTCAGGCAGAAATTTGGGCACCCAACTTGATAAAATGTCTACCTAAATCACCATTTTATCCGGCATAGCTCTCACTGGCCATGTAGAAACATTTTCAGCTTTGTTTCCCATTTTCTTTTACTACTGCATGGAGTATTGGATTCAACAAAAATGAACCAATTAAGAAAGATTACAGTAATACAACTGCAGGAGCCCACCAAATCAAACCATGGACTCGGCTCCAGCTTCCTGACTGATCACTTCACCATGCCAAGGCCTTGTTCTTCTGGCCCCCTCAGACTCCCCCCAGTTTCCTAGATTCTCTCACTTGCTCACAGCCAGTCAGTTTCTAAGTCACTTCTGTCCCTCCAGCCACTACCTGTTTCCTGGTTACACCATCGTCACTTAAACTTGTAATACCTTCATTATTTTTTTTAAAAAGATTTATTTATTTTTAAAAATTTCTCTCCCCATCCCCCTGTTGTCTGCTCTCTGTCCATTCACTGTGTGTTCTTCTGTGTCCGCCTGCATTCTTGGCATGCGGTACCGGGAAACTCACTTTTTTTGTTGTTGCTGCGTCAGCTCTCCGTGTGTATGGCACCACTCCTGCATGGGCTGTGCTTTTTTTTCACATTTAGCAGCTCTCCTTGCAGGGTGCACTCCTTGCATGTGGGGCACCTCTATGCGGGGGACACCCCTGTGTGGCACGGCACTCCTTGCACGTGGCAGCATTGCCCCATGGGCCAGCTCACCACACGGGTCAGGAGGCCCTGGGTACCGAACCCTGGACCCTCCATATGGTAGGTGGGCGCTCTATCAGTTGAGCCACAGCTGCTTCCCTAGTTTCGTAATTGGTCTCTAATTGAGGTACCACCCTTACTGGAGCTTGTCCTCACATTTACCAAGTGTACCTTTATTGTAATTGTCTGTTTTCTCTCATCATATGTACATTTCATTAGGTCAGGACTGTCTATTAACTCTTGTTTTTTCAGTTTTTTTTTTTTTTTAGGAGGCTCTGGGCCCTAACCTGGGACCTCCCATGTGGGAAGCTAACGCTTAACCACTTGAACCGCATCCGCTCCCCTGTTAATTTATTCTTAATTTCATTACTAGTATCTAGCAGTTGCATGTCTCACCCATATATATATATTTGTATTTTTTTCTTTTATTAGAGAATCTGTATGTCTACAGAAAAGTCATGCGGAAAACAGAATTCCTATATGCTTCCTTCTCCCTTTATTTCACACCTTGTATTAGTATAATTATTTTGTTAGAATTGATGAAACTATAATTTAATTGTACTGTTAATCCTAGTCTTTAGTTTATGTTAGGGTTCACTGTTGCTTTGCACAGTCTTTTTAAAAAAATTTTATCTAGTAACAAACACCCTAAAATTTCTCCTTTGAGCACTTCCAAATATATAATTTATTGCTATAAATTACATTCACAGTGTTGTGCTACCATCACCACCTTCCATTACCAAATTTTCCTTCCTTCCAAATTGAAACTCTACAATTTTTTTGTTTTGCTTTTTATTTGTGCAATTTAAACATTTACTCCCCATTCTCTATCCCTATCCTGGCCCCTGGTAACTTGTATTCTAGTTTCTGACTATGAAATTCTTAAAATTATTTCATATCTGTGAGATCATACAGTATTTGTCCTTTTGTGTCTGGCTTATTTCACTTGACATGATAGTTTCAAGGTACACCCTGTTGTAGCATGTCAGAACTTCATTTCTTTTTGTGGCTGGCTAATATTCCATTGTGTGTGTATAGATCATGTTTTGCTTATCCATTCATCTGTTGATGGAAACTTGGATTGCTTACATCTTCTGGCATTTGTGAATAATGCTGCTTTTTAACATCAGTGTGCAAATCTCTGTTCGAGTTCTTGCTTTCAGTTCTTTTGGGTATATAACTAGAAGTGGAATTACTGGGTTATATGGTATTATAATTCTATACTTAACTCTCTGAGCAACCACTAGTCTGTCTTCCATAGTAGTTGCACTCATTTTATGTTCCCACCAGCAATGAGTGAGTGTCCCTAATTCTTCACATTCTCTCCAACACTTGTAATCCGCTCCTCCCCCTCCCTTTTTTTAATCATTCTAATGTTTGTGAAATGGTATCTCATTGTGGTGGGTTTTTTTTTTTTCCTATCTAGTTGCATCATCATCTTTAGGTGTGGCGTTTCACCCTACTGCACAGGGGCCTGCCTCCCCCCAACCCCTTTTTTTTTTTTTTCAACCAGGAGGTCCTGGAATTGAACCGGGTTCTCCATATGGTAAAAGGAGCTCAGTTGCTTGAGCCACAGCCGCTTCCCTCACTGTGGTTTTTATTGGCATTTCCCTAATGGCCAGTGATGAGCATCTTTTCATATGCTTTTTGGCCATTTGAGTTTCTTCCTTGGAGAAGTGAGTGTTGACGTCTTGCCCATTTTTAAATTGCATTGTCTTTTTTGTTATTGAGTTGAAGAATTTCTTTGTATGTTCTGAATATTAAACCCTTATTGGATATTGGGTTTCAGAATGTTTTCTCCCACTGGGTAGGTTGTCTTTTTATTTCATGATAAGTCCTTTGATGCACTAAAGATTTTAATTTTGATGAGGTCCCATTTATCTTTATGTGTGTCTGTGTCTCATCCTTTGGGTGTGTAAAGTCTTAGAAACCAGTGCCTAACACTGAAGATGCTTCTCTGTGTTTTTCCTAGGAATTTTATTTTATTTTATTTTTTAAAAGATTTATTTCTTATTTCTACTCCCTCCCCAGTTGTCTGCTCTCTGTGTCCATTTGCTGTGTGTTATTCTGTGACCGCTTCTGTCCTTATCAGCGGCACCAGGAATCTGTGTTTCTTTTTGCTGTGTCATCTTGCTGTGTCAGCTCTCCCTGTGTGCGGTGCCATTCTTGGGCAAGCTGGACTTTCTTTCACGCTGGGCGGCTCTCCTTATGGGGCACACTCCTTGGCGTGGGGCTCCCCTATGCGGGGGGCACCCCTGCGTGGCAGGGCACTCCTTGCTCGCATCAGCACTGCACGTGGGCCAGCTCCACACGCGTCAAGGAGACCCGGGGTTTGAACCGTGGACCTCCCATGTGGTAGGCGGACACCCTATCTATTGGGCCAATTCTGCTTCCCCGTAGGGATTTTATAGTTCTGGCTCATATATTGAAGTCTTCGGGCCATTTTGTGTCTAATTCATTTTGATTTCTTTCTTTTTTTTAACAAACCAATTGTATTGATACATGTTGATAAAGCATATGATCCCTCCAAATGTATAATCATTGGTATTTGGTATAATCATTTAGTTCTATTTCTAATTAAGAGGCAATTAGAGTTTAAGCCTTAAAGGTCTTATTGAATCAGTATTTGGGTGTAGAAGGAAAGACTATTTCCTGACCTCTGAGAAAGGGAAAGTAAGATGAGGGAGATAAGACCAGCCTATTTTTTGGGTAGGTATGAGATCAATGGCATGGTTCAGTATGTCCTTTAGTAGTTGGTGAAGGAAAGGATCAATGGTCAGATTAGTCAACATTTCAACATTGATGCATATTGAGACATTAGAAATTTCTTCAGAAAGCTGGCCTGTATTTGACTTACCGCACACCTCACTTTGCACTAGCCACATTTCAAGTGTCCAGTCTCCATATATGATTAGGAGCTCCCGTATTGAACAGCACAGGTCTAGGACTTGGAGCTTTAGTTCTGGTCATCTTCTGGAACATCCTATCGACTGAAAAAACCTGGGTGCAGTGTGCCATCAAAAGAGCTTTGTCAAGTGGAGCATGCCTTTTGGATTTGTTCTCATGAGATTATATTTCTAAAATAATTATTTAGGTCATGTAGTATTTTCTAGTTGGCCAGGAACTAAATAAAGGGTCCCTTGTTTCTCATTTACTTTCTTGTACTCATTAGAACATTTGTTAACAAACAAAAAATTGTATCAGCTTTTCTATTCAATAGTTATATGCGTTCCAGTCTTAAGTATGAAACAAAAAAATATATGCACAAAAATCTTATTTTTAACATAAATGCATTTATGGAGAGATGCAAAGTAAGTAGGAATAGATTGGCCCATGGTAATGATTGCTGGGGAAATTAGAATTTACTTAAGGATGTTAGAAAGGAATCTCAAGATTGAGGTAATCAGGTTGGGCATGCCAGGGGTGCTTTGCTTTTCCCTTGAAATTAACTTTTCTTTATTAATTTCAGAGCTATCCATAAGGAGATATATTATTTACTCGTTTTACTATTTGTTTCTTGGGGTTTCCTGTTGTCGGTGATCTCTTTTTAAGACACTTCACTTGCAGTTTTTGTTTTTTGTTTTTGTTTTGCCAAGTACACAGTCAGTTTTCTTGTTTCACATTATTCAAAAAATATGAGCAGAGAATGTGAGGGTTTTTTTTTTTTCTTCTTTTAATGAGGAAAGAAGCCAAGGAAGATTTCTTTAAATGGAGCAGTATGTAGTATTCTGTGATGGTGATGAAAATATTCACCATGGCAACCAGGCTACTTTACCCATAATGCAAAATACTCTCCTTGCCTTATTTTGCCAGACAATTCTGAAATTAGCATCTGGGTACTGGATTGGAGAACAGGGAGAAAATAAGAACAGGAATCATTTTGATCATAATTGAAATTTGAATGCTTCCCTGAGATGAGTGCATCTCGTGTGTGTGTAGTGGGGGTGAGGGTGGGAGAGGGCGGCTGCGCAATCCAATTCAGCAAATACTTAGAGAAAATCTGTCTGTCTGTTTACATTCTTAACTCCTATCTGGCTTTCCGTTATAACTTACATTTTCCTTAGTCAGGATTTAGATCTATAAATTATGCATTATTAACTATTTCTTGTAAGCAACCTCAATCCCTGAGAAAGAGGTTTGGGAATAAATAAATAATGTGCACTTATGGACAAGACTTTGTAGTAGGTATTTCAGGGGATATAAATGAGGAAGACAGCCTTCCCATACTGTCGGGAGGAAGGAGTCAAATAATCAGACCAAGCAGAGCAAATTAGGGGTCAAAGCAGGTATGCAGTGTAAAAACTTAGTTTTCTAGTTCTCTTGGTGGGGAGGCCCATTGGCTTCTTCAGGTCCCATCAGCCTTAAGTATCAACGTCATCATTTGAGAATCCTTCCCTCTGCTTATACCGTACTTTAGTTGCTTCTCACGTTGACCAAAAAAATGCTTCATTTCATAGTTCCCCAGCTGCCCCCACTAATAAGCATTATCTTGGCATTTTAGTACTTAATTTTATGATTCGCTTTTCTAACATCCTGTACCACAGGTAACTGACCTTTCAAATACAGTGACTTCCTATCCATTTAAGTTAGGCAACCCTCTCTGCTTATATTTAGTTCTCCACCTTTAAAATCTTACGGTGTGATATGTCACTGTCCCCCAGCTTTCTCTCACTTCATCACACCTCTTGATATCTGTGCAATCTCCAGGCTCTTGCCTCCTCTTTCCCACCTTACCACTGGTTTTCTGTGCCCCCCCCCGCCCCCGTTCAAAACAAAACAAAACAGGCAATCTTTCTGGCCTTCTAGGAGTTCTTTACTAATCCTACATCTCACAGTCAGACCCCAGTCCCTGTTCCTGTCCGTGGATCACTTCTACAGTCAAGTTTTTTTTTGAGGTACCTGGGCTAGGGATTTGAACCCAGGACCTTGAATGTGCAAAGCCAGCCCTCAGCCACTGAGTTACACCAGCTCCCCAGGTCAGTTTTTTGTTCCTGCTCATGGACTGTGGTGCAGGTATTTGGAGAAAAACAAGTACAAGGCTGAATGGATTGGGGATACTGCATTGCTTTTATTGTCTAACTTGGCTAGATTTTTCTTTTTTTGTAATTAAGTACATTTATAAAGTATTAGCATATTATATTTTTAACAAGGGAGTTTTTAGATAACTATGTCTCTGGCCCCTTCAGCTCTTTTTAAATTTCTTTTAAATAAACTTTTTAACTAAAGTATAATGTGTACAGTTCACAGCATTATCCCAAAGTGACCACTTCTATGTAATTATTCACACAGATCAAGAAATAGAATGTAACTCACTTCTCAGCTCCCCTCATGCCCCTTCTAGTCATTTCCTCACTCTCTGATTCCTAACCATAACAATTAGTGTCAACACTTTATATATATGGGATTTAGAGTATGTACTTTTGATCTAACTTCTTTCACTTGTAATCATGTGTTTAAGATTATTCATGTTGTCGAGCTTCATTTAATTCTTTTTTGTTGCTGTGGGACTGTACCACAACTGATTTATTCTTTCTGTTGAGGAACATTTTTCCCTGTTTTTGGCTATTGTGAATACTGATGCCATGGTAGTCTCATCCATGTCCTTAGAGCACATGTGCATACATTTCTCTACCTATGAATCTCATCGATTATATCGTAGGTTTTGTGTGTTTCTTTCAGTGTGGCTATTCTGATGGGTATGTTGTACCATTTTATTGTGGGCTTTTAAAAAATATTTTTAGAATGGAAATTTTCAAACATGCATAACCAGAGAAAATGGTGTGACAAACCCTAGTATATCTTCTTCACTCAGCTTCCCCAACTACCAAGTTACTTGAGTTGGAAACTTAATTTCTATAATCCTTCTCTTCGCCATTCTTCTTCACAAATATTTCAGATTTGGACCAGTTACCCAAAGCATCTGCCTAGATTTTTCTCCCTTTTATCATTAATAAAAAATGTGTGCCTCCTTTGTCATAGAGGAAATAGGGAAATTAATTCCCTTAATTCTACTTTCAGTTCTGTTATAAACACAACATTTCTCATTGCAAAACACATTTTCATTAATCACTAATCAACCTATGTCTACTACGTATTTTTCTCCTTCCCTTGAGAACCAAGTTCCTCCAAACAGAGGTCACTTCTGTCTCTTTTCACGTCTCCCTGTGGTTAGGTACAATAGGGCCCCTGTATCTGCAGCAGATACATTCCAAGACCTGCCATGGATGGTTGAAACAGGAGGAGTGAACACCAGCTTATCACACATTTAGAGTAGTGTGAGGTGTAACAGAAAAACTAGTGTGAATTTTCTTAGACTTCATCACTTCATGAATCAAAGATTCATTCTTGCCGTGCAACCTGGCAACCTCAGCATACAATTTTCTTTTTCAGTCATATTGAGAATTTTTGATTTTTTACTAACGGGAAGCACTATTGAAGTTATGGCTTCTTTTAGTCATAGAAATGCTACCAGCACCACTGCTCTTGTACTTTGGGGCCATTATTACAGTAAATAAGGGCTTTCTTAAACAAAGACACTGCCACAACGAATGCGATCTGCAAGAACACTTAGAGGCAGGCTGGAGGAAAGTTTTGCATGGGCGCATGGATATGGCGACAAAGGGAGAAGAGTCATGTACCGCGCTGGCGTACCTCACCGTGTTACAGCCTGTACTCACTTGACAGGTGGTTTGGAACTTATTAACTGTTTATTTTTTTATTTTCTGTCATTTTCCAGTGCATTTTCCATTAACCGTGGCTAACTGAATCAGTAGATTCCAAATCGGCAGATTGGGGGACACAGCTATATCCTGTTGCAACTCCCCAAAGCCTTCACTAAATCAGATTTGGCCTAGTCCACTGTAGCAGTTTGATATTGTTTATGAATTCCAGAAGTAGATATTGGATTATGTTTGTAAACTGGTCTGTTCCTAAGGGCATATTCTATTGTATTCAGTTCAGAGGTTTCACTTTTACTTGATTAAGATTGGAGTTTTGATAGGCTGAATCAAAGATTAAAAGAACCTTCCCAGTAGACATTTAAGGAGTTTATATACCAGTACAAATGACAGGTTTATAAGATGACAATTAATTGTTGTCATAACTACTGTTTATTGAATGACTGTCAGACAGGTACCTGGAAATATGTTCTAAGAGCTTTACATGCATTGTTCTATTTAATCCTCACAATAAAGTAGGAAATATTGCCATTAATCCCTCTTTTAAAGAGAGAAAAACACTGAGTCTTAAAGAGGTTAGAAACATGCCAATTGCCATGCAATTAGTAGGTAGAACCAAACCAGAGGTCTAACTTCAAAACCCATGCAGTTAATGGGCAGAATTGCTCCTATAATTCTGCGTATTAATGCTTAAGATATGTCTGCACTCATTGTGAAGTGAGCACAGAGAACTTTTCAGATGTAGGCAGAAGGGAGGGGAGGAAATTGGTGTCAGGGTTAATAAGGCTTCTTGTTTGACTGATGGGCTAGACTAGAGTTAGAACATCCTTAGGGCTGAAACAGATAATTTAGCTCGATACTCTTAATTTATGTTTGAGCCCTAGAGAAGCAACTTGTCCAAAATGATACAGGTTTTTTTTTGTTTGTTTTTTTTTAGACCAATTTGACAAATTCCTAGTCTGGTATTTATTTTTCTGTTAAAAGATTCAGCCAAATTCCTGAATCATGTGTTGCCTGCAGTGCTGTCTGCTTAGAAATGTTGTATGTATGAAGAAGGAATTGTGTAATTGCTAAACCTTCTACCGTGATGTGATTGGAATGGGGTTTCCAATAATGTACTTGTTGTATTTTGTAGTGATTTAAGAAATGAAATTTCAGTGTCCAGGTATATTCATTGGCCAGACTTTTACTTATGAGTGTGGCTCTCAAGCCAGTCTTCCTGGATTCAAGATCTTGCTCCTTTTGTAGCTTGTGACTCTGGGTGCCTTATTGAACCTCTCACTGTCTGTTTCTTCATTGTAAAATGGGGATAATATTAATGCCTCTCTGTAAGGTTGTTAAGAGAACTGAAAGAGTTAATGTGTGCAAAGTAGTTTGGAAAGTGGTTGGCACATAGTCAGCACTTGCTGTTAGTTGCTGTTTATTGTTAGGATGATGATTTCCCCATTTATACCTCACCTTATTTCCTAGGCTCCTGCTTTTCATTTTATCATTGGGGGTGGGGCGAGTTGGGAATTGATTCAGAAGAAACACATAGAAAAATAAGTATCCTTATGCCATTTCTCATGGTTATGTCTCTATCTGTAAATACTAATTTTCCCAGCTCTCAGTATACAAATTAACATACTGAGACGCACACATGGGAATTAAACAACTAATACTCCTAGAAAAAAGCACAAATCTTTCCCTCCATGTAACTCCCCACCCCCACCCCCAGCAATATTTAAGTACCAGTTGGAGTAAACTACTGTTAACATGTGTAAAAGTTTCTCTTTTTCCTTTCCAGAAAGAGGGACACTCACTATTTAAATATCAGCTAGCCCCAAAGCAACTTGCTGGTGAGAAGGGGCACAGGCTGGTATTAGGCTCTGGTGAAAGGGACAAGGGAGACAGCCCCAGTAACACAATGGTTACATCTTTGCACAAACTTTGAAATGTCGCAGTGACTTGCTTGCTAACCCAGACATCTAGAGTATTTGTTTTTGTTTTTGTTTTTTTGTTGTTCAAAGATTTTTATAACCATAATATTCTAAGTGTAACTTCATCCCACGTTTAAAAAAATCCATCAGTGTAACATCCAGAGTATTTTCAGTCCTCCCTTCTTCATCCCCAAAGAGCTACTGAAAATTACCCAGAAGGTATTTATCTTCAGTAATAGTGCTTGATTTACAAAATTCTTTCCCAAGGAAAAGTTCAAAAGAAGGTGGTTATGTGGATATTCAAACAATACTAGAAAAATCTGACATTTTTTATTCATTCCTAAAATTAATGAATGACTCTGACTTGCCCATATCTTATTATGAAATTACACAGTGTAAAATGTACCTGTTACATTTAAAATGTTAAACCCATATTTATTTACTAGCACTGTTAAATATTACCCAAAACATTCAAGTGGCAAATAATTAGAATGCAAGACCTTACATGGCAATCCAAATTTATTGAACTATTGTTGCTAAGTTATACAAAATTGCACCACTCTAATTAAGACTTTCAGTTTACATTTGGCCACCTCAAAGTAGTTGTAACATTAGGTTGGTCAATTTAAATACTTTGGCTCCCTGTTTGGATAGACAGGCAGTCTTTACACCCACCTGTTTATGCATACAAAGCAACAAGGCATTGTTTAATAAAACAGCAGTAGTTACTGTAACTTAGACCTTGTGACTAATTACACATGGTTAAAATTACTTCCCACATCCACATCCACAGTACTCATACACCATTTAACATCTCAACCAGAACACTACCCGCGGGAAACAATCACTAGCAGGCAAAAATACTAAATATATTTGGTATTGTAAATACACATACGCCTGAGCGAGCATGGGATTCACAGTGAGAATCTACACCTGCAGAAGCCTGAAAATGATTTACAAAAATTGTTAAATCATTAAATTGTTTGAAAATACTTCTTGTAGACCTCCCACTATACAAACAACTGTAAACATTGTTCCCTATTTAAATACAAAAAGGAAACATATAACAGGAGATTTGAAAAGCCTGGAAATTTCCTTCCCAACAGATGTTAAAGGCAATGTCTTTAAGTCATTTAACTAAAAGGACTGTCATTTTAAACACAAGATCATTGTCTTCACAGGTTTTTCAAAAATTTAAAAAAATCAACAACTGTATAACTGTGTTAATAAAGTTTTCCTGGTAATTTGCCATACTAGGTCATAAAAGAGCTCATTAACATTTTTTATTTTGCACAAGATGCAAAGAATGCACAGTTTTTCCATTGTGTTGCTAGATTTGGACCTTGCTCCTTTCTACAACTCTCTCATCCTCCAAGTTACACTTACTACCAACCAGAATCATTGGGAACATCATCAGTGTCTATTTCTGGAAGAATCTATTCTCTCAGATCTTGTAAATCATTAAATGTGGATTGTGCCATGATGGAATAAACTAATGCAAAGCCTTGTCCATTTTTCATGTACAAATCCCTCATTGCTGTAAATTGTTCTGTTCCTGCAGTATCCAAGATGTCAAATATGCTCTGTTGTGCAATCTACTTCATCTTGCTTTCTAGAAGAATCTTCTAAGGATCATATTTTTCAGCAAAAATTCCTTGAACAAACTGCACAGTCAGAGCAGACTTTACAGTGCCTCCTGAGCCAACAATGTCTAGCTTATACTCACGCATATGTTAAGGTTGTCAAAATCTAGTACGTCTTGAACTGTCACTGGATCTGCGCAGCCGATTTCCCCGTGCCTCATGCTCCCTCCAGGCCTCTGCTCCTGGTGCCGCGGCTGTACTGTGTTGCCAGCCTGCTCTGGCTGGTTACATGTGAGGTTTTCAATTTGTAGTCAAGCACACAAGTTCTTTTTTACTTGTCCTGGTCAATCCTTTAAACATAATTATTAGTCCTGATTTGTCCAGTTTTTTTTTCATTATTATTACATTTTATAGTAAGATTCTTAAAATACTGTGTTCTGAAGTCAATAATACTATTGATTGTCCTCTTTTTAAAATAGTAACTCTCGACATTTCTCAGAAAGTTCAGTATTAAATGTATTCTTTTTTTTCTGAATTTTTATTTAATTGACTTTCTAAAAAAAGACATCACAAAATTTTTTTACGTTAAAAAATATGAGGTTCCCATATATGCCCCACCCCACCCCACCCCTCCCACATCAACAACCCCTTTCATCTTTGTGGCACATTCATTGATTTGGTGAATACATTTTGGAGCACTGCTGCACCACATGGTTTATAGTTTACATTGTAGTTTACGCTTTCCCCCAGGTCCATTCAGTGGGTTATGGCAGGATATAAATATCCAGCATCTGTCCCTGCAATATCGTTTAGGACAACTCCCAAGTCCCAAAAATGCCCCCACATCAAATCTCTTCTTTCTCCCTGCCCTCAGCAACTACTGTGGCCACTCTCTCCACATCAATGATAAAATTTTTTCAAGTGTTAGAGTCACAATAGTTCTATAGTGGGATATCAGTAAGTCCACTCTGATTCATATTTTATTCCACCATCCTGTGGACCCTGCGATGGTGATGTCCACTCCATCTCTAAATTGAGAGGGGGCTTACATCCCACTTGGTTGATGGATGCAATTCTCCTGCTTGCAGTTGTAGACATTCTTGGTTTCCTGGTGTGGTAGTTGACCATCTTCACCTCCCTGTTAGCTGACCTGGGTAAGTCCAACGAACTGGAGAGTAGGAGTTGCAACACTGCTGAGTCTCAGGGCCCAGCTGGCACATGACCAGTCTAGAGATTCAAGTCTCCTGAGTATACACCAACCCCTGTGTCAAAACACAGGTTCATGTGTAGAAAGGTCACATCTGAGTCCACTTCCATTATACTCAGGAACACAAATTACAAAGTAGGGCCCACTGACAAGGCACTGAAATCCAGAACCACCTGCCATGACCACAGAACCTGTGTGTCTCCATTGCCCTCAGGAGTACCAGTACCTGGGGTTGTATCTACTTTGGCTGTCTCTGGGATCCTGCTGATGACCTCCAGACTCTTTTTTGAAGACTCTTACCCATAGAAATTCATTTGTCTTTACCATTATCCCCCTTTTCTTCAAGGTCTTTTTCTAGTTGCATCACCAGCTAGTGATTGGTAGTAATCCCTCGGCACCAGGGAGGCCCATCCCTGGGAGTCATGTCGTACACTGGTGGGGAAGGTAATGCATTTACATGCTGAGTTTGGCTTAGAGAGGGGCCACATTTGAGCAGCATGGAAGCTTTCAGGAGATAACTCTTAGGCACCCTGCAGCTCTAGGCCTAGTTCATATTTCAGGCACACAGGCAAACATAATCATTAGTATCAAGGGCCCATCATTGGAACATCCTTCTTCACTGGTTTTTGCCCTTGCCCTTGCACTTGGGGGATTGTTGCTGTTCCATTGGGAAATGTGGCAGAGCTCCCCTGGCTATGAACTCGGCACTCCCTCAGTTGTTTTTTGTAAATGTAACTGCTATCAAAATACCCAGCAAATATCCCTGCATTTTTTTTTTTAAGATTTTTAAATTTCTCTTCTCTTCCCCATTGTCTGCTGTGTCCAGTCACTGTGTGTTCTTCTGTGTCTGCTTGCATTCTTGTCATGCGGTACGGGGAAACTGTGTCTTTTTTTGTTGCGTCATTTTGCTGCATCAGCTCTCTGTGTGTATGGTGCCACTTCTGGGCAGGCTGTGCTTTTTTCATGTGGGGCGGCTCTCCTTGCAGGGCACACTCATTGCGCATGGGGCACTCCTATGTGGGGGACACCCCTGTGTGGCACAGCACTCCTTGTGCGTGGCAGCACTGCACATGGGCCAGCTCACCACACAGGTCAGGAGGCCCTGAGTATTGAACCCTGGACCTTCCATATGGTAGGCAGATGCTCTTTCAGTTCAGCCACATCTGCTTCCCTTCCTACATTTTATATTCCCTGTATACATGTCCTGGAAAACTCCCTCCCAACCATGCGTCCCTCATCAATAATCCTATTTGGCATTAAAGTCATCCTAGCATACCCCTTTCCAAGAAACCAAAGAAATATGCAAGACTTGGAATGTAGATTTAAATTCCTCTTATTTTAATTTTTTTCCTTTTTGTTAGTATTTTTGGAATGACTCAGGCTATCCCAGCTCCCTCTAAGCTGTATCTTCTGACTAGGTTTCATTCCTTTGCCTCTCTCATGGCCCTCCTTTCTCATGCTTTCCCTGCACATGATCTGATGGTCCACTCCTCTGTGAAAGAGCTCCTTTACTTTCCCTCTACTCTGAGTGCCCTCCTACCACTTGAAGTTTAGTAATAAGGGGTCTTTTTTAAAAACAATTTTACTTATACATACTCATAAAGCATGCAGTCCATCCACAGTGTACAGTTAACTGGTATTTGGTATAATCACAGTTGTGCATTCATCACTTTTATCAATATTAGATCATTTCCATTACTCGAATAATAAAAAACAAAAATCTCTACTCCTTAAAATCACCTCAATCTCTGTTCTTCCCCTGCCATACATAGCTGCTATTCTGTTTCCGTCTAATTTATTTGTATTTATATTTTGTATTTGATGGAGTCAAACAGTATGTATTCCCTTTACATTTGCTCTGTTCTGAAGAAAAACAGTCTTATGTGTGCAGTATTACCCATACTCGTATTTCACATGAGACGGGGGTTTTGCGGCTTATTATTGAATAAGACTTGGGCCATGCCTTCTGGAGATGAAGCAGGAGGCCCTGTTAAGCGATTAAAAGTGTGTTCTGAAGTGTAGGGTCATGCAAACAACTACCTAAAGTAGAGGAACAGGTTGTGTAATACAAAGGAGGGAGCAGTGTAGCCTTTGGGGATCAGAGAGGAAGTGACAGGCAAGAGGTACTTTGATAAATGGCTAGAGGTCCTCTAGGTGGGAGAAAGTGGAGCAGTGGATATTTCAGACATAAGGGAAAGCTTGCACAAATACGGGAGTGCTCAAAATACATTGATTTATTTTTCTTTTTTCCTCCGTAGTGCTTTCCCTGATTTGTTTATTCTCTGATTAGCCCCAGGCCAGGACACCTGACTGATACTCCATCTTTAAAAGAAAAAGATCTTCATTTATTCTTACTTTTAGCTGCATTTCGTCTTGTTAATGTTTCTCCACTGTTCCCAAATTTACCATCTTTCATCTTATAGTGAGTTCTCTGTTTCCTTCTACATGAAGGTGTTTATGTCTATGACCTTTGCTTAGCCTCCTTTTTCCATGACTCTAGTTGAAATGTTTGTTTTGTTTGTAGGAGGTACTGGGGATTGAACCCTGGACCTCGTAAGTGGCAGGCAGGCACTGAAAGAGCTACACCAACTCCCTGTGGTTCTCTTTGAATACTTTTCATTACCCAAAGGTGTGACCTCCTTATCTCTAAGCATCCAGAATTACTTGATTGCTGTTGTATTTGGTTGTGATGGCTTGTTCTCTTGATCACTTTGATCTGAAGACAGATCATGTAGTCGCCCATCTTTTAATTCTTCATTCCTCTCTGCACCCAGGTGAAAGGACCTCATCTGTCACTGCTTGAATTCTGCCCTCAGATATGATCTTAAAAATCTCTGTGCAAATGCAGTAACTAATCAGACTTCACAATCTTGCTGGTATTGGTAAAAAGTGAAAAAATGTTTCAAAACATTCTTTTTCTCTTCTCAGCAATAAAACAGAAAACCCTGTCAATCATTCAGCTAATGTTTGTTGAATCCCCCCTAGTACCTGAAATTCTCATAACCTGAGAGAAAACTGTGATGATCAAGACTGGCATGAGGGGACCGGGTGTGACTCAGTGGTTGAGTGCCTTCTTCCCGTGTACGATGTCCTGGGTTCAGTCTCTGGTATCTCCTAAATAAATGACTGTCATGGTTGTCTTCAAAGTCAGATGTGAAATGTTCATTGAGAGTGAGGAGTGGGAAGGATACACTGTAAAGAAGCAACTTCAATAAAGTGTGATTAGTGCCTAGGATGGCATTATCAGTTCTAGGAGTACGTAGAGGACATCTGCTTCAATCTATATTTGCTGTAAAGGGATGCTTTCTGGAAAAATTGAGTCCGAACTGAGACCAAAGTAGTAGGAGTTTGCCTAAAAGGTGTATGTGGAGGTGGGGAGAATCTTCGAAGGAGGAATAATGAGTGAGAGAAGGCTCAGTGGGGAGAGGATGAACTGGGTAAAGCATACGTGGGCGTGGGGAGTGGTAAAAGACTAGAAGTAGGGAAGTACTGCCTCACGAAGGGCCTTGAAAGGATAATTACAGTGTCTGAATCAATGGGGAGCCATCTGAGGTTTCTGAACTTGGCAGACATTATACTTTCTTTAAAATAAAGATAGTATAGAGAACACTCTGGGTAACTATATGGAGAATGGGTTAGAATGAGGAAGAGTAGATGCAGGTAAGCCAGTTAGCAGGTTAAATCCTTGTGAGAAATAATAATGGTCTGGAATTGTATTTCCAGGTTGGTGTAGATAGATTGGTGATGCAGCTGTTTTTGCATATCTGGTCTTAGGCAGGGATTGGTTACAGGAGGTGATGGTAGTAGATCCCTGAGATAGGGGATACATCAGAGAAATTTGGGGTTAGACCTGGGAACAAACCATCACAGTTTGATAGCATTGCTCCCCTGATTCTATCCAAATCAAGTATGTGGGTCTAATTCTAAAATTACTACCCTGTTTTCTTGTGATATGAGGGTTCTCAGCTCAGTTTTTAAAGCAGTGGTGCTTTGTGCTTTCCTTATTCTGGATAGTTAGGGATCTACAAACTGTATCACCATTACCTAAACAGGTTTTTTTTTTTTATTATTCTTTTAAGTTCTCTTACCTCATTTCCTCATTTTTCTTACATAAGTAGCTTCATTATCTTCTCTCACTTCCCTCTTTTCCTTCCATATTAGTCTGGATTAAGAAATTTACCTCTGTTTCATGTGAAAGTGTTCCTTGGTTTCATTGTCTGTAATGCTTGCTTCACAGGTTTTGTGAAGATTAAATGAAACAATATATATAACCCCCCCCCCCCCGTAAAGTTTTTTATACTTAATTTAATTTACACTTTATACTTAATTTAATCTATATAAATTATTTCCCCCCACTTAGCTGGAAGGATCTGCCCCCTGAATGGATTGATAAGCACATTCTTCCCATTGTTTTGTGAATTCCCAGTATGTTTTAATCCCTCTTGAAAGTTTTTGCTAAATGCATTACCTCATATCCAGTTGAATAGCATACCTCTTCCGTGATGAAAAACTGCATCACTCCAGGGAGTTGAAGGCAGTCCAAAAAAAATTAAAAGCATTTATGGTATGTTTAAGGTAATGATCTTTTTAAAAGGTCTAATTTGATTAGATGATTATCTTTGCTGTCTATTGAGTGGTATCAAATCTGGAGTTGGCAAGATTTAGTGAGTGAATGTCAGTTTTACCACCCACTGACCAAATTTTAGTAAAGTTCTTTTGCTGGAGGAGTCTGGTTCTGGCCTGGTATTTGCTCTGGCTTCTTTGTCTCAGGTAGATGAGCTTGGATTTCTTACTCTGATTTTCTTACCTGTTGTTGGACATGTACGTTGTTTTCAGCTGTTTTCCCATTACATAGCGCTTTGATGAATATTTATCCTTACACATCTGAGCTCCTCACAGCTGAGAGTGAGTTCAGCTTTGATTCTGCATAGTGGATTTACATATTTGCATTTCACAGGTCTTCTGTTGAGTTTACAATAGGTTGTACTAATTTATTCTACATGTATGCAAGTGTCATTTTCCAACACTTGCCATGCTTGGCTTTTATTAAACTTTTTATCTCTGCCAAATTTGTACATGAGATATGCCGCATTATTTTAATTTATATTTCTTTAATTATGGGTATAGTTGAGACTCCTTATTAGCTTTTGGCTATGTGTATTTCATTTGTTTTGAACTGTGACTTTGTTTTTCTCTCTGGTGATTTTTCCTAATTATTTGTAGGCCTCTTCTATATTAGATAATGTTGTACATCTCTCCCCTACTGATGATACGCCAAGATTTGTCTTTGTGTATGCTATTTATGCTTTTAAAATTTTAATTTGATATTTTAAACTTTTCATTTTACAGTAGTTCCAGAAATAATAAATAGTTGCAAAAATAGTAAAAAGAAATCCTCAGATATAAACATACATGACCACAATACAATAGTAAAAAACAGAAATTTAACATTGATGCTCTACTATTGTTTAATGGGTAGATCTTGTTCTATTTAACCAGCTGTCTCACTTATGTTCCTTTATTATTACTATTATTACTATTATTATTATTATTATTAGAGAGGTTGGGGTTTATACAAGGTCCTAAAGATGCATCCCTTTGTTTTCTTCTAGGAGTTTTATGGTTCTGGCTCTTATATTTAGATCTTTGATCCACTTAGAGTTAATTTTTAAATGTGGATATGAGGTATGGGTGCACTTTAATTCTTTCACAAATGCAGATCCAGTTTTCCCAGCACCATTTATTGAAGCGACTTTCTTTTCCAGTTGAGTAGTCCTGCCTGCTTGTCCCAAATCAGCTCGCTATAAATATGAGGATTGTTTTTTTTTTAAAGATTATTTTACTCTCCCCTCCCCTCTTGTTTTTGTGCTCCCTATCTGCTTTCTGTGACTATTCACTGTGTATTCTGTTTCTGCTTGTCTTCTCTTTAGGCAGCACCAGGAACCGATCCTGGGACCTTCCAGAGTGGGAGAGAGGCACTCAGTCTCTTGTGCCACCTCAGCTCCTTGGTCTGCTGCATCTCTTATTGTCTCATTTTGTTGCATCATCTTGCTGTGCCAGTACTCCATGCAGGCCAGCACTCTTGCGTAGGCCAGCAAGCTATGTGGGCTAGCACTCCATGTGGGCCTGCTCTCCACTTGGGCCAGCTTGCTGTGCCAGTGAGGGTTGATTTTTGAAATCTCATTTTGATTGCATTAGTCTGTATGTTTGTCCTTGTATACTGTGACTGCCTTGGAACACAGGGTAAATTCCTGGGAGGGTGATTCCCTCTGGCTACCACCAGATAGATTGGGTGAGACATACATGCTCTCAGTATGTGCACAGGGGTTCTTCTGCTCCCTCCTGAACTTTGTTGAGGGGTGGGAAAGGGGCCAGCCAGTGCACCACGATATCCTCCCACTTTTAAGTAGTCTTTTTCTTGATTCATTCTCTCCATATTACTGCAGCCATTTATTTTTTAAAATTTATTGAAGTATATCATTCATACATAAACAATAAGTGTATAGTAATAGTTGTGAACTTAAACAAACATACATAACATCATACAGCGCTCTCATACCTCACCTTACCACCAATACCTTGCACTGTTGTGAAACATTTTTAACTAATTTAACTAATTTTGAGGATGCTTCATAAAGAGCATCCTCAAAATACTACTCCTAACTGTTGTCCCCCTATCCTCCCTATTATTATTATATTTTTATATCATTCATACATGAACATACATAAACAGTAAGTGTATAGTAAACGTTGTGAACCTAAAAAGCAAACATTCATAACATGATACAGGGGTCCCATACATCAACCTGCCACCCACATCTTTCATTGTTGTGAGACATTTGGTAGAAATTAAGGAAGAATATTGTCAAAATATTACTAACTATAGTCCTTATATTACATTTGGTGTATTTCCCCCAATCCACCCTATTATTATTTTTTAAATATATTTTTTATGATAGTTGTAAACTTACAAAACAATCATGCACATATGCAAAATTCCCATACAACACCCCTCTATCAATACACCACACTGTGGTGGAACGTTTGTTACAGATTATGAGTTAATATCATCAGGCTATTACCAGATCCATAGCATACATTTGACATACTTTTTCCATACTCTCCCTCCCCCATTATCAACACAATACATCTTTGGCATAGATGCTTGAATATTACATTATTACTGTTAACCACAGTCCATAGGTCACTCCAGTTATATTTTTACCATGCTTAGTCACATTTCTAACACCCTGCGATTGTGATGTACATCTGCTCTAAGTCAACAAAGGACATTTTTTTGCATCTGTCCCATCAACCACAATTCTCATCCACCTCTGGATTTACCGTGCTATTGAGTCCCTAGATTATTCTCTAGTTTTCTGTCAGTTGGCATTTACATCCCTAGACTACCATTTTCAGCCACATTCCCATTTATAAACCAGCTGTTACTATAATGTGTTACCATCAGCTCTGTCCATTTCCACACTTTTACAGTACAGCTAATTAAAACTTCTACATACATTAAATAGTCAGTAGTCCATCTCAGTCCTCCTATCTCCTTTAAGAATCCACCATCTACCATCAGATCTTGAAGATATTTTCCTACATTTTCTTCCAGAAGCTTTACGGTTCTTTTATATTTAGGTTTTTGATCCATTTTGAGTTAGTTTTTGTAGAAGATATGAGAGAGAATATCTCTTTCCTTGTTTTTTTTTAAATGATTTATTTATTTCTCTCCCCTTCTCCCCTCCCCCCCTGCCCCAGTTGTCTATTCTCTGTGTCTGTTCGCTGTGTGTTCTTCTTTGTCCGCTTCTGTTGTTGTAGCAGCACGGGAATCTGTGTTTCTTTTTGTTGCGTCATCTTGTTGTGTCAACTCTCCATGTGTGCGGCGCCATTCCTGGGCAGGCTGCATTTTCTTTCGCGCTGGGCGGCTCTCCATACGGGACACACTCCTTGTGCATGGGCTCCTCTATGCAGGGACACCCCTGCGTGGCAGGGCAATCCTTGGGCGCATCAGCACTGCAGGTGGGCCAGCTCCACACGGGTCAGGGAGGCCCGGGGTTTGAACTGCGGACCTCCCATGTGGTAGATGGATGCCCTAACCACTGGGCCAAGTCTGCTTTCCTCCTTCTTTTGACTATGGATATCCAGTTCTCTCAGCACCATTTGTTGAATGGACTGTCCTATCTGAGCTGGCTGGGTTTGACAGGCTAGTCAAAAATCATTTGACCATAGATGTGAGGGTCTGTTTCTGAACTATCAGTTTGGTTCCATAGGTCTGTGTGTCTGTCTTTATGCCAGTACCATGCTGTTTTTACCACTGTAGCTAGGTAATATGATTTAAAGGCCGTAAATGAGAGTCCTCCAACTTTACTTTTCCTTTTTAAGATGTTTCTGGCTATTCAGGACTCCTTGTCCTTCCAAATAAATTTGATAATAGTGTACTCCATTAATTTAAAAAATTCTGGTGGAATTTTTATCAGGATTGCATTGACTCTATACCAATTTGAGCAGAATTGATGTCTTAATTATATTTAGTCTTCTAGTATGTGAGCATGGAATATTCTTCAATTATTTAGGTCTTTTTTTTTTTTAACAATGAGTTGTAGTTTTCTGAATACAAGGGCTTTACATCTTTGATTAAGTTTATTACTGAATATTTGGGTTTTATCTGTCATATTTTATTTTATTTTCACCACTCTTGACACTTTTAGTTACTTTTATTGATATAATCTTCATTTCTAGTCTCCCAGGCAATTCTCTCTCCTGCCTTTTCTTTTCAGGCTGTAGCATACCCTTTAGTATTTCCTGCAAAACTGGTCTCTTGGTTACAGACTCTCTCAGTTTCTGTTTACCTATGAATATTCTGAAGTCATCCTCAGTTTTGAAAGACAGTCTTGCTGGATATGAAATCTTGGCTGGAAGTTTTTCTCTTGCAGTTTCTTAAATATATCATACCACTGCCTTCTTGCCTCCATGATTCTAATGAGAAATCACAATCTTATTTGGTATCCCTTATATCTTTTTTTTTTTTAAGATTTATTATTTTTATTTATTTCTATCCCCCTGCACCCCCTCCCCCCCACCGTTCTCCCCCATTGTCTGCTCTCTGTGTCCATTCACTGTGTGTTCTGTGTCTGCTTGTATTCTCATTAGGCAGTTCCTGGAACCGATTCTGGAACCTTGCAGAGTGGGAGAGAGGTAATTACTCTCGTGCCACCTTAGCTCCCTCTTCTGCTACATATTCTTAATTTCTTTCCTCTGTGTCTTGTGTTGCATCATCTTGCTACACCAGCTCTCTGTGTTGCCTGGCATTCCCGCGTGGGGCGGCGTTCCCATGCAGGGTGGCACTCCTGCGCAGAGTAGCATTCCCACGTGGGCTGGCACTTCATGTGGACCAGCTCACCTCATGGGCCAGCTTGTCCTCACCAGGAGGCCCTGGGCATTGAACCATGGACCTCCTGTATGGAAAATGTGAGCCCAATTGGTTGAGCCATGTCCGTTTTCCCCCTTATATCTTTTTTTCTCCCCCTTATATCTTACGCATTGTTTTTCTCTTGCTGCTCTCAGAATTCTCTCTTTGTCTTTGGCATTTGAATTCTGATTAATATGTGTCTCAGAGCTGGTCTAGTTGGATTTGTTTGGATAGGAGTATGTTTTGCTTCTTGGACATGGATATCTTTATCCTTTAGTAGAGTTGGGAAATTTTCTACCATTATTTCTTCACATATTCCTTCTTCCCCTTTTCTCTTCTCCTTCTGGTACACTCATGACATGTATGTTTGCATGTCTCCTGCCATCATTTAGTTCCCCGAGAATTTGTTCAGTTTTTTCCCATTCTTTTCTTCATCTGTTCCTTTGTATGTTCACTTTCAGAGACCATTTCCTTAAGTTCCCCAATCCTTCTGCCTCCTCAAATGTACTCTTATATATGATTTCAATGTATTTTTTATTTCATTTATTGCACCTATCATTCCAATAAGATCTGCTATTTTTCTATGTATGCTTTCATATTATTCTTTATGCTCATCCATTGTCTTTTTAATATCCTTATTCTCTTTCACCATCCCATTGAATTTATTGAGTAGATTTGCTTGAACATCTGTGATTAGTTTTCTCAACTTCCTTATGTCATCTGGAGGCTTATCTCGGTCCTTTAACTGGGCCTTATCTTCCTGTTTCTTGGTGTGGATTGTAATTTTTTGTTAGTGTCTTGGCACCTAGCTTACTAAAATATTTGTTCTGGGTGCAGTTTCTCACTTTAGGACTTTCTTACCATTTCTCCCTTGCTGGTTGTGTAGCAGGAGCCAAGGATGTAGTTGGTGCTGTAAGCTGTGGAGGCTTAAGCTGCCTTCTTTGCCCCAGGGACTGATGAAGCTTCTTCCAACTTTCTCTTTTGTCAGGGGTAGGGACAGAGTCACAGTTTTGTGGAATAATCCAAGTCGTGCAGGCCTAGACTGTTGCCCAGAGAGACAGATGAAACTTTACACCCGTTTCTCCCCTGCCTGGGGCGGGGATGGAGCTGCAGGTGTGGCGGCAGTTTATGCTGTGTGGGTCCAAAATAACCACAGTTGCCCTGGTAGACTTCAGTGTTTCAGTCTGTCTGTGCCAGCCGAATGTGCCTACAGTTACCTGGATAGGGTGGTGCAGGGCCTGCCAGCTTTCTCCCTGGTAGAGGTGGGGCTGAAGCCTAGGCTAGGGCTATAGGCTGATCTGGGTGAAAGAAACCAGTCTATCAGCACTGTGCTTTTCAGTCGGCCTGGCTTCCCTTCATGCTGGGGGCAGAATCAAAACTAGCCTCTTTCTAAGTTGGACAGATTCAAACTTTATTAGTATTTATACTTTAGCCCACTGAATTTACTAATAATTATCTGAAGCTGGTGGCCAAACATCCCTTCCTCCCGTTTTTGAGAACTGGGGCTTCCATTCCAGCTGCAGAATCTATCCAGAGGCAGCTTGTGCTGCCACTGGAGGATGGGCACTGGCTTCTGGGTGTGGAGTGCTCTACTTAGGAATCTTCCATTCCTTCAAGGATGTAGGACATTCTTCTGGTCTCTTGGAGTCCGTTTCTCCCCTCCCCCCCCAACAGGTGCTTTAGATAGTTCTGGATGATAACTCCTGCCCTGTAGCTCAAGCTGACTCTAGATGCTCCTTACTCTGCCACCATCTTGCTGGTTGGCCTCTTTATTTGTTTTTAACATAGGGAAGCAGATGTGGCTTAAGCAGTTAAGCTGCCCACCTGGCCCATGCGCAGTGCTGATGTGCTCAAGGAGTGCCCTGCCACACAGGGGTGTCCCCCACGTAGGGGAGCCCCACGCGCAAGGAGTGTTCCCCATAAGGAGAACTGCCCAGTGCAAAAAAAGTGCAGCCTGCCCAGGGTGGTGCCGCACACATGCAGAGCTGACGCAGCAAGATGACACAACAAAAAGAGACACAGATTCTGGGTGCCACTTACAAGAATACAAGCAGACACAGAAGAACACACACCGACCTTTTCTGTCCTTCTCACCGTTGGCTGTGCCCTTCTGCACCCGCCTCCCAGTGCACCTTGTCACCATGCCTCGTAAAATTGAGGAAATCAAGGACTTCCTGCTCACTGCCAGGCGAAAGTATGCCAAATCTGTCAAGATCAAGAAAAATAAGGATAATGTGAAATTTAAAGTTCCTGCAGCAGATATCTTTATGCTTTGATCATCACAGACGAAGAGAAGGCAGAGAAACTGAAGCAGTCCCTGCCTCCAGGTTCGGTAGTAAAGAAGCTGAAATGAACCAGATGTGCTGATTTGAATTGTGTTAAAATTTTTTAAATTCTTAAAAAAAAGAAAAGGAAGAACACACACCAAATGGACACGCAGAGCAGAAGACAACGGGAGGGGGGAGGGGAGAGAAATAAATAAAAATAAATCTTAAAAAAATATTAATTATAGATGCCTTTTTACTTTCTAGTATTGTAGAAGTAAATACCTAAAATTACTGAAACTCTGAACTAGAATCCAGATGCTTTGATCTCTTATAATGATTGTAAAACTATATAACTTTCATCTCCTGATTGTAAAGTCCTTGTGACTGACCCCCATTTTGTACTCAACCCCATCCTGTTTTAAAACTTTAAAGTCTTGGGAAACGGAATTTGCCCAGTGGTTAGGGCGTCTGCCTACCACATGGGAGGTCCGTGGCTCAAACCCTGGGCCTCCTTGACCCGTGTGGAACTGGCCCATGTGCAGTGCTGATGCGCACAAGGAGTGCCCTGCCACGCAGGGGTGTCCCCCATGTAGGGGAGCCCCACGCACAAGGAGTGCGCCCCATAAGGAGAGCCGCCCAGCGTGAAAGAAAGTGCAGCCTGCCTAGGAATGGTGCCACCCACACGGAGAGCTGACACAAGATGACACAAGATGACGCAACGAAAAGAGACACAGATTCCCGTCCTCCTGACAACAGAAGCAAACAAAGAAACAAGACGCAGCAAATAGACACAGAACAGACAACCGGGAGGGGAGGAGAGAGAAATAAATAAATAAATAAAATCTTAAAAGAAAAAAAACAAACCAACAAACCTTAAAGTCTTATGATCACTAGACAACCCCTTAATGATTATTAATGAAAGAACCTGAGCCACCCCCACCCCAATTACTCATTAGCATAAACCTGCTAAACTTGGATGCTATAAACTGTCAGAATTACTGCAGTTTAGGGAGACAGACTTTTAGGCTGTTAGGCTGAGCTCCTTGCTACGTGCTAGCAAAACTCTTTCTCCCTTTGACACTTGGGTGTCTCAGGAATTTGTTTGAAGTGCATAGGGCAAGAACCACTTTTGCTCAGTCTCTCACTATAAAAATTAAGTGCAGGGAGCTGATGTAGCTCATTGGTTTGAGTGTCTACTTCCCATGCATGACGTCTCTGGTTCAATACACCACCCTCCAACACCCTACCTCCTCAAAAAAAAAAAAAAAAAAGCGTATATGTACACAATTTTGCATTCAATTTATTGAAATTTGAAGAACTCCACCTAATGTGCCAGAGAGCCTGTCTTTGGGCATTAGTTCTGATCCATAGAATATTTTTACATTTTCTCGGCTTTGTGGATGGTGAATACAGGGCGGATAAGGCTGGCTAGGGAATTATCAGTTGTGGGACAGTCCTGTGGGAGAAAGTGTGTATATTGCTCTATGGTAGACTCCACAGTTACACTGGAACACTGCCTTCTTGATGGAGGGATGACATTATTAGCAAGACTCAGCGATGTAGGAGAGACCCAGGTATTCCTGCAGCAGGTGGTATAATTAAGGAAGAAGATGTACTTGTAAAGGTGGTGGGCTGGAGAAAGACCTTGAGGCTAAAGAATTGTATGTTCACAAATTGTGTGAATTATGAACTCTGATTTGACACTGGTAAGGCCATCTTAAAATCCTGTAGGAATACCACATATTTTTTGTTTCTTGAGGAGGTAATGCAATCATTTGGTTTGAATTTCGGTGGGTATAAAAGGATATAAAAGTGATTTTTTTCCCCCTTGAGTTCTAGCAGTCATTTAGAATTCCTCCAGAGGAGGAAACTGTTACCAGTTTCTAGCAGTTCAGTTTTTATAACTGGGAGGGAGATTTCCAATAGCTAGGAAAATGAATCATTATTGAAACAGGGCCCACAATTGTTATGATGTCATCATGACCTTGGAACAAAGGCAACGTCAAAACCAGTGACTGCAGTCCCTCATGACTGCTCTAGGTTAAGAAGGCTTTTTGATTACTGCAAGGTCTCTGGAGTGGCACAGCCCTTGAATGTACTGACCTGCAGACTTTCTCACATTGTGGTGGATCAGGAATCACTGGACGGAAATGCAGACAATTTTCTTCCCAAACTTTGTTTCACTTCTAAGGATGGATTAAGGCCCTGGGATCATCTTTTCTTGCCTCAAATCTTAGCCCTACCATTTATTTATTGTGTGATTTGAGGAAAGCTGGTATTCTTAGCTGTAAATGGAAAAAGCAATAGTACATTTACAACCCCTGTGATAATTTAGAGAGACAGTGTGGGTAAAGTTCTTAGTAAAATCTGTGGAACAAAGTAAGTACTCAATAAGTGTTAATTTTAACTCTCCGGTATTACTATTAAACTACTAAGTTAAAACTATTTTAAAAATATCCATGCTCATGGATCTAGTAAATCTTTTTAGAACCTTTTTTGAGGAAAGGATCAGATAAGGATATGGCAGGCAAAACCTTAAGTAAAAAAACTCCAAAACTTTTAAGTACAGGGATGCCCCTTGAACGTCTATAAAAATGAAATTCAGAAGCAATTTTATTTAGAATTAATTTAAACGTGTGACAAGAGGGAAATAAATGATTCTGGGTGATAGACTGTGAGCAAGATGGTAAAAGAAATGTGTCAGAAAAATATTGTCACATGGAGAATAGTTTATTATATGAAACAGGTGTATACAGGGAAACATAAATCTGCAAATTCTAAATTATCTTATTTTAAAATCTTTTCTAGACCTTTGAGAAATATGTTTCTTCCAGTTCTTCCTGTTTGGTCAAAGCTTCTATGGGGGGATGGAGCTCTGAAGCATATCACACATATCTTGATTGGGATGAGCGTATATTTAACTTTTTCATTTCTTTTTAAAAATTTTTATTTATTTTTATATTTAACTTTTTGAGGAACTGCCATACTGCATTCTAGAGTGAGATTCTATACTCTTGACTATACCACCAGAGTAATACTGCATCATTTTTAAGTGCATCTTATCAGGAGTGTTGATTTCATGTGTTCATTTGTTATGGTGAAAGTAAACATTTAGGTAAGGTGGTGTTTGCCAAGCTTCTCCATTGTAAAGTTAGTATGTTTCCCTCTGAAATTAATAAATGTCTTGTTAGAAAATTCTTAGAAACTGTGTAAATATTGTTTTTCATTATATTCTAAATTTTAGCATCCACTGATGATTTTTACTGGAATGATAAATGCTGTGCTTTTTGTCAAATGTTGATTTTTATAACCTAAAAAATTTAGTAGAGTTAAATTTATGTCTCCTTTTTTTAAATACCTATTGTGTTTCTTCCCTACCTTTTTCTCAGGTTTTCCTCACTTGAAAAACATTTTTATAATAAATTTTCTCATGAGAATTAAAAAAAAAGTCAACCACAAAATTTCATGAACACTTCAATTTCAATGTTTTTAAGATTACCAGAAGACAAAGGTAGCTAAAAACCTTCCAAATTTATAGCTTAAAAGAAAATTATAGTGAAAAAGGAAGTTAAAGAAATGGAGGCAGGTCATCTGTTCAAAATACAGCCCCTTCCATTATCTGCAGTTTCCCATGCGTTATCTTTAGGACTAAAAAGATATCTTTCTAAGGCCTCTGTGGGACATGGCAACATCAAGGACTAAAGTTCGCTTTTACGAGCTTGTGTCAAGTTGAAACTCAGATAGAAGGCCGTCTGGGCAGAAGAGAAGCTCTAAAGATCTAAGCAGTTTGGAATTTGGAAATGAAAAAAAGCAGGTAGAACACTAGAAACTATTACTTCAGTCACTGCCAAGTGGGGTGTGATTCAGTTTATTTATATAATCCAGTGCTGTGGACTTAACTAACTGGACTCTGGAAATACTTGTGGCCTCACAGTATTTCACACTCCGAATATAATTTTTTTTTTAAAGAGTTTTTATTTATTTCTCCCCCCGCCCCATTGTCTGCTCTCTGTGTCCTTTTGCTATGTGTTCTTCTCTGTCTGCTTGCATTCTTGTCAGCGGCACCAGGACTCTGTCTCTTTTTGTTGCATCATCTTGCTGTGTCAGCTCTCCATGTGTGTGGTGCCACTTCTGGGCAGGTTGCGCTTTTTTTCGCACGGAGCGGCTCTCCTTGAGGGGGGCACACTCCTTGCGCATGGGGCTCCCCTACACGGGGTGCAACCCTGTGTGGCATTGCACTCCTTGCATGCGTCAGTACTGCACATGGGCCAGCTCACCACCCAGGCCAGGAGGGTTTGAACCCTGGCCCTCCTATGCAGACGCTCTATCAGTTGAGCCAAATCTGCTTCCCATTTTTGAATAAAATTATAAGACAGTTTATTTGATTTTATGTTTAGATGATCTTTGCACCTGTGAGGAGTTTGCAAGGTAAATTATTACTCATTTGCTGTATAAATAAAATTGGGTAGTATTAGGAAAAAAATCCATAGAGAAGAGTATTAGGAAAGAATCCCCAAGTTGTCTCCCTTTTTGTCTTACACAGTTTATCACTGTTGCATACTTCAGCACTGCAAAACTGTGCTTCTGAAAAAAGAGGCCGGCCATTAAATGTTGCTAGGAAACCCAATAATTGTTCTGTGTGAGCTTGAAGATTTTAGTTCATATTTAGTGCAAACCGAGAGTAATTGATTTTTTTATAACATTTTCTTGAAAAAGAAATACTGAAAGCCATTTAAAAACCTGTTTAAGTTTTTTTAAGCAGTGCACACATTAAGAAAATCTCAGCATAAGACAGAAAAGGGCAATCACATTAAAATGTCAGTTCTCAAAAATAAACTGCCATTAACAGTCTGGTGTATTTCTTTTTGAATAATTTATACACATATATGTAATTATTTTTGTCACTCTTTAAAAATAAAAGTAATTTCTTGTGTGTGTCAAACAAGAAACAATGAAAGATTGTATCATGAAAACTTACGTTGCATTTTATCCTGATGACTTTATGTAGTATATGTACTGAGAGCCAGAATTAGGAGAACTTGAACATTTACACATTCAAATGTCTAATTGATGTCATTTAATACTTTGTTTTCTATAGAATAAAAACTCCTGACACATAGAGTAACCAGGATATTTTAATTGTTACAGCAGATTTTCAGTTCTCCCTTGTATATTTTCACCCTTCATATTTTTGTGCTATGTCTTGATGCATTTTGAAATGGAATTTTCATTCTGAAGTGTACTTATTGTTTTTATTTTGCTTAGTAAAGTTAGTATTAATAGCTAGGCACATTATATGCAGGCAACAAATTGTTACAGTAGCTGTAGAAAGGAACTCCTGAAATAGCAGGAAAAATCTGCCAACTTCTTTATATGATAGAGTAATGCATTTATTTCTTTTTAAAAGGACATTTCCAAAATTGATCAAACTTTCAGTCTAGTCACCAGTTCTTTTCTAAGGATGTCCAAGTACGGCGTCCACCTCTACTGGGTGTTGAGAACATATAGTTCTCTATAGTTTCTTCTACTCTAAGATAGCTAATGACCTGCACTTAAAAATAGATTTTAGGGCTAGACGACAAGAAGCTCATCAGTATCTAGGAATGTGACAGAACCTACTGAAGTCAGCTTAACAATAAAATCTAAAAAGAAAATACAAGGTAGTATATGATACGTGCCAAATGGGTGGTACAGGTAATAGAAAGTAAAGTACTGTGAACACTTACAGAAAGAGGGAAAGGAAAATCAGTGTAGGTTGGAGAGTAGGAGAATGCCTTAATGAATGTGGCAGGAATGAAACTGAATTTATTAGAAACAGTAGAAAGTGTTTGTTTAGAGTATTAAGTATTTACTCAGGAGAAGCACTTCAGATTATAGACAAAAATATCAAAGCATGCAATTTTAAATAAATAAATGGAAATTAAATAGAGACAGGAATAGTTTGGACTTTTTCAGGGATGAAAAGCAGTCCATTTGGGCTGCATTAGTGGGCTTGAGTGGTGTATCTTCAATCTTGTTGGGTGACAAACCAACCAAACTTTAGATACTTAAAGTAAAAATCATGTGTTAGTTCATGAATCTGTGGGGTTAACAGTTCAGGCTAGGCTGAGATACAGGAATGTCTGGGCTCGCTCATGAGGCTGCAGACAGCTGGTCTGGCCGGGGGCTGGGTGTTAGGCAGGCTACGTATTAGGACACTTTAGTTGGCTTCTATGTGATTTGCTCACTAGGTCATTTGTTCACTAGGTGGCTGCCTTCTGAGAGGGCTAGAGTGGAAGCGGCAGGGTCTCTTGAGGCCTAGACTGGGCACAGTATCATTTATGCCATTCTATTGCCCAAAACAAGGCCAATCTCAGATTTAAGAGATGGGGGTGCAGAGAGTTTGTGCCTGTTTTTCATGTACCACTTAAGTGGTGTACTTAAATGTGAATAAAAGCTGAAGATGGTGTATGAATAAAAATGGTGTTGGATGTAACCTAGTTTTTCTTTTGTCTTCAATCTTTTGACTTCAACTCTGTTAATATTTTATTATTATAATAAGTTTATTTTAGGACAAATGAAAAGGCTTATGAAATGGTTAATGTAATTCTTTGTTTTCATTTGTTCTGCTGATTTATTATTTGAAAAATAGCATTACAGTAGTCATTGTGGAGAATTAAGACTTTATATTTATTTACCCTTAATTTTGCTCTGTTGTGTTTATTTTATTTTATTATTTATTTTTTATTTGTTTATTTTTAAAGATTTATTTATTTATTTATTTATTTCTCTCCCCTTCCCCCCAAACCCCTCACCCCAATTGTCTGTTCTCTGTGTCTTTTTGCTGTGTCATCATCTTTGTCCGCTTCTGTTGTTGTCAGAGGCACGGGAATCTGTGTTTCTTTTTGTTGCGTCATCTTGTTGTGTCAGTTCTCCGTGTGTGCAGCGCCATTCCTGGGCAGGCTGCACTTTCTTTCGCGCTGGGTGGCTCTCCTTATGGGGCGCACTCCTTGCGCGTGGGGGTCCCCCGCATGGCATGGCACTCCTTGTGCGCATCAGCGCTGCGCATGGGCCAGCTCCACACGGGTCAAGGAGGCCCGGGGTTTGAACCGCGGACCTCCCATGTGGTAGACGGATGCCCTAACCACTGGGCCAAGTCCACTTCCCTTATTATTTTTTTAAGGAGGTACTGGGGATTGAACCTGGGACTTGTACTTGGGAAGCAGGCGCTCAACCCTGAGCTACATCTGCTCCCCAATGAGAGCTGGTTCCCTCATTTGTTTTGTTTTTAGGAGGTACTATGGATTGAAACCAGGACCTCGTACATGGGAAGTAGGCACCCAACCACTTCAGCTACATCTGCTCTGTTGTGTTTACTTTTATGGTGAGAAAGGAGAATAAGGGAAATGGGAAGAGGCAGGTTGCACACACCATAATCTTGGTGCTTAGGGCCTCTTCCAGGTCATCATCTGGGCCTAAACGTCAGTGTTAGGTGACAAAGAGATCTAGAGCTGCTTAACAGAGGATGGTTTATTCACTTGGAACTTAAGATTCTGCATAATTAGATACTTGAATTTACACTTAAAATGTTAGGTCATCACAAGGAATAGATAGGTATGAAATAGTGTTGTGCAAACCTTTGCAGCATAAATAGTGAACAAATTAAGTTTTGTGTGGCAAGTCCCCCCCTCCAGAGATGACTCCTTCACTTGTCTGCTCACTGTCTGCTCATCTTCTTTTAGGAGGAACTGGGAACCGAGGACAGGATCACCCACATGGGAGGCGGGAGCCCAACTGCTTGAGCCTCTTCTGCTCCTTGCTGGTTGCGGCATGTGCTCGTTGCTGCGTCTGCTTGTCTTTAGGAGGCATCAGGAACTGAACCTAGGACCTTCCATATGGGAGGCGGGTGCTCAACTGCTCAAGCCTCTTCCATTCCCTGAATTTGCATTTTAAATCTTCTTAGCTTGTTCAAACTTTGATCTTATAAGACATAAGTAGTGAACAGAATTATTTATATGTGGGACTTAATTGCTTCCCCCCCCCCCCCCAAGAAATAGTGACATCTTGCTCATTGTTTGTTTCCACCTATATGCATGTAAGAGATACTGGTATTGTTAACAGTAAACTATTAGCAACAAGGAGGGAACATTTTTTTCAGTTCTTGTAGGTTCCAGTGGGTTTAAGCCAGCTCTTTTTAACAAACTACTTGAAGAATATGTGTGCGGATGGAGTTCAAGATCTCTTATTTGGGCATTTACTTATTACTTTTCTCTTTGATGTATATGAGAGTTTTAAAGATAAAATTTTCAGAGCACGTTATGGAAGTTTTTTTAAAGATTTATTTATTTCTCTCCCCCCATTGTCTGCTCGCTCTGTCCATTCGCTGTGTGTTCTTCTGTGTCCACTTGCATTCTTGTCAGTGGCACTGGGAATTGTGTTTCTTT
Source organism: Dasypus novemcinctus (assembly GCF_030445035.2). Classification (NCBI taxonomy): domain Eukaryota; kingdom Metazoa; phylum Chordata; class Mammalia; order Cingulata; family Dasypodidae; genus Dasypus; species Dasypus novemcinctus. Next base: position 134,343,367 of record NC_080676.1, read on the forward strand.
TTGTTGTGTCATCTTGCTGCGTCAGCTCTCCGTGTGTGCAGCGCCACTCCTGGGCAGGCTGCACTCCCCTCCACCCCCCAACCTGGGTGGTTTTCCTTGCAGGGCACACTCCTTGTGCATGGGATTCCCCTACGTGGGGGACACCCCTGTGTGGCAGGGCACTCCTTGCGCGCATCAGCACTGCACATGGGCCGGCTCACCACGAGTCTGGAGGCCCTGGGTTTGAATCCTGAACCTCCCAGGATGCTCTATCAGTTGAGCCAAATCTGCTTCCTAAGTTATGGAATTTTAAAGTGTGTTTTTTAAAGATGTCTTTTTAAAAGCATTTAAGAAATATTCGTGACTTTTTCAGAAGGGAAATAGGAAGGGTCATGAACAGTATGAAATGTCTTAAAGATAAAATTGAGATCAACTATATTGTAAATTTATAAATATATAAATGGGTATTTTTCTTTCTGATTTGTCTTCGTCAGAATTTGACTGAGAAATATTGTTAAACAGCCAATAAAGATTACAGACTCAAATTTAATAAAGATTTAGAATTTAAAAAGCCTTGACAGAGAACTTGTCAAAATTCATTAGCATATGCCCCACCAACTGTGAGCTCCCAGCGCGAATGAGGCACCATGGCAAGCCTGAATTTATGCAGCCTTGAATTAGTATTAGTAAGGCGTAACTGACCTTTTAGAGGGTCCAGTTCAATTCAGTTTTAAACATCTACTTGAATATAGAATCCCCTTTATTAATGAAAACATAATATTGGGAAGTTCACAGAACTCTTAAAGGGAATTGTATTAAATAAGACAGATAGTAGTATTGTCATTCCATTTTTTCAAGGGCACAAATTAGAAATTGGGGATTGCTGAGTTTGACCTCAGTTATCCTTGTCCCAAATGCAGTTCTTTCCACCGCATCACAGGCTCCTCCTTAATGGCTGTGGTATGCGCAGCACGCCACCATTTAATAGCAGATGCTTACTCCACGGACATATTTCTTTTCCCAGATTTGACCAGAAGTTTGAGTATAACAACTCCTGAGCAGATGATTGAAAAAGCCAAAGGGGAAACTGCCTATTTGCCGTGCAAATTTACCCTGAGCCCAGGAGACCAAGGACCCCTGGATATTGAGTGGCTGCTGTCACCAGCGGATAATCAGAAGGTGGATCAAGTGGTAAGTTTTGATAAGTGTTTGTTCATTCAGCAGGCGTTTGTTTAACTTAGTGTGTTATTTGTATGTATTGCTTACTGTGCTGATCATACCTGGATGGGCACAAGGGGCTGCAGAAAGCCACAGACATCTCAGGTTGTAGTCTTGGTGAGGCTGTTAGTTGTTCTGGTGAAAAGGGAGGACACACGGTAACATGTAATGGAGTGAGAGATACAGGAAGTGCTCTAAGATTTTACGGGAAGAAGAGGCCACGGACTTCTTAGTGAAGGCTCCTAGGAGGAAGAGAAATTTGCAATAGTTCTGAAAATCTGGATTTGGAAGCATACCAGAGGTAGAGAAAGGGGTAGAGGGATAGTAGGACAGAAATATGCATAGTGCACTAGAAGGCAGTGAGTAAAGGAGACTTTGTTGAAAGGTAGAACTGATTTGTAAGATTTACACAAGGATACTGTCAGCATTAGAAGAGGGTCTTTAAGCACAGAGGTAGTCCAACAAAGGTTTATGCTATTATTGAGGAGTCTGTTTTCCTTATTCTCCAAGTTTAAAATTCTGTTAAGTGAATTTCTTTTTTAAAAAGTCTTTACAGCATTGAAATAATCTATAAAAGTATGTGTTATTTAAAAACTGAAAACAAAATTTTTCTCTTTAATGGTTGAATCAGTGGGTGATTAATATTCTTGACAAGTCAAGGCAGTTTACCCATGGTGTATTTAAAGGGAGTAATTAAGGTACTTTCCCAAGTTGGGAATGACTGGGGCCACCGCCTCCAGGGTCTCAACCCTTCTCTGATTCTGCAATGGGAACTCCTTCTTTTCTATAAGCAAAATAAACTGAGCCTGACTCATTCTGTCTCCCCAGCCCAGATCCCCTACTTCCTCTCTTGCTCCTCCTCTTCCTCTCTCTCTGGAAGAGTCAGCACCTTGAGTCCAGACTTCAACCTGAGCTCCCGCACATCCTCCCTTTCCCTTGCCAGTGCAGTCCCCATGCCCCTTGAGAGCCCAGAATTCTGATCACCCCCCTGGGTAAGATGGGCGAAGCTTGGGAGATGCATGGAGGGCTGGGTGCTTCTGGCTTAAGACTTGCATCTTATGGCTGAAGCCCTAAGCGGGTACCAGAAGCCCTGTGTGTCCTGTGAATGCATAGAAGGGAGAACACAGAATCTTCCCTGCTGAGTGGGAAGCACAGTCTTCGGACCAAAGGAGAGTTATGTAAGTGTGAAACTGGGCAATGAAGTGTCCATTTCTGGGTTAAAAACATAGCCTCTAACACAGTCAAATCAGAACACAAAAGGGTAGATTATGTAATGCTTACCTTGAATTTCAGGGACACTGTATGTTAACTGAGCCTCCTTTCTCTGTATCTAAGCTGCCAGCATGTGGATAAGGACTCTGAATAGGATGAGTGGTCTGGAGACAGTTCCGTTCTTACTCCCTGTGCTATCTCTTTTGCCAGCCAACAGTTACCATGTATTATGTATTTATTATGTGCTGGCCAGTGTATTATGTAGTTTAATTATATTTTCTTCTTTAAGCCTTAAAAATTATACCCTAAAATGAGAATTATTGTAAACACAAAAAGATGGCAAAGGAGGCCCAGAGATTTAAAGGAACACACCCAGGTCACACCACTGCTGGGACCTGATGCAGTTGGAGTTTGACCCTGGTCTCTGATTCCCACACTTGCACTTTTTTTCCCCCACACTTGCACTTTGATTATTCTTTACACTATCCGTACCACCTCCTTTGTTTGTTTCATACGCCTTAATTTCCTCATGTGTAAAATAGAAATACATGTGCCTATCTCTCAGCATTGCTAGAATCGATATGCTGCATGCACAGCATTTCATGAACTTAGAATACAGGAATGCAAGTAAAGGTCAGTACACTGTGCTAATATTGAGTTGATCTGGTTTGCATTTTAGCAGTGTGATTTTGTGAAGGTTGGTCTGTGCCTGTCACTGCTTTCCTCATCCTAAATGTTAAAAGTGGATAATGCCACTATCCTTGCATGGTTGTCACCAGGAATCAACAAAGACATGTAAAATTGCCTGTCAATGATAATTTCCAATTTCTCAAGCACTGTTTATAACTAACAGTGGGTACACAGTTTATCATGCCCTCCTTCAAAGACTGTTAATGTCTGTGCTAAGCAAACATGGGGGATTTGAAAGTACAGTGGGTTGAACCTTATATATATATATATATATATATAGCTTTTCACAGCAGCGACTGAGTAATTAAATATAAGGGAAGATAATAGCAGTCTCCCTTGAGTTCTCAGTGTTCCTGTTGACCAGGGGTGTGGTGGGACGATGGATGAAATAAAGTAATGGCTTCTGTTTATTGAGTAAGTCAGCTGTAGACCCTTAACTGCTGCTTTTTTTTTTTTTTTTTAAGAAATGCTTTTATTTATTTGAAAGAGGTACTGGGAATTGAACCTGGGATCTCTATGTGGGAAGCAAGCACTCAACCACTGAGTTATGCCTGCTTCCCGCCCGCCTCCCCCTTTTTCCCCCTGATTCTTGTACTTACTTAGCAAATTGATACTAAGTGCATCCTAGGTGCAGGCACTTAATGTAGTTTTTTTTTTTTTTTAATTAAAATTTATTGAAGTATATCATTCATACATGAACATACATAAACAGGAAGTGTCTAGTAAAAGTTGTGAACTTACAATACAAACATACGTATCATCATACAGGGTTCCCATAGATCACCACCACCTCCCACCAACTCCTTGCATTGTTGTGAAACCTTTGTTACAAACTATGAAAGAGCATCATCAAGATCTTACTAACTATAGCCCATATCATACATTTGGTGTATTTCCCCCCCAGCCCATCCAATTATTAACACCCTGTATTAGTATTATATATTTATTTGTTTGCTGTTAACCACAGTTCATCTTCCACCACAGGATTCACTGTGATATACAGTCCCATGCCTTGTATGGCACTTAAAATGTAATTAAAAGATCTTGAGTGGTTTAGGAATGGGGTCAGCGTGGTAGTGGGGGTGATGATACTTAAAAGAACTCAAGTCCCTGTCCTTATGAAGTTCGTATAGATGTCTTGGATGATTTATCTGATTGTGCTACCCATAATTAGCATCTCAGAATTAAAAGGTGTATTTGCAGGATGTGGACTGTAGAGTCCGGTTTCGTGATTCTTATTTGAGTTTGGCACCACTGCTCTTGGGTGTCATGACCAGAATTAAGGATTTTATTAGCAAATGTGAAAATTCATGGAATGTGTTAAATTAATTTTAGGGATAGTTAGAGTTGACTCTTGTTCTCTTCCAAGTCAAATTTAACACTTTTTTTTTTTTTACTTTCCATCTGAATCTAGCCACCTTTCAGTTACCTCTATCAAGCCTATAATAGTGTTTAAGAAGGGTGTGTGTTCTTAGTTAACAGAGTTTCTTTGAAAGAGCTTGTCAACCTGGGTACACATATCTTAAGATGTTTATTTTATGATTTTTTATCTATTAGAGTCTCGGACTCCCAAGTGCTCCCAGCATAGTATCAAGATTTTTTAAAAAATGTCTTTATTGGTGATTCCATAGATAAATTATCATACGCCTTTGGGAGAGGGATGTATTAAACTCGACTTTATGCACTTGATGGGCATACTGCCGCCTCTGAGGCAGTTGAAAAACAGATCTGTGTTATTCTGTGCTCTCTGATATTGGACCTATTGCTTATCCATGTTGGGTCTTGATTTCCCCACTTGGAGATTTGGGCCAGACTCGAGGATCACATAGATCCTTTTCCATTTTCTCACTCTGTGATTTGGATAATTATGGATCCCTCATAATGCTGTATTCTTATTCTATTTTTTTTTCTTTTTTAAATTTTAATTTATTTTTAATATTACATTAAAAAAATATGAGGTCCCCATATACCCCCCCAATCTATTTTTTCTTTATCTCACAGTAGCACAGTGTATACAGGGATCCTTTAATGAAAAAGAGGTTTGTTTGTTTTTTCCCCTCTTATTTTGGTTTTCTTTTAGATTATTTTATATTCCGGAGACAAAATTTATGATGACTACTATGCAGATCTGAAAGGACGAGTGCATTTTACAAGTAGTGATCTCACATCTGGCGATGCATCAATAAATATAACCAATTTACAGTTATCAGATATTGGCACATATCAGTGCAAAGTGAAAAAAGCTCCTGGTGTTGGAAATAAAAAGATTCACCTCACAGTTCTTGGTAAGTTAATTGCATTCATATTACTTATTAGCAGTGCTACTTTATCACATAATGTCTTCAAACAGTATAAAAGATAAAGATAGCACACTTTTTGATAGAAAGAAATAAGAAATGGCCAACTTCTTTGTGAAATTCATGAATTTAAAAGTTAGTGGGGGAGTGGATGTGGCTCAAGCAATTGGGTGTCCACCTTCTACAAGGAAAGTCCTGGGTTCAGTTTCCAGTGCCTCCTAAAAAAGATGAAAAAAAAAAGTAAATGGAGCAGATGTGGCTCAAGCAGTTGAGTGCCTGTTTCCCACGTGAGAGGACCTGGGTTTGGTTCCTGGTGCCTCTTGAAAAAACAAAAACACAAACAACAAGCAAAACCAACGAAAAAACCAACTCAGGGAAGCTGCTGTGGTTCAGTGATTTAGTGCTGGCTTCCCATATATGAGATCTGGGGTTCAATCCCCAGCCCTAGTACCTCAAAAAAAAAAAAAGAAAAGTAAATGGAATATTGTCTGGGGAAAGAACTGTAAACCAGGAAGTAGGAGATTCGAGGTTTTTGCCTTTGTCCTCAGAATTAACTAGAACCTCTTAAATTTTCCTGGGCCTCAGCCTACCTTTTTGAAGAAGAAAAAGATTTAATTATTAAATCTAGCCATGAGATATCACTTGGTACAAAATTCTTTGTTATGTCTGATTTAAGTGTATACCTTAATTACCCAAAGATTAAATGAGGTTTCTGATATGAATAATTGGGAATATGTAGAAAAGGGGAGATAGAATGTGGTAGAAGGAATATTCAGTTGGAGTAAGGCATTTAACTTGCCTGAGCATCACTATTTTTCATTCTTAAAGAGAAGGGATTAGACAATCACTAGGGTGTCTTCTGTGTATTTGATAATTAAGAAGGAATGAAGTGTAAATTGCTTTGTAAATTGTCAAAGACTGCAATTTTTATTATCCTTCTTTACATCCTGTGGTAATTCATCCTGTCACTCTTAACCCCCTCAAACCAAGAAAGTCAAATGTTATAGTAATATAATTCATAAATCTACTTCTAAAACATTATTGTGATAGTCTTCATTAGATGTATGGTGGCTACCATGTAGAAACACACAGCTTTCTGGCTCTCTATTCTGTGATAGTAAATTCCTTGTTTTGGACACAAGGTCTCTTGTTTTGGGTACATGTGAAGGACCTACATTATGTAGGAAATGCTGATTGCTGGAACTGCCTGGCACGCTCCTGGAAACAACCTCGTAAGGCAGCTCTCTATATCAGTTTCACCTTGTCCATTTTGATGTGGAGAATTGATTAGAGGTGGGGGAGAGAAGTGTTTTGGGTTCCAGAATCGTTTTGAACCTCATTTTTTCCCTAATGAGTCAGTGTCAGAATATAGAGGCTAGGGAAAAGAAAGATGACAGTGCACCCTGCTGACAGCTTCAGGTGTTGTCTTCGTGGCTGAGGCAGTGAACTGACTGCTGGTAGCACCATTGATTGGGCACAAAAGAGAGTTCTGGTGCAAGGCAATCTTTCCCAAGTGCAGTGGTTCAAAAACGTGTGTTATGGTATGAAAGTGAGTGAACCAACCTGAGGAAAGAACTGAGCAGTATGGTGAGACTCTCAGCTTAGAGCTGTGGAAAAGCACAGTTTGCATGTGTATTTGTGTGTTTACTGTTGGAGCTCACCTAGGTTCTGGGTTGAATTGGTAGGCCCTGTCTGAAATGATCATTGTAGCACAAGACAAGGTGGACTATGGCTTAAAATCTTAAAGCACATATCCCAGAAAGAGGCTGGGTTGTGTAGTAATGGTACATAATGATCAGTAGGTAGAGGATATTTTTACATTAAACCTCACAGTCCTAACATCTGATTCCTTGGAATAGATAAGCAGCAAGTGTTGACCTCGTTACTCTTTTTAATATCTCCTGGGAGATTACCATGGCCAAGCAATCCCTGAATTCAGCCCAGAGAAGGAGAGAAGGATTAAATCCAGGGATTAAAGGGGGAAAGGAATCAGGAAGTAGGGATGACTAATACTCTGATCAGTCAAGGATCTCTCAGAGCCAGTGGAGAATTTCTCTAGCTTTTATTCCATGTTTTCATGCATCATGGCTGCTGCTGGGAGAAACCACTGGTATTTTCTCTTGAAAGTGAGGATTGGACTTATCTCTTAGCTTAGCCCAGAAATGCTCCCTGGGTTATTTGGAGGGAAAATGAGAAATGCCCTCTAATGACCTGACTGGTAGGTAGTCTGACTGGTAGGAGCTCTCATTTGGTTCAGTGTAAGTGGCTTTGTTTCATACTTTGATTCTTTTGTGGGAAATCTGAAGGAGTTGCAGCAGTTGGGTCCACAGAGTAATAACGATAGTTCACTGTGTTCTGCATGGCTGCGAACCCACGTGAGTCTGTCATTTGCCTGGATGTGAGTGATGACGTGTTGTTATAGCTTGCCCCGTATGCCAGAGCATGCCCTTCTCTTTCACATACACCAAAAGCATATGTGGGTGCAATTCTAAAAAAGCCGAAAGGAAGTGTTGGATACAAAGGGAGCTGATAGAAGGTCAATATGTTGGCTGTATATCCCTCTCATCTGGAACTCTGAAAGGGCCTGTTACTGAGATCTTCTGGTATAAACAGACCAATTTGTTTTGAAGAGTAGAGCATATACAGTTAACAGTTTCCTAGACATAGATGGTGCACACAAATTGCACTGATGCCAGAACATAGTGCTAACAGCTTGTATGGGGACTCAGTCAACACTGATCTTGAGTGTACTGAGGTGTACAGGGCAGGAATCTTGATCACTTGGTTTAAGTGTTCTCTGATGGATTTTTCCACTGTAAAATTACTATTTTTCCCTTTATAATTAAAAATCTTGGGCAGAGATACTTTGAGACTATACACAATCTGTTGCTTCTCCTCAAACTCTGACCCACTGATCCATCTATTGATGGATCCTGTCAAGGTATCCGAGTCAGGATAGTTTTGATCCAAGGCAGAAGAAGCATTCCTGGAAGGATATCATGATAAAAATATATCCTATCCCAGTTAGGGGTTCAGAGTGTTTTTTTAATAGACCAAGTAGGCCACTAACTTGGAAGTATGATGGTGCGATTGGTGTATGGATTACAGAATTACTGAAAAGGTGGAGCACTATGGTCAAATATACATCCTGATGGTCATGTGCCCTTACTTGGAAAGGACTACTGGCTATGAGTGATCATGGAGTCACATGTTCTGATGAAAGTGGCAACATATCCTGGAATTCCAGAGCAAGGAAGCATTTAGGGGACAAGGCTTTATCCATGTCCTCTTTATTGTTTCATCATTCCTTCCCAGAGGAGGACTATGGATTAAGAGTTAATCTTCTGAATGGTGTATTGGTTGGGGGTTGGGCATGTAAGACTAGTACTGCATCCTCCCATTGGAAAGCAGGTGGGCTTCTTCAGCGTGACATTGGGAAATCAGTGTTGGTAACATGCTGTTCTTTTGTGGCTGGGGTATGTTGAGATCTCAGACTCAATGGGGCCCTGAGTTTCCTAAATAGTGGGTTTTAGTAAATGTATTTATTGGATGTGTTTTGTATATGGAAAGGGACATTTTCAGTAGAGAGGATGAGGGGTTAGGACTAGAATATACTATATTACCAAGAGTTGTTGGTGATAAACTTTGCTTTAATATCTCACTTACTGGTAGTTTATATAATAAAGGATTTGGTGCTAGTTTGAGGAAGTGGAGAACAAGACTTACTTCAGTGAAAACCTACCTGTGAAATTATTTACAAAATTGATTTAAAAGTCCAATTGATATAATCTCCATGGCAACTAAGATGTCTGAAAAGAAAGAAATTTGCTTAGAAATGTCAGCAACACTCTTAAAAGCATCTCTTGATCCTTTTAAGTACAGACTGTAACAGATGATGGGCAGAATACTATCAAATTGGCTGAGGAGTATGAGGAATTATGTGAAAGAATGAAAACATGTTTGACAGTCTTAGTTGAAGAGAACCCACTGTATATGACAAATCCTGTTGGCCAACTTTAGGAAACAGGCAGTATCTTATAGACTTTAAACATACACTTATCACATGACCCTGCAACTACCAAGAGAAAGGAAGAAGTATGAGCATGTATGTTTGAGCAATGTTGTTCACAGTAGCACAAAACTGTGAGTGCCCATTCATGTTTATTCATAGTAGTGAAAGAAGAAAAAACCCATTTAGGACTTGGGTGAAAACCAGTTCAGACTGACAAAGGACGACGCAATCCTACCATTTATCAGGCTGAGAGGACAGACAGATAAAGCCAAATGCATGCATAATTTATAGGAAATGTTGTCTCTTCCAAGGTTTGGAGAGCAGCTGTAAAATGCAGGACTACTGCTGTCTTCCTAATGTCTCCCCCAGACCCATTTTGCTCTTCCCATCCTTTCCTTGCTAAACTCATCTCTGGACAGCACCCAGTCCTAATTTAATCCCTGCTTCTCCTAATCCTGCCCCAGAAACAGCATCCACTTCAGAACTGATTACTGCTTTCTAGACTCCAGAATCATTCTCAGTCCCTCCATTCTTGGGCAGTAGTGTTCCATGTACGATTCCTCTATAGTAGCTTTCTCACCCATCATTCAATCAGGTTTTGATAGATGCCCCACTACCAGAGGTTTTGGTTGATCAGGGCCTTACCAGTAGCCCGAAATCTAAAAACTGTTCATTAACAGGTGAATGATAAGCAGCCCTGTATTATGATCATTCAATGGCGTAGTACTCAGCAAAAAATAAGAATGAACTACTGGGTATGTAACAATATGGACCACTCTCAAAAGCATGATGCTAAGTGAAAGAAGCAATATAGAAGTATACATGCTATGTTAACTCCATTTATGATTCTAGAAGAAGTGAACTAATCTGTAGCACTAGAAATCTGATCAGTGGCTACCTGGAGCTTGGGTTAGGGAAGGAGATTGATTGCAACAGCCAGAAAGGGAAATTCCTCGGGAGGTAGTTAGAGTATTACTTGATTGGTATAGATATTTCTCAAGTGATCAAAACTTATGTAATTGTTAATTTCATTGTATGATTTTTCTTTTAATGTATACTATTTTAATATGCATGTTCCATGTTCATTATAGGATAATTTAGAAAAATACATATAAAATAAAAATTAATAAAACTCATCCATAATCTCACTGATCAGAGATAATTACAGTCAATATTTTGTTCTGTATTTTTTTTATAAAGGAGGTACTCGGGATTGAGCCTGAACCTGGGACCTTGTACATGGGAAGCAGGCGCTCAGCCTCTGAGCTACGTATGCTCCCCCTCTATATTCTCTTTTGCCATGAATATATTTTCTTTGGAAGGTATTGAAATAGTGTAAATGCAGAATGTTAATTAGGCCTTGCTACACTAAGCAGATTGTCTGTTATCAGAATTATTTATTGTAAACTCCAGAGGATGTGATGTGGCACATATCCCAGAGGGCACATGTCAAACTTGGAGTAAAAGAATAGGTAAATAATGGATTGGGAAGCTTCCTTGAGTCATCAGTGGTTGAACCCACATCATCCCTCTTTTCAAATGTACCCTGCGGAATGAAGGGGCACAGAGCTGTACCTGAGATGTTGTCAGACCTCCTAATACAGTGGCTGTTTGCCCAAATTTGTTTTCATGTATTTTGTATTGGTTAAAGCTGAATAAACTGGTTGAGAACCAGTTGTAGCTTTCTAGTCTTTGTCAGTTCTGAACCCAGGATGAATTGATAATGAGTCATTGTTTGTACAGCATGCTGTGTGTTTAAGTATCTGTTATAAAAATCCATTCTTTTGTATAAAGTTATAATTTATTTTCTTTTTCAGTTAAGCCTTCTGGTATAAGGTGTTATGTTGATGGATCAGAAGAAATTGGAAGTGACTTTAAATTAAAATGTGAACCAAAAGAAGGTTCTCTTCCATTACAGTATGAATGGCAAAAATTGTCTAACTCACAGAAAATGTCCACCCCATGGTTGTCAGGTACTACAGATTATAGTTTGGCCTTAAGTCAAATGTGGCATGTGTATGTGTATGTACTTTCTGTAAAATGCCCAAACTCCTTCCCTTTTCTATTTAGAACAATCACAATTTCTTTCGGAATTACTGTGTTCTATAATGACATCTTAGTGTAAAGGAATAAATGATATTTCTATAATGACTTTACCTTTTAGGATATTTTTCTTAGTTTTTTTTTGTAATGGATTTTTTAAAAATTAATGGTAATACTAATAGGAAATGTTCATGATCATAAATTACGTAGTGGCTAAACTGTAATGAACTGGATTGTGAATGCTTTGTCTTATTAATAATTCATGCTGGAAACATCATAATTTGCCTATGGTGTATATGTAAATAAGAAAACCTGAATGATGCTAACTAGAAAGTGACCTCTTTGTTTAACTGACCTGTTGGTTAAATTGATTACCACCTTCAGGAATGCAGCACTTGAACATAATCTTCCCTTTTCTCATCCCCCTTACCCTGCTCTTAATTAGAATTTCTCTCTACCTCTTTCTTCTTTCAAACCAAGAGGCCCAACTAGATGGTCTAAGATCCCTTCTGACTTTCACTTGTCCATTTCTTCCATCTGTGGGAATAAGATGGATGCTTGCAAGCTTTCCTGCTGCACGGAAGGGCTTTTGTGGCATGGGGTACTGGGGCCCGAAACGGGTTTGCGCACTGCTGTGCAGTGGACCAGTGTCTCTGCTTCAGCTCTGGATCTTGATGCCTGGCTGAACCAGAGGGAGCCCCCTCTCAGCCCCCACCCCATACATTAGTTTTGGGGGTATCTCCACAACTCTACAATGATTTGTATAAAAAACCTGAAGAATGTAGGAACACTCCGTCTCTCATTCCCAGCCTTCTGAGTAAAGACCATTCCTTGATGTGATTAAAGCCAAAAGATTAACACTGCTGTATTTGGATTGACCAAATCTACTTAATCATCAGTCCTAGGATTGAGAGAAACAATTGGGGGGGGAGGATCCATGTAGAAAGTGGGGATGAGAGATCGAGAAAGGGAAGATGAATGTATATCCAAATCACTCAGGAACTTTTATGCAGGTGCAAGTGTCTAAGTGGCCACAGAATTGTTTCATAGGAGATGGAAGAATGTAACTCCATGTTTACTACTAGAAACCAGAGCTTGGTATGGAATCTTGAATTTATGGGGAGGAAAGCATGTACCTGTCTATTCTTTCCCCTCCTGAATTGCGAGACTGAGCCCTCTTGGGCCTTGGTGACCCCGTCACTGGGGTATGTTTATTTGATGGTTGGATTCTCTACCGGGTACTTCCTTTCCCTTCTGCTATTATTTTGTGACACATGCTGATCTTTTCCATGTTCTTCTTTTCCCTGCGATAACACAATGAATAAATAAAAATTTATTGGTATCCCCTTACCCCCAAAATGAACTGAATGCATGATTGTTTAGATTTTGGAGATGTGAATTCAGCCCTCTGGAAGTTTGTTCTATAACTACCTTTAGCCTGATGTGCTTTTAAATGGATTGTTGAAATTGGTAGGGTTTGCCTTTACTAAGATCTCAGCTAGGAGTGAAATAATAACACTGTAAAAATTTTTCTCCTTTCCTCCCCATAGAAATGACCTCCTCACCTATTATATCTATAAAAAATGCCACTGCTGAGTACTCTGGGACATACAGTTGTACAGTCAAAAACAGAGTGGGTTCTGATCAGTGCCTCCTACTCCTGAATGTTGTTCCTCGTAAGTACCTTTTTCTATCTTTTGTAAAAATGTTTTGTTCCAGTTATCTTTGTACAACCCTCCTTTCAGTCAGCAAGTGTGTACTGAGGACAAATTGATTTATTGAGTAGAGTGCTTTGTGCCTTGGTTATTAGCTTTTCTAGCTCATGGAAAGGAAAAAGTAATGCATTTTATTAATAAAACCTTCATTATTGTAGTAACATGTGAAGAAGGTTATTGCATTAGCCAAAGAGGTACTCATGCAAAGTACCAGAAATCTGTTGGTTTTTATAAAAGATATTTATTTGGGGTAAAAGCTTCTTTTGATCTCAGCTGTAGGCTGGCATGGGGTTTGTTTCTTTCCAGGCTTCCTCAGCTCAGCTGCTCTGTTCTCTTCAGCTGCAAACTATAAGGCAAATGGTTCAGCTCTCTCCCTGGGGCTAGAGGATCAAAGTTTTCTCCTCTGCCATGTCTATGCAGTGCTCTTTTCTTCCTGTACTGCCTTCTGTGTATCCTGAGTGAGTGAGTGAGTGTTTATATATAGCCCACCAAGAAGGCAGGGACTTAAACTGAGTTACACCTTACTGGTGTGGTCTAATAAAAGCCCTAATCTTAATGTAATTTAATCAAAGACATCTCAGCTGAATCTAATACAAAGAGGATCATGCCCAGAGGAATAGACCATTATGTTTACAAACATAATCTTTCTTTTTGGAATTCATAAATAATCTCAAATTGCCATACTCTACCCTCTGAATTCCAAATAGACATTACAACATTCAAAAAATCTTATATCCTCTCAGTTAGCAATGCTAAGTACAAAATCACACCACAGTGTTACAAATAGTTTTTCTTGGGGGCAAAGTCCCCTCTAGCTGTAGACCTGTGAATCTTACAAAACAATTCATCTACTTCTAGTATACAGAGGGACAGACACAGGATATACATTTGCATTACCATAAGGAGACTTAGGGAGGGAAACATACGTCACAGGTCCCCAACAGTTCTGAAAACCTGCAGGGATACTCCATTAGATTTCAAAATCTGAGAGTTATTCTTTTTTTTTTTTTTTTTTTTTTTGAAGAAATACTCTCAAGTTTATTTTACTTTCTTTGTTATTTGGCATAGTAGTAACAATTCTTCAATTACATGGAAGGTAACCAATAAATATCTTTGTTTAATTGGTTTGATTTAAGCAATATTTCTTATATTTGTAGATTTTTTTTAACAAGCACGGTTTTGAAGAGTGATCCAAACTAAATAATTTTATGTTTATGTATAGCTTAGTGTTTCATACCCAGCTGTCACTGAATTGACAGCTACAGGGTTGCAACTTCTATCCTTTTTTTTTTTTTTTTTTTTTAAATTTTTTTATTTTTTGACTTTGTAATAATATTACATTAAAAATATATGTGTGAGGTCCCATTCAACCCCACCCCCCCACCCCCCCTCTTCCCCCCCCCCAACAACACTCGTTCCCATCATCATGACACATCCATTGGATTTGGTAAGTACATCTTTGGGCACCTCTGCACCTCATATACATTGGTTCACATCATGGCCCATACCTGAGAGTTATTCTTAAGATGATGGTTATTTCTCCTCCTTGGTGCCTCATGTGGGCCCACCCTTTCCATAGGATTGCATGGTGCCTCATGGGGGCCCACCCTTTCCATAGGCTTGCCCAGCAACTGTTTTCTTGGTTCCACCCTCATTAAGCATCTGGGTGGTGACCCAGCCTGAGTCACCCTCCAAGAATGTTGGGGTGATGGCCACACTTCACCCAATCTCTGAGTGGAGTCTCAATCCTCTTAGTACAGTGAGGTGGTGGCAACATTTTCCCTAATCTCTGGCATACAGGCCCAATCTCCCACCTCAGAACAGTGAGGTGGTGACCTGGCCTTCCCTAATCTGTGGGGAACAGGCCCACCCCTCTCAGATCACTGAGGTGTCAACCTCATTCTCCAGAACCCTTGGGAAATACACTCCACCTTCTCTGTAGCCTGGGGCAGCAAAACTCTCCCTGAACAGCGGGCTGGAGCATCCACTTTCTTCAAATGCCAGGGCAAACTCACCCTTTCCATACATGGCTGGGGTCCCTCTCTTGGCCCAAGGAGATGTCTTAATTCCAGACCTCAGCTTCCATGATTTTCCTCTAAAGCTGTTTTCCCTTCCATCTTTCCCCTCCATGTCCCTTTTAGTCAAAGCTGACAGTGGTTTTTTTCCATACAGGTTTCTCAAAAAGCGTGTTGGTTTAGCATGCAGGAAGCAGGGGTCCAAGCCATCAGACAGAAAGACTGCACAAGTCTTTCCTGGATAACCACATTTTCAATCCTGGCTTACAAGCTCCAGGTTTAGTTAATCCTTAAATGGGGCACTATTGTCTGGGGCTTGCTTGATTTCCAGAGGCTTGGAGTTTCCTGAATCAGTTTCTGGGTTTTTTGTGCCTAATAATTCAGATATCAGTTTATCTCTTTTATCTAGCATTTTGCTATAAGCTGCAGGAGAAACCAAGCTGCATTCTCTGAGTTTTCTTTGGAAAGCTCATCAGCTAAATGTCCAGACGTGCCATTTTCAAATTTTGTCTTCCATGTAACATCAGGAATTAATCTTGCTAAGTTCACTACAACTTTAAAACATGGCTCGCTTTTCCTCCAGTTTAAATAATCGTTTCATCATTTCCTTATAAGGCCTCATCAGAAATAACTTTAGACTCCATATTCCTACCAGCAGTCTCTTCACAGGAGTCTAGGCCTTTTCCATGAAGCATCTCACAATTGCTCAAAAAATATTCTTTAACCATTTATAAAACCTTTCTATCATTTTTGGTAATTGAGGTGCTGATGGAAAGTACCAGCAGTCTCTTGGTTTTTATAAAAGGTATTTATTTGGGATAAAAGCTTACAGTTAAAGGCCCTGAAGAAAGAGTCCAATTCAAGGTACCCTAAGAGGTACTTTCTCACCCAAATCTAACTGCCACAGAAAGTGATGTCAGATCATCTCTTATGTACCATATTTAGCCATTATAAATATGAGCAGCTTATAACATTTTTATGCTAACCAAGATAGCTTTGAATATTAATCTTTTAGTCTGGTTTTGTTTTTATATGCTCGAAATGGATTATGCATTTCTGAGACGAAAGTCCTTTAAATGGATTTCCCCCTCCTGTATCAAAAAAGGCTATATAATTTGTCTTTGACAGTTAATACATGCAATGTAATCAATGTGTATCCTACCCTCGATATGAATATAGATGTTTTTACACTTAATTATATTCTTATTTTAGCTTCAAATAGAGCTGCAACAATTGCAGGAGCTATTATAGGAACACTGCTTGCTCTTTTGCTCATTGGTCTCATCATCTTTTGCTGTCGTAAAAAGCGCAGAGAAGAAAAATATGAAAAGGAAGTCCATCACGATATCAGGTAATGTCTCAGTAGCATTAGTTAACTTAATCATCCAAAGTATTATTTGTCCGAGAGTTGGATAAAAGCTATGACTCTACCCCTCAATGCATTTGAAAGCTGTTTCTTTTCAGTTTCACATGTGCATATCAGCCACCCTTCGTTGTGTTCCCCAACCCGCACCCCCACAATTTCTTTGGCTCCAGTTTACCCCAGCCACTATATCAAATGAGATAGGTAGTTCATAAAATTATTGATAGTATACTTTCATTTTCTCAAATATTCTAAGCTAGTAGGTCTTAACTAGAAGTGCACATTGGATTATGGCACTTCAAAAAATGGTAACACATGATTCAAATAATATCCTGAAAATTGATATTTTGGTAGGACTACAGGTTGTGGTCGCGGCACTTGTATTTTTTAAATTCACCAGATCAGGGGAGCAGATGTAGCTCAATTGGTTGAGTGCTTGCTTCCCACATATGAGGTCCTGGGTTCAATCCCCTGTGCCACCTAAAAAACACACACATGGATAATAAAAAATCCCCAGCTCTTATTGGGGGTGTGGCTGTAGTTTGGTGGTTGAGCGTTTGTTTCCCGTGTCTGAGGGCCTGGGTTTAACCCCTGCATGGTACCTCCTTAAAAAAAAAAAAGCACCAGATCACTCAGATATATGTATATTCTTTGCCATTGTTTGGTATGAAAATTCTTATGCCTAAATTCCCATTTCTTGCGAATTTAAAATTTTTTGTTCTTTTGGTTTTTTCCCCCTGTACTTCTGTAGCTGTTGTGCTATATCAGCTATAAAATGTTACATGAATGTAACTAGATTATCTTGAAAAGTGATACTAGAATCCTAAAATATCTGAGATTTTTGTTCCTTATAAAGCTAACATAAGATGGAATAAGTAAATGTAAAAACTATAGTTTTATCTTCTGTGAAGATACTCTAAATGTTAAGTTGGGAGTACATATAGAGTTTAAGACTTTGCCCCTTGTTCTACTTTCTTTTTTGTGTGACATAAATATACCTTATATAAATTTAGTACTAGTACTGTCAGGGTTCTCCAGAGAAACAGAACCAACAGGATATGACATTTATTTTGAAGAATTGGTTCTCATGGTGAGGAAGCTGGCAAATCTGCAATTGAAAGGCAGGCCGGCAGACTGGAAATTCTGATGAGTTGATACTCTTGAGGCAGAATTTCTTCTCAGCAAACCTCAGATTTTTGCTCCTTAGGCTTCAACTAATTGGGTGAGGCCTGCCCACATTTTTGAGGATGATCTTCTTTATTAAAAGTAACTGATTGTAGGGTCTAACCCCATCTATGAAAACCTACACAGCAGCATCTAGGCCCGTCCTGGACTGTCCTAGCCTAGCCACGTTGATGATAAAATTAACCATTGCAATACTTAGACGATATCCCCCACCTCTAGCCGGGATTCATAGCTGATATAATTGTAGGCTTTCAAAAGCTTGTTCTTTAACTTGTTCGAGGACTTGCTTTCCAGGGAAGACGTGCCTCCACCAAAGAGCCGCACGTCCACAGCCAGGAGCTACATGGGCAGTAATCATTCATCCCTGGGATCCATGTCTCCGTCCAACATGGAAGGATATTCCAAGGCTCAGTATAACCAAGTCCCAAGTGAAGATTTTGAACGTGCTTCTCAGAGCCCAACTCTTGCGCCTGCCAAGGTAGCTGCCCCTAACCTGAGTAGAATGGGAGCGGTGCCTGTGATGATTCCAGCTCAGAGCAAGGATGGGTCCATAGTATGAGAACTTCCGTGCCTTTCCTCTATGCTCTCCACCTTTCTTTTCTTCTCTTGATGTATGAAAACCAGTTCTGTTCCAAATTAGGTTACCACACTTAAAAGGTATCAGAAAGAAGTTCATGAGAGACCATAAGACATTTACTTTTCAGGAAGTTTAGTTTGGTTATATTGAAACAGTAACGGCATTAAAGTTGTTAAAGATAAATTCACCATGTGAAAAAGATGGATTTGCTTTAGGTTATTGATTTTATAAGTAAATATTAATATTTAATATGTAGCACTTTGAACATGAAATGATAGGTGAGGAAATTGGTGAACTTCCATGCATACCAGATTGATAGATACTTGAATCATCCAAAAGTAGTACTTTATAATTTCTAGCATTAATTTCAGGATGCCTTTCTCCCTTCATGAGCCAAAAGTTGCCCACCCCCACCTCCAAATTAGTAAAGAAGCATTCATGGGCAAAAATACTTAGACATATATGTTCTTGTTTTTATTGATTCTTTGAAAACACTAATAAATGTGTTGAAGTTTGTTTCTAATAACATAGAAAACACTACAGTGTTCTAGAAATTACTAGTCTTACTTCTGAGTCTGTTATTCATACTCCATGTCTATGAAATGATGTAAGTAATTGATAGACTGGTATAGGCAACAGGGACATAATAGGCTTTTCTTTGCTAAAGTAAAGGCGCTCCTGTCAGTTTCA
Source organism: Dasypus novemcinctus (assembly GCF_030445035.2). Classification (NCBI taxonomy): domain Eukaryota; kingdom Metazoa; phylum Chordata; class Mammalia; order Cingulata; family Dasypodidae; genus Dasypus; species Dasypus novemcinctus. Next base: position 134,362,363 of record NC_080676.1, read on the forward strand.
TCTAGAAAAAGCTGTCTGCTACACACGGAGATGAAACTACTGGTGCAGTATTGGGGGTGGGTTTTGTTAATGAGTGACGTGTGGCCTCTGGTGGTCTTCAGAACCACAGCTGGCTTAGTGTGTTTTATTCACACAACTCACTGACCTAGGCTTTTAAATGAATGGCTTTTGCCAGCTACACACTGCCTTTCCCCTTCAGTTGATATTTTTCTGGTAAGAAAAAATTATTATGCATTTATTATTTGGCAGTTATAGTTGAAATTCCCTAATTATTGGTTCCAAATTAATTTTTTTTATAGTTCAGTCGTCTTATTTTATGTGTGTCTGTGGTTTTTTTTTTTTGATATTGCATATTTTATTGTCTAGAAATTTTGGGAGGCTGTGTAATGTGTGGCCAACGTGTTTTTTTGTAAAGTTTCATCTAGAAAGTCAAACTTAAAAAAGTTTGTCTTAATTTGTGAAAGTGATTCGTTCTTTAAAAAAAAAAAAAGTAAGTAAAGAGGAGTGAAAAGGATACTCCTGACTGCCAAATGTGTTCAGTGCTGTTTAGAAAAAGAAAGTGAATTTATTGTATTTCCCATAAGATTGTGAGGGAGTGCGGATATAGTAGAATGTCCATAGTGAATAAGGTCTGCAATAAATTACTTCACTAACTCTAAAATCTTTTCCCTAGATTTTATTAGGGAATTGGTTTCTGTCAACTTTTTTCGGTGCTGTGATGGTAAATGCCATATTATTAATTAAATGTTGGCATGAATTTGCGATTAGGCAGCATTGTGTATACTTTGTCTTGGTATGCTTAAGCTGAATGTATGTGTAATAGGTTAGTGTATAGTTTTACATTTGGAAGCATTTTTAAAAACAGGTTCTTCCCCTTGCATAAAATTACTTTTATACTTGTGTTAACCTTTTCATCTGTGCCTTTTGGATAATTTAATTTTTATTATGAATTTCTGGTGCCTATGAGCTAGCTATCGCCTTTCAGGTGCTAGAGGTGAAGGTACTATTTCCAAAACACATCACTGTGACACCTTTCTATCCTCACTTTCAATCTTGCCTCTTTAGATGTAATTTAAATGATTGTGCTATTCATAAAGATTCAGAAATTTCAGTATCCTCAACACTCTTTGACTGCATTCATGGCTTCTGATTTTATAACAGTAGTTCTTTTTTAATGCCAGATATCTGGCCTCTTTTATACTAATATAATTTATTTATAAGATATTATAAGAATAAATAAAAAGCAGATCAGAAACTTTAATATTACAGAAGTATTGGTCCTTCCGATTCTTGTTTTTTTTTTTAATAAAATGAAGATTATGCTATCAATTAAAGTAGAATATATATAAAAGATAGACATGTGTAAGACCTTCTTTCCCTTAGCCTTCTAGGATTTGGCTACCAATAACCTCTTCCAAAAAGGCTTTCAAGTTAGATCGATAGCAATCACAGCATGAGAATCAAACTCATTAAAAAAAAAAAATCACTTGTGAAATCTAAAGAGACTTATTGGCGTGATTAAGTTTAGGGGACAGAATTTAGTTTTTTAGGCTTATGTCTCCAGCTGCTTTCATTGTAAATTGCATTTGATCCAAAGGTAAGAAAATATCACTGATAACTTCTCCCACATTCTCACCGATAATTTCACTTGAGCCAGAGATCAGTTATTCTAGAATTACTGTTACTGATCATCAAAAAGCTTAAAAAAAAAAAAAGGTTATTAAAGCATTTTTGTTAAAAGACAAATACCACCAGCCAAGGATGGCATTGTATCTTCAGAACAAAACTGTTCGATTCCACATTACATAAACCTAGAGACTTGGCACCATCTTTTTCAATTACATTGATAACTTGAAGAGAAATGATACTGTGGACTGTGTGGTTGTGTCTTGAATACAAAGTAGCTTACAGGTATTGTTTTTGTTATTGACAATCTTACTTTCCCCTATTGGAAAGAAAAAAAAGTCTCATTGATCAGACAAATAATTTTCCTTCAATTTGGGCTATCTGCTACGGACCTGTTAAAATGGAAACACAGCCTGAGTCTGTCTTAGGGGGTGGGGAGTAGTTAATTTGAAGAAACACAAACCATTATCCATATAGATTGTGGATATGAAGAAATATTAATTCTTTGCCTCCAGATAAGAGAATCAATGTATGTGGTTACTTTTTCAATTCCTCAGTTCAATAAATATTTAATTTTAAGGTCGAGTACTAGAAATTTGGAGCATTAGCTCAAGGGACAAGTAAACATTTTGACTCAGTATAAAAAGAACCCATTGCATGAAGTTGGATATCAAATTCTATGATGTATGGCTTCTTAAAGTATTCTTGGTGTCTTTGTGGGTGTGCACGGCATGTAAATTTGAAATTATGTGAATTTTTTTTCCAGTTTTCATCTAAAACTGTAGAGCTTTCAAATGTCTTATTCTAGTGTGAACAGAAAATGTTCATATTTTATGTGGTCAATGCTTTGATGTGTCATATAATACTTTGTAGAAAATGGGGGCACAATTTAACTTTTTAGTGGCTTGTGACATTATATATATATATGTACATAAAACTTCATAACGTTCTTGTGTTTAGTAGTGTAAATGTTCTGAGCAAGTTTAAATATTTCAAATGCCTTTGGATATTCCTGCAATAAAGGCAACACATTCTGCATTAGGGCTTATTACTCATTTGCCTGTTGTTCATAGCTGAGCACAACTTTCATTTATAAATTATAGAAACAGGGAAGAATAATAAATAAATATATGAATTGTGGTTCTGTTTATGCCTCTTTAGGCTGATCATTCATTTTATGTCTGATAACACCAGCAAATATTTGCTACAGCAGGCCTCTTAGTAGTAATTAAAATCAAGTTTTACAAAGTGTCCTATATTGTAATTTAAAAGCATGGCAAATATCAGTTGGTTTGGTTTGGGGTATGGACACTAAAAACTCCAGTTAAGGGAGAACTTTGTGTTTTCTATTAATTTATTTCAGTGACAAAAGTATTAAGAACCACAATTCATTGATTCACTTATTCTTGTTCCTAACTGTGAATTTTAGTAATAAATATACTTGTACTACTGAGAAAATATATTTTGACACTTCACACATGCCTTGATAGTGTCAGTTTTTAAATCATTTTGTATTTAAAGTTTCTGACTTAACTATCCATTGGTGCAGATTTTAAAATTTGTAAAAACAAAATTTGTTTTAAAAAACAAAACTTGCTCTAGTTTTGTGACCTTGTGTACTTTTGAAATAAAATTGAGAAAGCAGTATTCTGCCTTGCAGTTCAGAGCGTGGTGTGGCTTCATTGTGCCTTTTTAAAATGTCTATTAAAAAAACAAAATACATGAAACACATGCATGTACTAAAACTTTTAATATGTTATTCCTCCCTGCTTTCCTGAGTTGGGGTTTCCTTTTTTCGAAAACCTTTATATCCTTTAATAAACAGAATAAAGAGTACAACAATCACACGTTAATGAAACCATGCCAAACACAAATATGTGTGCATTTATATGACAGTCCATATGATACATGATAGGATATTTGGGATTGAAACCTCCAAAGTTCTGTGATCATTTCAGAATGTACAGTGTGAAAGTCATGTTTCATGTGCATTAAAGTGTTCATGCAAATATACATTTAATATATCTACATCTAGTTATGCCTTAAAATTATTTTCATTGATTTTAAGCAATGATTTCAGGAAAAAACAGGATGAAGTAGTAATGTTTCCATAAGAAGACATTTTGAGGAATATTTTGTTCGTATACCGGGACTTTTAAACCTTCATACTGTTAACATTTGACATGGGGGGACAGATCATTCTTTGACGTGGGGGGACTGTCCCATGCATTGTGGGATGTTTAGCAGCATCTTTGGCCTTATCTGCTAATTCAGTCCTCCCTGCCCTCCGCCTCCCAAAAAATGTCTCCAAATATTGCTAAATGTCCCCATAGGCAAATTCACCTCCAGGAGAGAGCAATTGGGTTATACTAATGTGAAATTTTCTACTTTGGGGTCAGATATATTAGAATACCACTTATTACTTTGGTGCTTTACTTACCTTCAGTTTTCTAGTGCTTCAAAAGGGGGTAAAAGTACCTACTAAGTACTTTAGAGGATGTTGGAAGAGATTAAAAAGATAAAATTGATATAATAATGAAAATACTTTGTATTTCTCCTTAGTAGCCAGGTGTTGATAATGATATCCAGAATTACAAAGAATTGGCAACACAATAAGGATACAGGAAACTACTGAATATAATTTAATTCCTGTAATTTAGATCAGATTTCATTCTGCGTTTCTAAAGCCTAGATCATATTTTTGGTTAATTAGATTCCAAGTGGCAGTACTGATGACATTGAGGCAACATTAAATGCAAAGTCATTTGCTATTGAATAAAAATGGTCTTAGTTTTAAGGCTAAGGCAGAATCAGACATAATTTCTAAATGCGGTAAAGGCAGCTGTGAAAAGATTAGGAAGCCAGTCCCAGAAGTATAAATGTTTTTGCCAGTATTCCTGAAGTATAAATCAAACATACTTTGTTTTGTTACTTAAATGGTTATTTCGAATTTTTGACTATTACTAGAGAAGAAAATTGTTGCCCTAAGGTAACTGCAGAAGAGGATCTGCCCAGTTCTCCTTGATCATAGTTATCTAAAGAATTTCCGGAGCTAAAGCTAGGAAATCACAAGTATAAAGCCTGATATAAATCCCCACAGAAGTAATAAAGCCGCCATGCTCTTGTCTTTCCCTAAGTTAGTCTAGTTCTGGTGATTCTGTTTTCTTAAAATGTAAATATGATCGTATTAAAAACCAGATCATCTTAATATTGACATAGAAGGCCCTCATGGTCCATTCCATTTCTCTATGGTTTGTTTTCTCCACACGTCAAGATGTACCTTAATGCAGCAGCTGCACTCCAAAACTAAGCGGCCATGGCTTCATCCCTTTGTGAACTTGCAACTTCCTCAGTCTTGTTTACTGGCAGTGCATGTTTTCCATGCCAAGTACAAGTTCAAGCACTATCTCCTTTGAGTCAATTTTGATGGTGCAAAGCATTCTGCATTCTGTTTCACTTGCTTAAGACACCTCCATTATGAGACTAAAAGATTGTTTACCTCTGTCCTCAGTGCCCATCTCTGGCTTGGAATTTGCTCAGTAAATGTTGACAGACAATGGTGCATTAGGGGCAAGTGTGAGTTTGACAACCAGCATGGTCTCTTCCAAATGGCAGTATCATGAAGGGGGTGAGTGAGTGAGTGTGGTAAGAACAATTTTGTATTTAAAAATTAGGTTACTATTTGCATAGTGTAGTTCTATGGATTTTTAAGAAAATTTAATTCTGTTGCCATATGTACAATCTGACTATAATCATACAATCATAAAAATCTATCAATTGTAACATGTTCTGCACCAGTGCAGTGTTCATAATAAGGTGTTATATGGGAATCCTGTATTTTATGCAGGATGGTTCCGTAAACCCACAACTTCTCTGATAAAATTTGCACAGAAAATGGGGCAACATAATTCAGCCAACATTAACACAAATCTACCTAATTATTAAAACTTGGAGAAGCTTTTTAGAAATAAATTTCTAAAACCGTCCTCAGAAATTCTAATTGTGTATATCTGGAAAGAGGTCAGTGACTCTCCTCTCCCAGGTTCCCACGTTATTTTGATAACCAACATTGGGAAACCCTGAATCATTTCAGAAACCCTTTTGCAAATGAATGATTTCCACGCTAAGTTATTAATGGTAGAATATTTTCTCTTTGGCATCATAAACTTTATATCAGTTTAGGGAGACTTGCTTAGATTTCTAAAAAAATAAACTTAGAAAAGTTTTCCAAACGAATTGAGCAGCATTACGTCAATTATTTTTAAGTCATTTTAAGTGGCCAGTCTTGTATAGTCAATTCCTGCATGTAGTGATGATTGGAAGTTATGAAGAGGGACTAATAATAAACACATGCCTAGAGAATTTTTTTTTTGTTTTAATTTTCAGTGGCATAATACAAATACTAGCACCTGAATCTGCCAACATAGTTATTTCATGGATCCTCAGTCACTCCCACCCCCAGGAATATAGAGTCTATTTCACATATGGGGTGACTGCAGTACCCTTTAACCTCACCTTAGTCTAGTTCTGGTGATTCTGTTTTCTTAAAATGTAAATATGATCGTATTAAAAACCAGATCATCTTAATATTGACATAGAAGGCCCTCATGGTCCAATTGACAGATGCCTGTCAATTGAAAAAAGAGTGAGTTGATGGAATGGTTATGAGTTTGTTTTTTAAGAAACTTGCTGACAGGATGAAACTTTTTTCAGGGAAGTATTTTTTTTCCCCAAGATGTTCTGTATTTTAATAGTAACGGTAATTTATGGATCTGAATAGTTATCTTCGCTTTTTTTTAAAATGACTATTTCAAATTCACAAAAATATAAGAACGGGAGCGGATGTAGCTCAAGTGGGTGAGCACCTGCTTCCCATGTACAAGGTTCTGGGCTCAATCCCTGGTACCTCTTAAAAACAAATAAGTGAAAGAACAGAAAAAGCCCAGTAAGTCAAGGAGACATTACTCCTAAAAAGTTCTTTTTTAGGCCCTTTTATCTAATTCCAACACTAAATTGTTGCTCTAGTGTTCAGAAAGATACACAGATGAACAGAATACTTAAATGATATAGTCAAGGTATCCTTGTTAATGGGGGAAAAAATGCTTAACCGTTCATATTCACAAAACCAAACCCTGATATTGTTAACCTTTAAATTAATACAGTAGCAAGTTTGCTTTTGCTAAACAAACATTACAACATTATCTGTAGTCCATAAGTTACAATTTTTGTTTTCTTTAGTTTCTTAATGTTTCAAATAGGATAAGCACATGGTGTGGAAGTTAAAAGAACACACAGCAAAAGGTATGATCAGTTTCTTATCTTTCTAGAAATGCTCCATACATATACGGGCACTTGAGTAATGCTTGTGGGTTTATCCTGAATATTTGCTGTTGGATTGGTCCTGTGAGGCAAGGGGATATTGGATTTTTGACTGGAGCAACTGAGTGAAAAATTCTAGTATAGAACTGGGAACGACAGAGGAAGAAACAAATTTGAAAGCAGAAAGAGAGTCCTGCTTTGGCTGTATAACATTTAAAATGCATATTTGAATCTAGGCAGGGATGACAGTAATCAGGTGAATCACAAACTTGGACTTTAAGTAGCAGAGTTGGGACTGTGGACAAAATTTTGACAGTCTTCATAATTTAGTTGAATTTTTTTCTTTTTTTTTTCTTTTAATACTGGGGACTAAGGATTGAACCTGGGGCCTCATATGGGATGCCGGTGCTCAACCACTGAGCCACACGGCTTCCCTGAGTCGGTTTTTTCATTTGCTGTTTGTTCCCCAGGACTTCCCATGTGGGAGGTGGGTGCTCAACTGCTTGAGCCACATCCACTCCCCTAGTTGAATTTTAAAGACATGGGAATAGATTAAATTACTATGGCTGAGAATATAGAGGAAAACACAGGCAACAGAGGGTGGAGGTCTGACTTCCTGTACATTTTGACCTTTAGCTAAGGAATTCAGTTTTGAACGTCCCGATTTTGAGAGCTTTAATAGTTATGCAAGTGGAGATGTTGACTAGGTAACGTGGATGTGTGCATGTGGAATGTGGGAAAGGGGGCTGGACTAGAGCTAGAAGGTTGGGATTCATGGCGTGAGACTGTTGTGGATCACCAAGGGTGTAGGTGTAGATAAGTGACCCAGCTCTGGACACTTAAACAGAAAGTAGGGAAATGAAAGAAATATGTACTGGAGTTGATATTGAGGGTTGGGGGCAGTTCTAATTCTGTCAGCCTGTGGGAACTGGCAACTTTGAATGAACTGCCTGACTCCATTCCCTGTGGCTCCTGTAGGGAAAGTTTGTTTGGTATTTTAAGGGTTTATACCTGTCAGGTTTAGGATTTTTTTAAAGATATCACTAGTTGGGAGGGTGACGGGAGGACAAAAATAAACCCAATAGGATTCCGCTGTTGAGGAAGAATTTTATTTCGGCGTTAAACACACTAAACATTTAGTACCTGGGGGCACCCCACAAAGCAGCACTTCTGGTGGACTGATGCCATAAAGTGAGCTTGGGAGATGTCGGCCCCAGTTCCACGTTCCATTGCTGCTTCTACTGCTTGCTAGCTGGGTGACCTTATATAAACTCCTTAACTACTCTGTACTACTTTCCTCACAAATAAAATGGCGATAAACACACCTACCTCAGGTCTGTTATCTCGAGAATTTAGTAAGAGCAATCTGTCTTTTGTCTTCAGGTGTACAATCAGAATGATTACCCTACCTTTGGGTTTTTAGGATAGCCCTGAAGGTAGAGCCTTGCTGATAGGTATCTCTGCCCCTGTTCAAACAAAACAGCACCAATATAGTTAAATTTCCACTGTGTTTAGATTGTCCCCCAAAGTCTAGCACTCGTACAGTTGTAATGTGTGGCATCATTCCCTGTATTATAGGGAAAATACCCACTGAGAAAATTTCCATCTCTGTAAGCCAGGATGTGTTTAACTCATTGCATTTCCAAAATCTGAATTTGGTCGGTCTGACTTGATGGTAGAATTATAAAAAAAGTTTCCTGTTGAAATAGCACTGTAACATCAGTAAATTAATTTTTAAATATTTTGCCCAAATGGTATCACCATAAACAAAATCTGTCTGTCTGTCTTCTGATACATTTAAGTCTTTATTTTATTTGAAAAGTGTATATACTTTTTTCTTTTTTAAAAAAGATTTATTTGCCCCTTCCCCTCCCCCTCCTCTTCCCCTTCTCCCCACACTGCTGTTTTTGCTGTCTGTGTCTATTTGCTCTTTGATCTTCTGTATCTCTTTCTTTTTTTGTCTTCTCATTTTTTCTCCTCTAGGATTCACCAGGATTCGACCCTGGGGACCTCTGATGTGTAGAGAGGTTCCCTTCAGCTGTGCCACCTCAGTTCCTGGTCTCTGCTGCGCTTCACCTTGACTCTCCCCTTTGCCTCTCTTTTTGTTGCATCATCATCTTTCTGTGTGACTTACTTGTGCAGGCACTGGCTCACCACATGGGCACTCAGTTCGCCATGTGGGTACTTGGCTCACCATGCTGGTACTCAGCTCACCACGTAGGCACTTGGCTCACTGCACAGGCACCCACAGGAACTCGGCTTGCTGAGTGGGCACTGGCTTCCCAGGCAGGCCCACTTTCTCTTTTTCACCAGGAGGCCCCAGGGATCGAACCCGGGTCCTCCCATGTGGTAGGTGGAAGCCCTATCACTTGAGCCATATCCGCTTCCCTGTATAGACTCTTTTTGTTCCATTTCTACTTGATATTGTATACCTGTTGCTAAAAATATTTCATATATATCCATTTTGAAGGTCACATGGTATTATTAAGTCAATGTCCCATAACTAATCATTTTGTTATTTTTGGACTTGGAGATAGTTTCAATTTTCTCTGTAATTGTAAGATTGCATCTTAAAGTCTTTTCCATTCTTTTAAGCTATTTTAGAGCACGGGTAATCATAGTGGTTAACATAAATGAAATTGTCGAATTTAGGTGAAGCTGCTGTTGAGTTGTTTCTCGTATACCTGACCATTTCATGAGCTACTTTCTATGGGTGCTATGGTCTCTAGACCACTTTTTTTTCTGTTTATATTTTTTATATTGTTTTTTTTAAGAGATTTATTTATTTCCCCTCCCCTCATTGTTTGCGCTTGCTGTCTGCTCTCTGTGTCCATTTGTTGTGTGATCTTTGTGTCTGCTTGTCTTCTTTTTTTAAATTAAAAATTTATTTAAATTTATCCCCTGCTTTCAGTGTCTGCTCTCTGTGTTCATTTGCTTTGTGTTTTTCTTGTCTACTTGTCTTTTTAGGCGGCACTGGGAACCAATCTTGGGACCCTCTGGAGTGGGAGAGAGGTGCTCAATCTCTTACACTACCTCAGCTCCCTGGTCTGCTGAGTCTCTTATTGTCTCTCCTCTGTGTCTCTTTTTGTTGTATCATCTTGCTGCGCTAGCTCTCCACTTGGGCCAGCTTGCTGCCTGGGCCAGCACTCCTTTGTGGGCCAGCACTCCACATGGGCCTGCTCTCCACGCAGATCAGCTTGCCCTTTACCAGGAGGCCCCTGGAATCGAACCCTGAATCTGCCATATGGTAGACAGGAGCCCATTCGCTTGAGCCACATCTGCTTCCTATCATCGTCTCTTTAGGAGGCACCAGGAACTGAACCTGTGACCTCCCATGTGGGAGAGAGGCACTCAATCGCATGAGCCACCTCAGCTTTGTGGTTTTTGTGTCTTTCATTGTCTTTTCTCTTTGTCTCTTTGTTGCACCATCTTATTGCTTCAGCTCACTGCACCTACCTGTCATGCCAGCTCGCTGTCTTGGTCAACTTCCCCAGGAGGCACCAGGAACTGAACCCAGGGCTTCCCATGTGGTAAGCAGGAGCTCAATTGCTTGAGCCTTGTCCACTTCCCTGAGTTGTTTTTAAAACCAAAGGTATATAATATATATGTTCAATCCATGAGAGAAGGTGAGGCCACTCAGGTAAAGAGTGTATAGAACAAGAAGAGGATCAAAGTCAGCCTCCTGGGGTACAAAAGAACCAAAAAGAAACTTTTGGGAATGAAGTCATTCATGATAACAGACCAGGTTTTGTGGAAGGGTTGGGATAACCCTTAGTTCAGTGAACTGAAGCAAAAATGAGAAATAAGGAAGTATTAATAGAAATGCATTTAGGGAAGCAGATGTGGCTCAACTGATAGAGTGTCCGCCTACCATATAGAAGGTCCAGAGTTCGAGCCCAGGGCCTCCTGGCCCATGTGGTGAGCTGGCCCACACGTAGTGTTGATGCGCGCAAGGAGTGCGCCCTGCAAGGAGAGTCTCCTTGCACAAAAAAAGCGCAACCTGCCCAGGAGAGGTGCTGCACACACGAAGAGCTGATGCAGCAAGATGATGCAAGAAAAAGGAGACAAAGATTCCTGGTGCTGCTGAGAATGCAAGTGAACACAGAACAGAAGAACACACAGCGAATGGACATGAGGGCAGACAAGGGGGGGAGGGGGAGAGAAATAAAAAAGAAATCTTTAAAACGAATGCATTTAGCATTTAAAACCATTCTTTGTTCAAAAACAAGTCTTATACAAAATGCAGTATATACATATGAAATGGTTATTGCTCCCCTTTCCTTTATCTCTCTTTATCTTCCTTCTCCAATCCCTCTTGGCTCCTGAGACATGAGATTCATCTGAATCATGGGGCACAATTTGAAAACTATATTAGGCTGTTCTTTAGAGGGACTTGCCCATGAAGGGAAGGAGAGAGCTAGAGGGCACAGTAACTAGAGAAGGGCAAAGGTTAACTTGTGAGGATGGGATAGAATTGAACATAATTTAGCCTGTGGAGAAGGAGTCTAGAAAGAGGTAGGAGCCAGGATGGAATTTGTATTACCTTATATGCACATGGAAATGGCCCAAGAAATGGCCTTTCTTCCAAGACCTGCACTGTCCAGTTTCAAGTGCTTATTAGCCACATGAGGCTAGTGACTATTGGACAAAACAAATGGAGAACATTTCCATCATTGCAGAGTTCTGTCAAACAGCTCTGAAATATTTGATTTCAAAAGGCCACATCATAACATTTAGAACTGGAGTTTGAGAGAAAGTTCTTGGTGCCTGTCTAAGGTTTGCCAATATTTACTGCTTGACCTTGGGCAAGTTATTTAATCTCTCTGAACATGAGTTTTCCTAAACTTTAAAGTGGGACTCTTGATATACTTACTTTATAAAACTATGTGATAAAATAACCACAGCAGTTAACAGCTTACCAAGTGTCAAGTTATGTCATTTATAATGGAAGCATCTTGCCTCATGAAGACATGAAAAGATGATGGACACATTTTGAAAGAAATAGAATCCTTTCCAATTATGGAAGCAAACAGATGGCTATTTGCCTCTATCAGTGAACTCTTTTCACATAAAGAGTCAATTTCCTGGTTTCACACTCACTTCCAGGTTAATATTCTTAAAATTGTTTACTTTCTTGCTCAAAAGCTTCTGAAGAATCCCTAGCTTAAAGAATCCTAACCCTAACTGGGTTTAGATTTTCACATTTGACTCTCCACTATCATACTCAATGCTTACACTTTCATATATTTATATTTTTTTTCAAAAAGATAAAATTTTATACAAACTTGCTTTTTTTTCCATTTAACCTTTCTTCACAGATCTATATGTGTATGTATATAGCTGCTTTATTTTTTTCCACATTGTATAAGTAATATGTCAGAATGATACACTATAACTTATTTAACCCAGTCTTCAATTGATGGGCATTTAAATTGGTCTCATCCTTTTGGTATGAATAAATTTACAATCTATATATGTATATAATTTTTTAGTTTTCTAGGCTGCTTAAACCAGATACCATGAAATAGGTTGGCTTTAAACAGTGGGAATTTTTTAGCTTGCAGTTCAAGTACAGGAAAATGTCCATGTCAAGGCATCATCAAGGCTTTCTCCCTGAAGACTGGCTGCCTGCACTCCTTGGCTCCTTGCCACATGGCAAGGCACATGGTCGTGTCTGCTGGTCTCTCTCTTCCCAGCTTTTTGCCTCCATGGTGCACTCTCTCTTTCTGTCTCGCTATCTCTCATATCTCCTTTTCTCTCTCTTCATTCTTTCATTCTGTTTATAAAGGACTCCACTAAGAAGATAAGACGCATGCTGAATGAGGTCAGTCACACCTTAACTGAAGTAGTCTACTCAAAGGTACTCAGACCCACAGAATGCATTAAATGTAAGCACCTGTCTTTTTGGGGTACATATAGCTTCAAACCACCACATTTGTATACACACCATTTTGCATATCTGTAAATATATCAACTTAAGTTTCTAAAAGGTGGGTTGCTGAGTAAAGTGTATGGGCATTTACAATTTTGATATTTTTAATAAACGTTAAAACAGTTTATGTTTTCAATGGTTGAAAGTGTTTATCCCCAAATCCTCACCAGTCCTCTTATCCAACTTGCAATACTGGAAGGAGAAAGAGATAGAGAAGATGCCAGTGGTTGCAATTTGCAACTCATTGCAAAATCATAGTCCACCAATATTCAGGGTCCACCAGACTTTCCATCTACTGATGCGAGGTGACAGTTTAGGATTTCACAGAAAGACCAGAACACAAAGTAAAATTTAAAAATCACATGGCAGGAAATGTAATCTCTGCCCTGTCAACTAAAAGATAGTATTTTCTGTGTTCAGGACAAGGAAAAGATTCATTTTCTAATACCAACAGGACTTTATAAACATAGGTAGATAGATAGAGGTTTGGTTTCAACTTCACCTACTTTAGTACTGGAAATGAAATACCATCGCATCCAAGATAACCATCAATGATTTGGCCGTATTGACACACAACTTCTGAAATTCACTCTATCTCACTTTGCACTTGCACCCCACCTTCAGTGAGGGTTATATTTTAATGAGTAAAACACTTGAATGCTGAGATATTAGAATTCTGGGGTACAGGCTTCACCTGCTTGTCCAAAGGCATGGAGAAGAGAAGATAGATTTAAAAAATTAATAAACCCAAGAGTCCTTTTTGGACTCTTTCAATGAAGATGAATTTATACAAACTGCCATAAAGACCATATTATGACATGGTTTCACAAACTCCTAAGGAGTAGATGTAGATAGCTTAATGCTATCAAATCTGTTTCTGCAATGAATAAAATGTACACATATTAAACAGGAATTAGGGAAGCAGATGTGACTCAAGCAGTTGGGTGCCCGCCTACCACATAGGAGGTCCCAGGTTTGGGTCCCTGTGCCTCCTAAAGAAGACAAGCAAGACAGCGAGCTGGCTCAGCAAGCTGATGCGATGAGATGACACAATGAGGAAACACAGTGATAGACACAACAAGCGGGGAGTAGAGGTAGCTCAAGCCATTGTGCGCCTCCCTCCCACATGGGAGGTCCCAGGTTTGGTTCCTGATGACTTCTAAAAAAAAAAAAAGATGAGCACACAATGAACGGACACGGAGAGCAGACAATGACTGCAAACAACAGGGGAAGGGGGAGAGAGAAATAAAAACCACAGGAATTGCATGAGCCTTTTCTAATTATAACTAGTGCTTATGTGACACCTTCCCACTGGATAAGCTGATGTCATAAAGCACCATGTAAACTGTGAGGATACTATTGTGTTCCTATAAAATCTTCACAAAGTGGATATGTTTTAGAAATGTGTTCAAGTTATATATTGCTTAACAGTATCAGTAACATTAAAACTAGACCTGTTTCCAAGGTTTAAAAATAAATTTTCTGATAAAGCTGCAAACGCTTTATAAATCCTGCAGTAAAAATTGACCTAACACTTTCAAATCATTGAACCATACACCCTTATGATCTGTGCACTATTCTGAATTCTATACCTCAATAGATTTACCAAAAATTTTACCAGGGAATTTTGGAATAGCTAACGTAAACCAATGACTTACTACCAAATTGTGATTTTTCTGATAAGTAATTCAAAACTGAAATTGAAAAGTGTGGGTGGTGGGGGAAAAAATTCAAACTCTTATAGCTCTCTTTTTTTCTTTTTGTAGTTCAAGTATGCTTACAAGACTGATGGAATTACAGTGGTATAACTGAAGAACTACTGAAGAATATGAAGTACTGTATTATTTGGCTTTATTTTAGACATTGACTAAGGACTATAACATAACATTCTGAAAAACACAAGGCAGAGCTGAGAGCAGTTCTGAGAACATTTCTGTGTTAAGCTTTTAAGTCAGATGTCATGTCAGGATTAGTGTTGGACTAATGGATTTGCTCAAATCCATTGAATGGATTTGCTCAAATAGTTGAGCACCTACTTCCCATGAACAAGGTCCTGGGTCAATCCCTAGTACCTCCTAAAAACAAAACCAGACAAAACCTCATTGGGGAGCAGATATAGCTCAGTGGTTGAGTGCCTCCTTCCCATGTACAAGGCCCTGGGTCAAATCCCCAGTATCTCCTAAAATAAATAAATAAATAAAAACTTACCGTAAAAAAATGTCCTGTAGTCTCTCTAGTTCTTTAGACTCAGCCAACACAACTGACAGAAGGATGATAATGGGTGACACTTATCCCAAAAAACAGTGTCTACAGCTATAGGCATGACAGTTCCTTTCATCTGCCCCATGGGATGTAGGCCTCCTCTCAATTGGAAACAGCGGGAATCACTGTCCCAGAATCCTCAAGATTGAGGAATGAACAAGCATGGGGGGTCGGGGGAATGCAACTGTGGACTAAAGTAGACTTATACCAATGGAGAAACTTGTATCACTGATATGGAGGCAGTGGCCACTCGGGGTTCTGGGAGAGTGGGGGAGGGAGGAATGGGTGTAACATGGGGGCAGCTTGGGGACATCTGAGTTGTCCAGCATGGCGCTGCAGTGATGGATACCGGCCATTGTGCATTTTGTTGAAACCTGTGAAATTCTGTGGGGTAAAGTGTAAACTACAGTGTAGACTGGTCCATGGTTGGTGGCAGTGCTTCAGTATGTGTTCATTGATTGTGACAGATGTGCCACCCTAGATGTTAGAGTGGGAGAGAGTGGAAGGGGGTGGGGTTGATGGGAATCCCCTATATTTTTGATATAACATTTATGTAAACTAAGCTTCTTAAAAACATAAAACGTCAAAAAGGAAAAAAATGTCTTAGGGCAGAAACACAGGACTGTTCCTGGGTCTCACCTCAGAACAGATCTCAGTCCCCTTCCTTCCCTTTGTTGCTGTGCTAGAAAGGGATCCATTGTGGCCACAAGTTAGTGTTTTCTAGGCCTGCATGGGTCAGAAATGCTCATTTCTGGCTTTGTGTGAAATCTGTCAATTCAGGTGGGAAAGCTCTGTGCTTGCAGGCAATTTAAGAAAAATGGAAGAGTTTGGGTTCTGGAATGAGATTGATAAAGGTTCAAACCCTGTCTCAGCCACCAAGCAAATAGGAAACAAACTAATAGTTCATGAATATAAATGAGATAGTCCATGTAAAGTGCTTAGTACAGCACCTGGCCAGTGTTCAGCCATCAATCAGAGATGATCCTCATCATGTAAAGAGATGTAGCTTTTAGTTTTATTTATATAGGGGGAGGGGTTTCCTGTAACAATGAAGAGACGGTAGAGGAGAGAGTATTGTCGAGCAGGGTGGTTAATCTACTTGTAGTTGTGTCATCCTGCTTCAAATTCTTCAGTTACTCTGTCTTAGAAAGCAAACTCTGAGATGGTTCCTAATGTGTTTGGATATTTTACTAGTAAGAAAGGTCTTGCAGGTGTTGGGGTTAAAGCCCTGCTCCCAAGATGATACAACTTGTCTAAAGCAAGAGTAGGTAACATTTGTTTGGGAAAGAAAATGCTTGCTTGATCAATGGCATTTTAGAGGCTTCGTTTTAAACTAGATACAGACAAGTTGTCATCATGAAAGACACAGCACGAAAAATAAAACAACCATGCCCTATGGAATCTAGTTCAATATCATTTTATGAAGACACTGAAGTCCAGACTTCCCAAAGCCACAGTTAGGAACAGAATCCAGATTTCCTGATTCTTGGTCTCATGTTTTTCCAGGCACCTTGATTCTTTGGTCCAGGGCGTGAGAGACTGTATGGGGGGAAGGCAGGGAAGGGTTAAGAGTGTGCAGCCCTCTCGCAGCCTTTTCATATACACTCAGCAATACCAGCCAGGGAGAAGTCCGTGAAAGAACAGACTGGCTCCTTCCCAGGACCCTCGTGTGGTTCCCTCTCTGAATCACTTACGGATGCCTAAGTACACTGAGCAGTGACAGCCACAGCCTCTTCCCCGGGATGCTCATGTACTCCTGCCAGCCCTTGGGGAGTGGATGCATGTCTGGAGTCCATTTTGTTTGGTACCAAACCTGTTCATGCTTGTTATACCTACTGATTACACAGTGTAATTAACTAATACATAAACCAAAGAAATGCATGGGGCAAGAAAAGGTTATGTCTATAAAAATTACATGAATGCTTTGGAAACAGTTGACAGAAGCTACATTAAAAAAATTGCTTTAAAAAGGCACAGTCAAGATAACATTAAAATATTGAGGAAAATAATCTGATTATTGCTTCCATATTACTTCCAAAGTATCTTTAACTTTTGTATATTTATTTCCTTATTTCATAGTATGAGGCATCACAAATGGGTTTTCAAAATCATTTACTAAAGGATGAGATTTAGCTATCAGTATCAGATTTCAACTATAGTCTATTTTTATCACTGGGCAATGTTAGGAATATTATTTCTATCTTTTGACCTGGGCCTTTTTTAAACCTTGTATCCTAAATATATGGCCTTTCCCCCCTCTAAATGACAGACATGTATAGTTTTTTTATACATGCCAAAGAGTTCTGGCCATATGGTATATATATCAAGTAGGAAATCAGCAATACTCCTCAGCCTGGACTATTAAAATAGTGTTTTTTAATAGGAGGATTTGATTAGTTATCTGTGTATCTCTTTTTTCTTTGTCTCTCCCTCTCCCACCCACATTTCTAACAGAAGATAGAATTAGGGGGTTACAATTAACCAGAGAAAAGAAGAAAATAGGAAGTCAGATTTCATGTAGTAAAAACTCAGATGACAAACTAAATTATATATTTTTCATGTTTCAGTCATTTTAGACAAAGTTTAAAATTTTAAAATTTTCATTATCACTTAATCAGTAAATTTTATTTTGGAGAGTCAGTTCCCTTAGTATTTGATTTTATAAGATGGTAAAACAATATTTGCTCTTTCCATTGGATTGAGTGAAACAATTGTACTATTTGGGGTTTTTTGCTATTGAAGTCTATAGAAAATTTATTATCTGTCTGAATTAAAAATTGTGGCAGTTCTGTTTTGAGATCAACTATCCATTTATTTATGGATTTAAAGGAACACCTTGTGGCAGTTTGGTATTATGAATTCCAAAAATAGATATTATTTTTGTAAACTGGTCTCTTCCTCTGGGTGTGATACCCTTTGATTGTATTAGATACAGCTGAGATGCCTTTGATTAAATTATGATAAGATTAGGACCTGCAGGGTTGAGTCCCCACCCTACCTGGGCTGGTAAACAGACTCCCACACAGAAGTAAATATTACACAGAAGCAGATACGCAGGAAGAGAGAATGCTCCTTAGGTCCTGGGAAGTGATGAGCCTGATAGTCTATAGCTGACCTAGTGGAGAGACCAGAACAGCTGTGCCCAGAAAGAAACAAGCCCTGGAGAGAGTTTAAGCCAGTCTACAGCTGAGAATGGAAGAACTGGGGACCACAGAGCCGTAAGAGGAAGGAAGGCTGAATCCTCGCAGACATTGCCCGCCATCTTGCACCAACACATGGCAACAGACTTTGGGTAGGAAAGTACCTCTTATTGTACCTTGAGTTGGATTCTTTAGGGCCTTGTGACTGTAAGCTTCTACCCCAAATAAAGTCTTTATAAAAACCAACAGAGTTCTGGTACTTTGCATCAGCACCCCTTTTGGCGAATAGATATCCTCACCACCAAAGGTTTTATATTTAAATACATGTCTAAAAAGACATTTCCAAAAGAAATTGATAGCTTATTAGCTAACGGTACAGATGAAATAAATAAGGCACATACATATGATGAATTCATGAAGCTAATAAAAATCATGTTTTAAAAAATTCAGTGATTCAAGAAAATGTTCACCATGTCTTCAAGTTGTGACTATAAAACAAATATATTCTGTATCATAAGAATATAAGACTATAATAACTGAAAGCTCTCTCTTTTAAATATCCCTCATCCACTACAACACTAACAGTGATTAATAGCAGCGAAGCAGATTTGGCTCAACGGATAGAGCATCCGCCTACCACATAGGAGGTCCAGGGTTCAAACCCAGGGCCTCCTAACTTGTATAATGAGCTGGCCCACGAGCAGTGCTGATGCACGCAAGGAATGCTGTGCCATGCAGGGCTGTCCCTCATGTAGGGGAGCCCCACACGTGCCTCACAAGGAGAGCTATCCCATGCAAAAGAAGGGCAGCCTGCCCAGGAGTGGCACCGCACACATGGAGAGCTGATACAGCAAGATGACGCAACAAAAAGAGAGATTCCTGGCACTGCTGACAAGAATGCTAGCAGACACAGAACACACAGTGAATAGACACAGAGAGCAGACAACGGTGGGGGAAGGAGGGGTAAGGGGAGAGAAATTAAAAAAATAAAAAATTTTTTAAAAACCCAAACAGTGATTTTCATTGTCGTTCTTTGTGCTTTGGTGTACCTAATATTTTTCTAAATAAGCAATACTACTTCTAGTAACAAAAACAATTTTAATGAAATGTTTGTATGTGGTGTACCTAATTTTTCTAAATAAGCAATACTACTTCTAGTAACCAAAACAATTTTAATGAAATGTTTGTATGTGGCATAGTTAATTGGAATTCTGTGTTACTGATGGCAATTTCTACAAGTAGATCCATAAGGAAAGCAGCGATTTTAACTATAAACACCAACGATTATGGACAAGGGAGAATAATCTTTAGCTTGGAAGTTGGGAAAGAATATCTGATGCCCTCTTGTGGCCAGTAGGTTTTAAAGGTGATTTATTACTTTTCATTGAAATCTAAGCCAAGAAAAAAATCTAAGCCAATACGAAAATTGTATTTTATTGCTTTCTACATGACAAAAATAACGTGCTCATTTTCAGTATTATTAACAGTTTAAGGGTAACCATTATTAACACTTTAGGGACTATATTTCCAGCCCTATACCGCACTCCTAAAAGAATGTGTCCTGTAGCCACACTGCCTGTTTGAAACTCTACCAGCTAGGATACCTTGGGCAATTTACTTGGATACTGAGACCCAGTTTCTTCATCTGTAAAGTGAGGGTAATACTAGAACATACATAGGTTTATCAAGGAATAGAAAGCCCTTACTACAATACCTGTGAAAGGTAACAGTAATATGCTAGATAAAATGCATTATAGGGAAGCAGATTTGGCTCAAAGGATAAGAGCATCCTCCTACCACACGGGAGGTCCAGGGTTCAAACCCAGGGCTTCCTGACCCGTATGATGAGCTGGCCCACGCTCAGTGCTGATGTGCGCAAGGAGTGCCACGCTACACTGGGTGTCCCCGTGTAGGGGAGCCCCATGTACAAGGAGTGGGCCCCATAAAGAGAGCTACTCTGTGCGAAGAAAACGCGGCTTGCCCAGGTGTGGCACGAACAGCTGACGCAGCAGCAAGATGACACAACAAAAAGAGACACAGATTCCTGGTGCCACTGACAAGAATCCAAGCGGACACAGAAGAACACACAGCGATTGGATACAGAGAGCAGACAATGGGTGGGGGGAGAGAACTTTTAAAAAATGCATTATACATGTATGTATTCATATGAACTATAATGGTAACATGACCCAGTGATAAATCTAGGTAGAGTCTATTGTATTATATCCTTCTTTTTTTGTACCACTGTTCACCCTTCACACATTATGTAAAAGTAATAAAATTTATTAAGCATTTGATATGTGCTGTGTACCAGGAAGTTTTACATTAATCATCACATTTTATTCTAGGATAAACCCATGTAGGTTTAAATTCTTTTTTACACCTATTTTGCACACATTTTTGTCCCTAACTTCCCCTCCCCCACACACACATTATGATAGACATCCTTCCACATCAGTAGACACAGATCAACATTTTTATTGGCCACACGTTCTTCTATAGTATGAATGAATTATAATCATTCACTAATGTAAATAATGTTTCAGTGAGCTTGTACATAAATTTTTGTACATTTGTGAAAGTATTTCCATAGGTTATCTTCTAGATATGTAGAATTTGAATTATTGGATAAGAGAATATGCGCATTAAAAATTATTTTTGGCATTGTCAAATTGCCTTTCAAAAAGAAAGCAAACAACATGCAAACCCCAATCTTTTCAATAAATTTGATAGGTGAAAAATGGTATTTCAATTTCAAATTATATTTCCCTTGTCATTGGTGTACGTACCATCAGCACATCTTTTGCTCTTAGCCATTTTTTAAAATTTGACTCTGCTAAGTAATTTACTTATATGTGGAAGCTTTTTGTTATTATGGCTATAAACCCATTTTTTAAAACACATTTTTGTGAAAATTTTCTCCCTTTATGGAATCGTTTGTCTTGACACCTAGTTTAAGTGAACATTTCTCATTGTTCTTTAAAATTTTCTTTTTGGCTATTCTTGAAAAACATTCTTTGATGTAAGCCTTAAAATCTAGTTTTCATGTTTCATTAAAAATTCATTGGGATTTAATTTTTTTTTTATGTTGACTATATATTAATTTTTAGAAAAGTTTTTATAATATTGAGTCCATTTAGAAATATGGTATATTCCTATATTCAGTTCTTTTTGTCTTTCAGCAGATTTTTATAAATTTTTTTCCTGAATAGGACTTACTGCTTTTTGTTGTAATTAACATTTATTTCCAAGTATTAAATACTATTCTTAGTAGTAGGGATTTTTTTCTCCCACAAAGTACTGTATTAAATGTTTCTAATGAAATTTAATATATTGTATACAATTGTGAACATATGGAAAGAAGTGTAATCCTACTTTAGTTTCCTAGGCTGCTCAAAGCAGATACCATGAAATGGTTCAGAATGGGAATTTATTAGCTTACAAGCTTACAGTTTTGAGGCTGTGAAAATGTCCAATTCAAGGCATCATCAAGGCGATGCTTTATTCCTGAAGACCAGTTGCTGGTCTTTCCCTTCTCGTTGGGGTTTTGTTGCTTTCGCCTTCTTGCTTCTGTGGCTTTCTATCTGAATTCCATTCTCTTAGACAGAAGTCCAGTAATAGGATTAAGACCCATTCAAATGAGGTAGTTTGCATCTTAACTGAAGTAGCCTCATCAAAAGGTTTACAGCCATAGTATTGGATTAAATTTAAGAATGTTGTTTTTCTGGGGTACAAATAACTCCAAACCACCATACTACTCTAATTACAAACATTATTTTCCAATTTTTCCTTCCAGACTTTTTACACAGTATGATCAGCATATGTATAAATTTTGTGACCATGTAGTAATCCAGAAATATAGCGGATTGCTCATAAAACATGGTTTATCCATGGTGTGTAGTAGTTGGATTTGGTAAATCTATTGATCTTTTAAATTAAGAACTTTAAAAAAAATGTTTTTCTTTTTACCCCTCCAGTTACAAAGTAATAATGCTCTGTATAAACATCTAGACTGAAATATATAACGTAGAAAAATTTTAAAAATTATTATCTGTTCCCTTCCCCAGAGAACACTATTGTTAAAAATTCTTCCAATTTTGGCATCATTCTAGACATAACACTTTTCTTTCTCCATTTGCAATACTTGTCCCATCATTACAAATTGATCTACCTCATTTTTTTTCATAGCTACATGGTATTTTCTACAGTATTTCCTTAAATAAATAAATGCTTAAAGTCTGTTTAGGTATTCATTTATTGATAGCTACTAGGCTTTTTATTTTTGCCATCTAAAATAATTTAGCAATGAACATTTTACATGGTTCATGGCCCCTTGAGTATTTCTGTACATTTCTAGGAATACAGTTGCTTGGTCAAAGGATGTACATAAACTTCAAAAAGGGTATACTCTCTAAACTACTAGCAGTCTGAGATTGACTACTTCATCACACATCCTCACCAACATTAAACATAATTAATCTTATGATTGCCAAAATAAACCTGCTTTATTTTGCCTTTGCTAATGAAATTTAATAACTTTTCATACATTACTTGCCTTGACACTAAAATTGTGTACAGAAGTGATCCATGAAACCTCTAGGCTGGACTATGATGTTTATCACCCATGCACACTTCCTATGTTTGCATTATATGTGAGTTTGTTTTTTGAGCCAAGCTATGTCTCTCTCTCTCTGAATCATAACGCTTGGTATTTTCAAGTCCTATGACATTTAACTAGAAGACAACCATGATCATATTTGTAACTTTTATGGAAGTGAATTCTGCAGCAAGTTATTACTCTGAGGATAGGAACAATTAAATTCAATACTTGATTTGTGGTGATTGTGTGCTATAAGGAATAAACATCAAATCATCCTGAAATGCAGAGCTACATCTCCTACAAGTCCTAATGATGAATTTGACTTTGATGAAGATTAAATGTTTTCATGTTGACATTCTTTAAAATTGTATATGTGAAATATGGGGAGTAGGCGTAACTAATGGTTTGTGTGCCTATTTCCCATGCATGAGGTTCCGGGTTCAATCCCCAGTACCTTAAAAAAAAAAATTTTTTATGTGAAAGAACAAAGGAACCTGGAAGATGGCCTATGAATCAACTATACATTTTAAACAAATTGCATGAGTCTTCTCTAAGTATAACTAGTGCTGGTGTGACAACTTTCCAGTGGATGAGTTTATGCCATAAAGCTCCATCTAAAGTGTAGGGATACTGTTGTGTTCCGATAAAATCCTCACAAAGTGGATATTATGTTTTAGAACTATGTTAAAGTTGTATATGGCTTAACAGAGTATTAGTAACATTAAAGCTAGAATTGTCTCCAAGGTCTAAAAATAAGTTTTCTGATAAAGTTGAACTTTATAAATCCCACAGTAAACGATGACCTAACACTTTCAAATCATTGAACCATAAGCTCTTATATATGCACTATTCTGAATTCTATACCTCAATAGAATTTATCAAAAATTTTACCTGGGAATTTTGGAATAGCCAACATAAACCAATAACTTAACAAATTGTACTTTTTCTAATAATTCAAAATGGAAATTGAAAACCGTGTGTGGTAGGGAAAAAATTCAAACTTGTATAGATCATTTTTGTAGTTCAAGTACAATTATAAGACTGACAGAATTACAGGGGTATTAACTATGAAGGACTACTGAAGAATATGAAGTACTGTATTGTCTGGCTTTTAGACCTTCAGTAAGGACTATAACATTACACATTGAAAAAAAATTTACAAGGCAGCACTGAGAGCAGTTCTAAGGACATTTCTGCTTTAAGCCTTAAATCAGATATCACGTCAAAATTAGTGTTGGACTGGGAAGTGGATTTGGCCCAACGGATGGATAGGGCATCCACCTACCACATGGGAAGTCCAAGGTTCAAACCCAGGGCCTCCTGACCCTTGTGATGACCTGGCCCACATGTAGTGCTGAGGCACACAAGGAGTGCCGTGTCACGCAGGGGTGCCCCCCGCATAGGGGAGCCCCATGCACGAGTGCGCCCCATAAGGAGCCACCCAGTGCAAAAAAAGTGCAGTCTGCCCAGGAATGGTACCGCACACAGGGAGATCTGATGCAGCAAGATGATGGAGACACAGATTCTGGGTGCTGCTGACAAGAGTACAAGTGGACACAGAATACATAGCAAATGGACACAGAGAGAAGACAACTGGGGGCGAGGAAGGGGAGAGAAATAAATAAAAAATAAATCTTAAAAAAGAAAATTAATGTTGGACTAATTTTGAGCAGATGTAGCTCAAGTAGTTGAGCACCCGCTTCCCAAGTATGAGGTCCTAGGTTTGAACCTGGTACCCTCCTGAAAAATTAGTTGGTCAAATTCTGGGTAAGAAAATCCTATATATAGTGACTTTGATAAGTTAAGAGATGTTTTTATTTTCAATTACCTACTGCTAACAAATTTTCTATTTATATAGATACTATGGCCTTTGGGGGGCAATATGGTTAAGAACAGGTGTTCTTTTTTAAAGGAAATATTGAAATTCTGGTTTCTGTTTGTGTATATATATTGTTGCTACATATTTAAGTAAACACGCTTTTTCCTCCCTTTTATGCACATAACAGAAACACACATTATCATGCCTCAAACTATTTTTTTATTTGCAACTACATGATTTCACACAATTTTTTAAAACAATGACATAAAATAGATTTCCTTGTGTATAAATAACTTACATACTCTCCATAAAGTAAATGTGTAAAGGTGCTAGAACAGATCATCCACTCCTACAGTGTTCTGTATCCAACAAAGTTGATGGCACAAAATATAAATACTCAAGTCCAATATTAAAAACTCAGGCACTTGACTAACTTTTAATAAAGTTTTTCAAACTATATCAAGATATCTAAAGTGCATATATATATATTTTTAAGAAAGATTATTCTCAATAACTTTTCTATAAAAATATGTTGATGGTTTGGTCCATCTAACTTTACTACTATTAAGTATGAACATTTCACTTTTAACATATAGTCAGGCTTGCATTCTACCTATCTGTGAACACGAACCAGGAGACGCAGAAGGTGCTAGTGAGGTGCTAACATGTGAGGATTAATCCAGTGATTCCGGTCACAATGCATTCCAGGAGGAGGTACCCATGTCACCGGAATTGGGCGATAGGGTTTATTCTTCCTTGCCTGACTTGGATAACCAAATGGTACAGGAGGAGGGTAGTGACTTGGGTGGCCATTCCCTCGGTACATCCCTGACCTTTTTCTGGGCAGAGGGTGCCACACTGGAAGAGGTGGGAATATCAGCTCTGAAATCTGTAGGGAAAAAAAAATTTTTTTCAGTTAATTCAAAAGAAAAATTAATCATGACTAAGTAACCTTTCAGATTCCTTATTAACTACAAACAAAATGACCCACAATTATAAGAATACATTCAAGTGACAGTTCTATGGGCAAGTCACAAAATGTGTTAAAAAAAAAAAACCTTATATATAATAGGAGACCAATCCCTGTGCTCTGAATGAAGAAATAAATTAATAAACACAAACAGCATTCTAAAACAATTCATAAAAGGTAAGGGATAATCTGTACCCTCAATGTTTTCCAATTAGAAAAGATCAAAACATGGAAAGAATGGAAGCTTGTAAGAACATACCATGTTTCAGACCAGTGTTTCCACAGTTGGCTAATTGAACAGGGACCTAGGACTTTTTTGAACACAAAGTACTCATACCCCAGCCCTGGTCCATGAATAATAATAAAAAATCGTAGGAGTTAGTCCAGGTATTTTGATGAAGCTCTCCAGCTGATTCTGTTGTAGCCTGTTCAGTGAGTGAGTGCCCATCAGTCAGGTAGGCACATTATGTTCCTACTATTCAAAAGTCTTTACCAGCAGATGTTAAGGACCTCTCTGCATAGTATGCCTAAACTAGACTAGAGTCTCAGATGCTCTGCTCTTCTTAATACAGGTTTTTATTATTATTTATATTCTGTACAGCATTGCGTTCAAAAAGTACAAGCTTGTACCGTAGAAAGTCTTCCTTATCTGAACCACCAGTTCTCCAGTTACTCTCCTGAGGGCAAATGACACTAAGTTTTTGGGCTTACTTTCAGAGATATTCTACTCATACTTCTGTGTTTAACTATACAGACACTTTTTAAAAACACATATTATTCTGTACTTTACCTTTTGCACTTGATAATACATCTCAGACATTCAAATCAACACACAGACCTCTCTGTCTTGTTTTACAGCTACATAGTACTGCAGTGACTACCACATAATCAAATTAACTGGTCTTTTATTAATGGGACATTTAGGCCATTTCAAGTCTTTTAGTATTAAGAAACAATGCTGCAACCTTGCAACCTTACAACCTAAAAAGAAAAAAAAAAGCAAAAGCAAAAACAAAAACCTACGAACCAACAAAAAGAAAACCTCAATGCTGTAAAAAATCTTAGCTCAGTTAAATCTTGATTGCCTACAATAATGGGGAAATAACGAAGAATTTATAGTTCAAACTACTAAAATTGACCTATATTGCAAACTAGCAGGCAAAGAGTGTTTCATTTCTTTCTATAGTGCGAAGTCTTTTTGTTTTTGTTTTGTTTTGTTTTGCCAGAAAGTAGGTAGAAACCTGGCGTTTGCATTATCCCTTTACAGTTAATCCTCACACCCCGCAGGCAACCACTGTTCTGATTTCTACCACCAGATTTAGTTTTCCCAGTTTGTGAACTTCCTATAAATGGAACCATCCAGCATGTATACCTTTTCTGGCTGGCTTCTTTTGCTCAACCTACTTTTTTTTTTGGTTGTTGTTGTTATTGTTTTTTGTTAGGTACAAAGGACTGAACCCAGGACCTCGTATATGGCAGCAGGTACTCAACCACTTAAGGCTACATCTGCTCCCACAAACCTAATGTTTTTGAAGTTCTTCCATATTGTATCTATTCTTTTTGTTTTATTGCTATTAATCAACTGCATGAATATATCAGAATTTGTTTATACATTCACTTGGTAATGGACATTTAGCTTGTTAATAGCTTTTTTTACTTAACGAATAAAACTTCTCTAAATATTCTAATACAAGGCTGAGCAGACATATTTTCATTTCTTTGGCAAAATACTTAGGAGTGGAACTGCTGGGTAATAGCATATGTAACTTTAAGTGCTGAACAATTTTCCAAAGTGGTTGTACCATGTTACACTCCCACTACTAGTTTGTGAATCCAGCTGCTTAACATCCTCATCATTTGAGGTTATCAGTCTTTTCAATTTTAGCTGTTCTGGAGGAAGCAGTGTTTCATTGTGGTTTTAATTTGTATTTCCCTAAAGACCAATGAGGTTGAGCACCTTTTAATGTGTGTATGGCCACTGATACAACTTCTTTTGTAGACTGTTTATATAGAACTTTTTGTTCAATATTTTTAATTGGGTCATTCGCTTTTATTATTAATTTTTCAAGATATATTCTGGAAATATGTCCTTTGATAGATGTATTGTGAATATTTCATCACAGTCTATGGCTTGCTCATTCATTTTTTAAAAAAAGAGATGTATTTTTTATTTCTCTCCTCTTCCCCCCCTCACTCCCCCATTGTCTGTTCTCTTGTGTCGATCTGCTGTGTGTTCTTCTGTGACTGCTTCTATCCTTATCAGCAGCACCAGGAATCTGTGTTTCTTTTTGTTGTGTCATCTTGCTGTGTCAGCTCTCCATATGTGCGGTGCCTTTCTTGGGCAGCCTGAACTTTCTTTCACGCTGGGCGGCTCTCCTTAACGGTGCGCACTCCTTGTGCTTGGGGCTCCCCTATGTGGGGGACACCCCTGCGTGGCACGGCACTCCTGGCGCGCATCAGCACTGTGCAGGGCCAGCTCCACCTGGGTCACGGAAGCCCAGGGTTTAGACCACAGACCTCACATGTGGTAGGCAGACGCATTGGGCAGTCTGCTTCCCCTCATTCATTATTTTTTTAAAGATTTATTTATTTCTCTCCCCTTCCCCCCACCAAGTTGTCTGTTCTCTGTGTCCACTTACTGCGTGTTCTTCTTTGTCCACTTCTGTTGTCAGCGGCACGGGAATGTGTCTCTCTTTGTTGCGTCATCTTGCTGTGTCAGCTCTCCTTACAGGACGCACTCCTTGCACGTGGGGCTCCCCTATGCAGGGGGCACCCCTGCGTGACAGGGCACTCCTTGTGTGCATCAGCATCCACATGGGTCAAGGAGGCCCAGGGTTTGAACCGCGGACCTCCATGTGGTAGACGGACGCCCTAACCACTGGGCCAAGTCTGCCTCCCCCCTCATTCATTCTTAATGGTTTCTTTTGATGAGCAGAGATTTAAAATTTTGATGAAGTCCAACTTATCAATTTTTTTAAAAGATTTATTTATTTAATCCCCCCCTCCCCGGTTGTCTGTTCTCTGTGTCTATTTGCTGTGTCTTGTTTCTTTGTCTGCTTCTGTTGTCGTCGGCATGGGAAGTGTGGGCCGCGCCATTCCTGGGCAGGCTGCACTTTCTTTCATGCCGGGCAGCTCTCCTTACGGGTGCACTCCTTGCGAGTGGGGCTCCCCTACGCGGGGGACACCTGAGTGGCAGGGCACTCCTTGCGCGCATCAGCACTGCGCATGGGCCAGCTCCACACGGGTCAAGGAGGCCCGGGGTTTGAACCGCGGACCTCCCATGTGGTAGACAGATGCCCTAACCACTGGGCCAAGTACGTTTCCCCAACTTATCAGTTTTTATATGCAGATGCCTTTTTGTGTTCCCTGGAAGAAATCTTTGCCAATCTAAATATTTTAAAGGTATTTCTCTCTGTTTTCTTCTAGAAGCTTTAGTTTTAGCTTCTATGTTTAGGTGTATAATTCATCTGTAATTTTTTGTGTATGGTATCTGGTAGTGTTTGAGATAAATTTTTTTTTCTATACAGATTATCAAATTGTTTTAACTCTAGTTTTTGAAACCTTTCCCTTTTCCACTGCTTTGGAACTCTTTTTAAAAAAAACAAAACAAAACATAAATACTGTGTATATACTGTGTCAATTTTTGGACTCTACTCTGTTCCACTGATCTATTTGTGTATCTTTAAGTTATTATCACACAGTGACTTGATTAGTACAACAGCTTTATATAAATGAGTTCTCCAGCTTTGTTCTCCTTTTAAATTTTTTTTTGATTTTTAATTTTTTCTCTTCCCTTCCCCCCCACCCCAGTTGTCCGCTCTGTGTCCATTCCCTGTGTGTTCTTCTGTCCATTTGCGTTCTTGTCAGTGGCACCCAGAATCTGTATCTCTTTTTATTGCGTCATCTTGCTGCATCAGCTCTCCTTGCGTGTGGCATCATTCCCGGGCAGGCTGCACTTACTTTGTGCCGGGTGTCTCTACTTACGGGGTGCACTCCTTGCACGTGGGGCTCCCCTATACGGGGGACACCCCTGCATGGCACGGCAATCCTTGCGCACATCAGCACTGCATGTGGGCCAGGTCATCATGTGGGCCAGGTCATCACATGGGTCAGGAGGCCCTGGGTTTGAACCTTGGACCACCCATGTGGTAGGCGGATGCCCTATCAATTGGGCCAAATCTGTTTCCCTCCTTTTAAGTTTTAAAATCAATTTGTCAATTTCTAGAAAAAGCTTTCTGGGATTTTGATTGAGGTGAATATATAGATCAATTGGGGGATGTGAGAGTTTGAAGTTCTTTTGTAAGATGAGCTATATGGTATGTGCTTGATTGTCCAAAGCTAAGCTTGAGGAGAAAGTGACCTGGAAAAGGTAGAGACCAAGATGAAGAGCTGCCACTTTGCTTTGCCATGTGGCAGGACTCCAGTATCTGCCAGCAGCCAACCTTTGGTGAAAAAGCATCTCTGATGATACCTTGGATTTTGACTTCTTCACATCCTCAGAACTTTAAGTTTTTACCCTAATAAATCCCCTTTATAAAAGCCAACCCATTTCTGTTAATTTTTGCATTGCAGTCTTTGGCAAACTAAAACAGGGGAGAACTGACATAGTTTTGACTCATATCTCCTTAGAGAGCTGTCCATGGAGGCATCTTTCAGAAAACACACCAGAGAACAACCTAGGAATTTTTTGTCCTTATTTTGGTAGCCCAGTTTAAAACTTTTGGCCATGCCAGGTTCAAGATCAAAAAGTGGACAGAAAAGAATAAGTGGTTCACTTGCACCAGTTTTTTGCAAAAGTGCTGGTAATAATAGTGCTTCTGTTGTGAAATGCTTTGTTAGTATAATTCCAAGAAGGAACATTTTTCTTAAGAATTTCCATGCCTTTCTACTTTTTATCCCTAACAGTCTTTCAACCTTGAGAAAATAAAAACAATTTAATTTAAAAATAAATTTAAAAATTAGCATCAATTTACTTGTAAAATACTAGTACACATCAGTTTGAGACTTATATTCTTGCTTTGTTGAGTAACAACAAATTCTGGGGTAAGAGTGCCATGTATTTGAATGAATTCCAGCAAATTTCCACGTAATCTGCAGTATATACTGCATCACAAAGGAAAAATATGAGTAAAATATTGATGGCAGAGGTTTTTAAAACGATCCTTTCTTCTATAAAGTGAATCTCTGGAAGAATACATAGAAAACTGCCCTTCCACAGAGACATATATCACCACAGGACTAGTGGTCAGGAGGAGTAGAATTTCTATTATACTTTCATACTATCTTAAGTTTTTAAAAGCAGCTGAATAATCTTATATATGTGTATATTCCTAATATGATAATCTTCAAAATGTAATATTCCTCTCAAACATAGATAATTCAATAACTGAAAAGGATATAAAATTAAGTTATATGGAAAGAATGTTGTTATATAAATGATGTTTATTTTAAAGACTACTTTCTCAACATTCAAAACTCCAATAAAGTACTGACATCTTGCTCATTAGATCTAACTTTTCATTTTAACCCAAATCCAACCCTCCCTTGAACTTGATAGGTTGAATCATATTTAATTATTAAGACCAAACTTAGAAAAATAGTACATTTAAAAACATTCAAAATGATGTGCACAGAATAAGGCCCAAAAGATCTTGTTTGGCAGGTTATATACATTATATACCTTTTGGTATGTGGGATATAAATAATAAGTGAATGAATCTGTAAGTGCACACACACTAGCTTTGCGACTTTTCAGCCATTAAAGTGAGAGACGTTTCAGTTAGTGTAAACTTAGAGGTATTAAAATACACAAAGGTATGAAACCCAAAGTGCAAAAAATGAGTGCTGTGCTTGAACACTTTAAAAATATTAGGGATGTTTCATCCCAAGTTTTCTGTTCTTTGTCACACTTTTTTGAAAAATATTTACTACAGCTAACGAGTGTCAAAGCAGACCTTTGATAAAACACCTCAGGAAATCTATTTATATGTCATCAGAGCAGCTCCCCTTTGGTATGGGAAAGGCAAGAACTGTGATTCAGAATCTCAAATCAGAAACTTTGGGCAACATGAGGAGGACTTCCTGGAACAACCTGGCAAGCCCTACTCTTGCCCTTCAATATGAAGCTGTTTCATAGTTACCTGGTATGCTGGGCTGGGGGTTGCAGCCACCGAACTGGGTTTCACTTCCTTACTAGGCTCTTCGTCTGAAGAAGATCCGGAATGATAATCAGAGGTAACCTTATCAAGGGCTCTGGTAACTTTCTTGGAGATCTCATCCTTATTTTCATCCTCATTTTCAAAGCTGGCAACAATGAATGCATTGTTTTTCTCTCCATATCTAGGAATAAAATAAAATACTTACAAAACTTGCAGTCATATTCAACAAAAAGAAATATCCATAGTGCCAGGTTTCTCTTTGGGGAAAGTCCTGCTAATGCATGTTCTGAGGTAGCACAACATTGTGAATGTGGATATTCCCACTAAATTTTATGCTCAGGAGTGGCTGAAATGTGAAAGTTTATGTTGTATGTATGTTTCTACATTTTCTTTTTAAAGACAATAACAAGTAAAGGCAATACATGATCCCAGACTGCATCTAATTGGGGTATATGAAAAAATTGTGAAGATATTAAGTTTTATATCAATGTTAATTTTCTGAACTTGATAACTGTACTTAAAAGGTGGTTACATAAATGAAAACCCTGTTATTAGGAAATGTGCATGGAAATATTAACTGTCCATGGAGCATGATGTACACAACCTACTTTCTGATGTTTAGAAAAAAGACTGGGGATCGGGTGTAGCTTGGGTGGTGGAGTGCCTGCTTCCCATGTACAAGGTCCCATGTACAAGGTACCTTCTAAAAAAATCAAATAAAAATTTAAAAAGCCAGAAAGAGCAGGGGAAGTTACAGAGATTGAAAGGTGAAGAACTTTCTTGGCTGTTTTTTATTATTGAAATAATGAAAATGCCCTAATGATGACTTGATGACTGAGGTGATGAATGCTCAATCATGTGATCATACCAAATACCACTAACTGTACACTTTGGATGAACTGTATGCTTTATTAATATGTATCAACAACAACTCTCTTGGTGGCTGAGCACCTGTATGAGGTCCTGGGTTCAATCCCCCATACCTCCTGGGGAAAAAAAATTCAAACAATTCCCTGTTGTTGGCAGCTTCAAGTCCAAACTCCTTGCCACTGAGCTGAGGCAGGCCAGGCCAGGCCATGAGCTTGTCTCCTTTTCCTACTACTGTTTCTAACTAATCCCTGAGCGAGACGTGCTGAACTCTGAGGATCAACCATATGAAAATGCCATTTTTGTATATAAAAATGATCAAATACCTGCAATTTCACTGCAGGGGAATTCTGGTGAAATGAATGATTGCTCCCTCCATGGCTCATACTCTGTGCACAGCTCTTCTCACCATTTCACTAGGGGTGGGGTTATCAGTTTACTTATCAGTTAGGCTGTCCACCTTCTCTGGCCTGTAAATATGCTGAGGGAAGGGACCATGTCATGTATATCCTTGTGTCATTTGTCGTTCCTGTACTAAGTGCTTGATGAATGTTGAAAGAATAAGTGCTTCATTTTAGGAACTCATGAATAATAGGAATAAAAAGCTACACACTGAAGCAGAGTGGTCATCATAATCTCTCAAAGTCATCAAGAATGAGGAACGAGCAAACTTAAGGGGTTAATGCAACATGGACCAAAGGAGACATACTGTATTGTCATAACAGAAGAACTAGTAACACTGATACAAAGCCTGGTCACCAGAGGTTCTAAGGGGAGTGAGAGGGAAGATAGGGGCAACATGGGGCATTATTTAGGCAGTGGAATTATTCTGTGATATTACAATGATGGATACAGGCTATTATACATTTTGTCAAAACTTATGAAATTGTACAGTGCAAAGTATAAACCATAATGTAAACTATAGATCATGGTTAGTAGCAATGCTTCAATATTTGCTCATCGATTTTAATAGATGTACCACACTAATGAAAAATGTTATTAACGGGAAAATGTGGAGGGGAAGGGGTGGGGGTATATGGGAATCCCCTGTATTTTTAATAAACTACTTTAAAAATAGTTAAAAAAAAAGCTGCCCCTTCCCCCCAAATAAGTTTAATATTCTTGTAAGTAAAGGCTTTTTTAATTAAAAAAAAAAAGCACATAAAAACAATTAAACAGGTCTGGACATGACATTGATCCATGGCAAAGACTCTCAGAATTGACCGTACATTTAATATTCTATTCTAATTCACTCTATGCCACCAAACATGCCACAATTTTCTACTTCTGGTGTAGTTAAGAACAAAAAAAAAAAAAAAAAAAAAATTCACTCTATGCCACCAAACATGCCACAATTTTCTACTTCTGGTGTAGTTAAGTACAAAAAAAAATTCTCTTTCCCAACTGTTTAAAACATCAAAGAGAATTTCACTGTTTAGAGCCATTTTTTGGATTCATGTTTTATGTACCATTGACCTTGGTTTTACAGCAAAATTTTCTTATGTATTTAAAACTAACCTCTATAATGTACCTCTTAGTAATTCAAGTTACCAATCAACCAGAAATTTCCTATGGGATTTACTTTAACCAAAATTACATCAAAAAGGCCTGTGTGGATACACAATGACAAAAATGAGAACAGAGGCCATCATTGAGGTTAAAGAAAAAAAAATACTACTGTTAAGGAAAATAGAGGGGTTTTGCTTAAATTATGCCTACCTCATAGTGACGATAACTGCTTACATCTCATCTTAATTTCAAAGAGTAAATTGAGCAAGGCTTTTTTATCCTTTCAAAATATTTTTAAAGCCTCTGTTTACAAAAAATATTTTTTAAAATCTTAAAAATTTATTATTTTGGGGGAGCTAGTATAGCTCAGTGGTTGAGCACCTGCTTCCCATGTACAAGGCCCCAGGTTCAATCCCTGGCACCTCCTAAAAAAATAAATACATATATTCAAAAACTTATTAATTTTTTATATCAAGGTTACATGTTACTCAGTTAACACCAGATTATACTATTATTACTACAATAACACTATATTTGCTTTAATCAGCAGCTTTGCTCCCTCCTTACTTTTCTTTATTCCTCAATCTTGTGGGATTTGGCATGACGTCCACTCACTGCTTTAGGCTGAGAAGGGGACTAATTTTTAAAATATATAAAAATATATAACATAGGCTGATGGTTAATTAAAAGAAAAAAGAAAAAAAAAGGAAAATAAATTCTTCAATAAGGAAACAATAATGAACAGTAAAATTAAGAGTTTTATTCAGAGAATAAAGGAGAAACCCACAAGTCTATTTAAACAGATGACAAAGGAAATGAATTGTTAAGCAGTTTTTATAAAACATGTAATTAAAGTTAGAAACACAATTATTCCAGCTTAAAAAATATAAAAAAATGAAAGTTCAACTGGAAATAATATCAAGCTTTGATTTAATAGAAAAATAAGGTTAAGTGATGTTAAGTTCATCTCAAGATAACTCGTCTCAAATTATTTCTGAATCAGGGTATTTATTTATGATAAGTTAAAAGGCTTGACTGCCAAAAAGTCTCTGAAAGTTTATGTGGAAATCAAGTAACCTCCTAGATGAGTCTTATTTCTTTATTTAGCAATTCTATCTTCCATTTGCACAGGTGGAAACGGGCCATAAATATTACATAACTCCCTTTTCTATTCTTTTTCAGTTTATCTCAAAAAATGAGTTGCTACTGGATGGAAGAAAAAGCATTAGACCCTTTTCTGGTACTTGCTCTACTACTAACTAGCTTTGTTACCAGAGACCAGTCACTTAATTTCTCTAGGTCAGTTTCCTATCTGCTTGGTGAAGAGGATGGAACTGACTGAAGACTGGTTGGTCTTTGGCTGATGTTTCTTAATAGTACATGTCTGAGCAGTTCCTTACAGCACAGAATTTATGCACAGGTTTAATCAGCAAAGGGTTTTACATTGGAAATTTGTCTCTTTGTCTTCTCCACAGTGGACTAAACAAATCTCAATACAATCAAAGGTAAATTCCGATATTAATAATAATATTATCAATAGGCTTGCTTATGCTTACCCCCAGTTTTGTCCATCAATGGTCAAAATTCAAACAAAACAAAAAGCTGAAAAATTTGAGAAAAAACCCAGCCTCGTAGAAAGAGAAACCTAAACCAAGAGCAGACATCTAATGATTGTAGGATCAGCTTTATTAACTAAAACTTCCTACACAGGTAAGTTTGATTAGGTTCTGCATCTTTCTCTTTGTAGTGTCTGGGTATGCTAAGTGCTTGAAGCTGCTTACTTCACTGCTGTTAATATTAGAATGTGTAGTCAATGCCTTTCTTCAGAGAATTTCCAACGAACAACTTTCAAACTTATTTTTCAGTGACACTGCTAAAACATTAAGGCCAGTTTAATTAATCTGAAATGAATAAGCTATCATGCTTTTTATCAGAAAAAAGAGATTACAGAAATCACACAAAAAAGTTAGAGAATCTGATGAGTAGCTAATGAATCTGACAGATTTTCAGACATTTTCATCATAGGAAATATCTGATATCTGTTCTGCAACCTCATACATTTCACTAAGTGATAACAAGTCTATCTGGTACTCTTTGTACCCTCCCAACATTTTATCCTGACAGTGTACACTCTTCATTATGAAGAAAGTTCTCCCTGAGTACATCATGATTCTCACCCCCCACAACCTCAGTCTCTAGGATTACCAATGACTTATCTCCATTTAATGACTTTCCGGATTATTTGTTCTATTAGAAAAATGCTCTATCGGATTTGCATTAATTTTCAGAACACTTATCTTGCCAGTTTTGGTCCCAAAGTACTTCCCAATATCTCAATCTCCTCTATTAACTTCTATCAATCATCTCCACTCAATTGCTAACAAGTCTTTCTTTTTGGGGTTCTATTATCCTGAATGAATACCTTGGAATGTCCATCTAACTAAAACTTTTATTTTCAGGTGCCAAAACTTATTTTAAACATTTTAAATAAGTGTCTAAAATGTTTATATATAATCACCTGACTTCTTAAACATGACTGGACATAAAAATTTTTCCTTGATGAATTAGGATCATTATACTAAATATTATTTGGTTGTGTGATGGTATATTTGTGCCTACTATTTAACTTTTTCACTTCTGCCTCTGTGGCAGCCCATAATGACATTTTTGTAGCTTTTTGACTACTATGAATAGCAATCTTTCAAATGCTGCTTCTAATCTTTTATGGCTGAGAAACTACGCAACTTAAAGAACTATGTGCTAAATAGCAGTAATATGGATCCAAGTGCAGGGGTAATAAAGTTAGCAAATCAAAATAGTAACTTTGTGATAGCTATTTCTTGTAAACTGCGGTCTTATGCAAAGGTTCAGGTGATAAAGTCTCCAAAGTCTGATGTAGGCCTAAGAGGAGTTCTAAATTAATCCTAGAATCTAAAAGAAAGAAGTGGTAGAGGCTTATGGAGATAAAGATTCTCCACCAGTTTTTCTCAGGTTGAAAAAGGCAAAGCAAGCCATCTCAAGTTGAGGTATGAGAAGGTCAAACACTGTAAGATTCTAGGACTAATTGAGAATTCCACTTAAGCCAGGGTCAGGCTTCACAGACTTTGTCTACTGAACATACAACTAAGAGTATCTGGTCCTTGGTGAGTTTTTTCCCAATGGATGGAGTTCAAATAACTTCAAACTAGCACTCAACTTTTACATCTGCTTATTAGGAGATGAGAGAAATAATCCCTATTATGAAAACAAAATCAGGAAAATATGTCACTTAAAAAACAAAGTGGGGAGAGGGGAGTAGAGACAACCCAAAAGTTATTATGTGAGATTAACTTCTTTCCTATTTTGAAGAAGGTAAAAAGATAGCACACCACCAACGAAAGAGAAGATGCTAATTACCCTAGAGGAGTATAGGTGTCCAAGTCTATTCTTTAACCAAAATAAATTTCTTGGCAAAGCTCAAGAAAATCCCTGCCCAAAAGGCTTCTCAGTTCGTTTTCAGCTGCAAAATGGTAATGTAACCAGTCCTTAACCAGCACCTCTAAGAAAAGTGCTTAAGAACATTCAGCTTTAGAAAGCTAAACCACCACCTCCCAGCTATAAAAGATACCAGGCAGGCAGCACATGGGAGAATTTCATAAAATCAGTTCTACTGCCAAACTTAAGAACTCACCGACAGCACACCTCACATGGGTCCACCCAAAGAGTGAGCTCCTTTGGCAAGCCCAAGTCGCTGTACAAGATGCAGCTGTTCTCACAGGCTTTCAGGACATCAGGATCAACTCTCTGAAACTTATTGACACGAATGCATCTATAACAAAGTGGAGTCATATTAATGATTTTGATTGAATTTTAACCATAAACCTACTTTTATCTATCAGTATTTGTTAAGGTAATAAAAAAAAGGTTCTCCCAGTGGAGAACCCAGAAGGGTACCTAACCTATCCTGAATAAACGTGAACTACAGGTAAAGAGGCAGCATTAATAAGACTACCCAGTTTAGTGGAAAGAGGGCACCTGTGTGAGCCCAGGCAAATCACTAACACTGACTCAACTCAGTTTAGCCAGAGACTACTCAACCTCATCATATGTACATTAAATTATCAAGGAGTATGAAAATTATATAAGATTACTTAGAGCTCTAAAGGTAAAAATTTTCCTAGGGCAACAAAATTTCCAACGAACTAAAGATCCCAGCTACTGTTTTAAATATTTGGAAATGCTTGTAACAAATTTTGGTCTGCTTTTACCTTGCTTTTACATCCCAGATAATAAAAATAACTGCTAAGAAAGGTGCCCTTTGCCTTACCTATAACTGTTCATAGAATCAGTCAAGCACATGGAAGTATTCATTTCACATACTTAAGATCAAAAAATTATTACTGATTTCATTTAGCTTCTCAATTACCCAAGGGCTTTTTAAAATAGTTGTCAAAATAAATGAGAAAAACTGCTAAATAGGGCCTCTGTTCTATTTTTTTAAACCAAAGAAATATTATATCTCCATTAACGGAATGCTCAATCCCAGAGCGAATGTAAAAATACATGTTAAAACAATTCTACATCAGTAGGAATACGGTAGCAACAATGCAAAGAATTTCATGCCAAAGACCTACTACTATTAGGAAATCAGTCACAAGAATCTGGGCTTTAGTACTACATCTACTTATTTACAGGGCAAACTTAGATTAAAATAATTTTACCTCAAACCTGAAGTTGTAATATATGGAAAGTAGAAGTTAATTTACAGTTATTATACCAGTTAAATTCTCTTACTAGTTGATTCAATTTTCATCAAAACTGTGAAAAGGGAGTGGATGTGGCTCAAGTGGTTGAGCACCTGCCTCCCACATGGGAGGTCCCGAGTTCAGTTCCCAGTGCCTCCTGAAAAAACAAAAACAAACAACAAGCAAAACAAAAGAAAAAAAAAAACTTGGGGAAGCTGATGTGGCTCAGTGGTTGAGTACTGGCTTCTCCCATGAGAAGTCCTGGGCTTAATCCCTGGTTCCAAAAAAGCCCAAACAACAACCCCACAGAAAAACTGTTAAAAAGTTCTAATTAGTTAACAGTCAAGAATGTTTCTAAACAATAACAACTCTTTCTGAAGTTTTCCATGTATTAACTCTCTTTTTTTTAAAGGTACCGGGAATTGAACCCAGGACGTCATACCTGGGAAGCAGATGCTCAACCATTTGCCCTACATCTGCTCCCCTATTAACTCTTAATTCTCACAACCATATTTATGTGTTAGATACTACTATCCCCATTGTAAGGAAGAAAGGAAGCACAGTTTGCCTTTTCCAGCACCATATAGCTAGTAAGTGGTGGATCTAGGATTTGAATCTAGGCCATCTGACTCCAAAGTTCGTATTATTAAACAGCACTCTATTTGCCTGTCTGTATTTAACATCACTGTTAACAATACAGGGAATTCAGGGGGAAAATTTCTGTCCTATAGTAAGGTGTCTTAGTCCTTTCCCTGAGATGGTTCTGTGCTACAGATTCTGATGTTGGGTAGGTGAGTCAAAGGCCCAGGTTCAAAAGCAGCTAAGGGTAAGGAGTTTTATCTTAGATTTTTTTCTTTTTAATCCACAACGAGAGTGATGTGGGCTCTATGTTAAAATATATATATATGTAAATACAAGTGCTCTCAAACACAGACTTTGCTTCAACAAAATTAACATCTTACACATACTACGCTTATTTTCACCCTACATACTGTGACTAGAACCATTAAATACACTTCAAAAACAAGTTTTAAAAACTGCATAAAAATAGTCATTTCCTTAATGTTGGCAGTTTAGTTCTGATTTTTTGCAATTATAAGTGAAGTGTAAGAAATATCCATATTCATACATTTATTTGTGTGCATTTCTGATATTTCTGGAATAGTTTTGTAGGAGACTTACTGTTCAAAGAAAATATTTTCATGGATTCCATTAATTTTTCCAAATGTACCTCTACAAGCATTTTATATTTTATAATTTTTATATTGCACAGAAACAATTTATAAGCATTTAGAAACAAGAAGAACACGTACAACCCATGGATTGAAGTCTATATACTATGGTCAATTCCATATTCTGTTCATTTTTGTAATAGTGAAGACCCACCATTAAGTCAAATAGTTTCTTACTTTAGTGACTATTCCTAAATGACTCAATATGATACTTCAGATCACATGCCAATTTAATCCTGCTTAACCTTTGCCTCAAGTTTTTAGAATTAATGGAAATGAAATTGTACATGCCTGACCCGTAAGCATTGATTTGACAGTGCCTCCTTTTTCAGTAATAGTAATGTGGTTTGGAATTTCCAAAATGCCTTTATCCAATGTCAGTTAGGTAAGTATAAAAAGCCTCAACAGATCTACCTCACAAGAGCTGTTCACTATATCAGCAATAAAGATGTGCAGAAAAAACTAAGAGGAAAAAATAAGATAAAAATAATCCTGTTTATTATAGATCATCCACATTTCTACTTTGACTTATCACATTTTCCAATTTAATAGGAAACCTCTTTGGATAAAACTGAAGAGGGAATACATCAATTATCTTAAATCTTTTTTTGTCAATGGGATATAAGCTCTCCTGGCTTTTAGCAAATGAGAAATAAATCTTTTTATTTTTTTTTATTTTTTTATTTTTTGCGGTACTGGAGCCAGGGATTGAACTTGGGACCTCACGTGTGCTTGAGCTTCATCTGCTTCCCCAAATCATATTTTAACCTTCCTCCAAGACTTCTGCACTTGCAAGAGCTAAGTGACTAAATTTATTTCTATATCCAAGCACCAAAGTACCAATCTGGGAAAGAAACTTCGGGGACAGCAAATATAAAAATCAAAGAGAATTTCTGTAATTGTCACTATAGTCACAACTGTTTCACTTTGACTTTTTTGGGGCCACATCCACAAACAGGTTAAGGTTTGACAGCCAAGTTCAGCAGAATATTCTCAACCCCAGTTCTCAAGAAGCCACATAAATACTAGAAAGTGAGCATGCCAGGACATGTTTTGCAGGAGCTTACTCTTCTTTAAGCTGTAAAAATAACGTACAAACCAGTGTACAAAAGACAGCTGCAAGTGAGAAGTACCTTCCCTCTCAATACAAAGGCAGTGGTGACACTGAAGTATACAGAAAGTCCTAAGAGTTTAGAGTCATTAGACCTAAGTTCAAATCCTGGAGCCAACATTACCAGCTGTAGATCATACATGATCTACTTTCATCTGTAAAGTGGTACACTGACTCTTTTATGCATGTTAAACCCACATAGAATTATGCATCATAAATGAAATCATTTTTGTATTAGGTATCCAATAATCCTCATTCGATTTTTCTAATTCACTTTTTTCCAAAAAAAAAAACAAAAAACATGTAACATGAATTTATATTTAGGCACAAGTTGACTCATTTACCTCAATTCTTACCCTGCTCATTTATGGTTGTTAGTTTTTGGGGTCCTCTACAATTGTGAAAACACCCAAGCACCAAGAGCCAAGTTATAAGCCACAAGAAGACGAGTAAGTCTAATGATCCTATTGTTTTGTCCTCCTGATCCAGGCAGTGGAACTTCATCAACAAATATTTATATATTAAAATCAGGAATGACAAAATACCTAGACGCCTGATAGATCTGTGTTTTGCAGATAAAACTCTGATTACCCAGATACAGTTCATGCCTCTGGCCTCTTACCCCTTCCAGGGGTTGATCAAACTCTTCACTGCTTATTCCAATCCAACCATCCAGTCTATTCCTTTACCTGTAAGCCTGTCCTTTTGATGGTTTTTCAGGATACCAATGATTTTTATATTTCTCCTGAAGTATTAGAGTCAATTTCTCAGCAAACCTCTCAACTGCCTCTTTCTTTAACTTATCATGTTTTCGAACTAGCCTTGTGAAAAAGAAGACAACAGCAGCAATTTCATTCTTCATCTTTCCCTGCAAAGATAAAACACATTCTCTCAAAAAACAAAACAAAACAAACACCAAATTATATTAACAGGAAGATAAAGCACTGTGAAATATCTCTCCTTTCCAGCTCTCCTTCCTCCTTCCAATTTTATCTTGTGTTTCCTTGGCTCATATATGGAGTAGGGAATAATCACTAATTTATTTTATGGCATAAAGAGTTTATTATACAATATTTAAGAATGATTACATTTAGCTTAGTGGAGAAGTTCAAAAAGAGAGAATACCAAATGTTTCTTTTGGTTAAATAAAGTCAGATATGCCACACAGAGATAACCACCATAATAAATATTACCACTACACAGTTTTTACTAAATGTGTCCATATGAAGCTACTATGATTAAAGTTCAAAATTCTGCATAATATTTTGGGCTTTAAAAGACAAAAATACAAAAAAAGCCTAAAAATAAAATTCTGTACTGTGAAGCCATTTTGAAAAACAGCCTGGCAGTTCCTAAAAAGGTTATAGTTACCATATGACCCTAGGAATGTATCCAAGAGAAATTAAAACATAAGCCCATGCCAAAATGTGTACACACATGTTCAGAGCAGCATTATTCATAATAGCCCCAAACAGAAACAACCCAAATACCCATCAACTGATGAATGGATAAATATTGTAAAATCCATGCAGTGGAATATTATTCAACAATAAAAAGTATTGATACATACTATTATAACATGGAAAAACCTTGAAAGCATTATGCTAAGGGAAAGAAATCAGCCACAAAAAACAACATGATTGTCTTTATAAAATATAAAAACTGGAAATAGATTCGTGGCCAGATTTAAGGGGATTGGAGGGAAAGGGAATATGACTGGTAATGAGTATGGTGTTTCTTTTGGGGTAATGAAAATGTTCTAAAATTTTGATAGCTGTACAATTCTTTGAATATATTGCAGTCATTCAACTGCACATCTTAAATGTGTGAATTATATCGATAAAGCTATTACACATTTTTTTTCCTTAAAATTCCAGTACTGAGTTTCTTTATACGCTCAAGAAGAGTGCTTCACTTTAGGTATGACCTAAAAATACTGGCTCTATCAAAACATATTTAA
Organism: Dasypus novemcinctus; assembly: GCF_030445035.2. Classification (NCBI taxonomy): domain Eukaryota; kingdom Metazoa; phylum Chordata; class Mammalia; order Cingulata; family Dasypodidae; genus Dasypus; species Dasypus novemcinctus. Next base: position 134,405,592 of record NC_080676.1, read on the forward strand.
GACAGTGAAATTCAGGGTTGTCCACAGAAAATTAAACTAAAAGCAAGCAGAGATTCAGAGGTGAGTTTTGGAATTGCCTCAAAGAAGGACTTTTTAAAAAAGGCAAATCTGATTTATCATTGATTAATCCATAAAGGCAAAAACCTTGTCCAAGGATTGTTTCCATGTATACTCTGTCTTTAAAGGATGAGCTCATTCATTTGGCTACTCTAAGTAATTTGGAGTTATTCAGATGCTGCATTTAGTAAGCAATATCACCTTTTCCAGAGCCAATTATTATAGATATACAGTCTCTGCTATGTTTAGTTCAAAAGCCAACTAACCCAGCCACAGTTTGTGTTCCCAGACATTCCAAAAATTAAGCTGAGTCTCTTAGCTTCCTTTTTCTTGCCTCAAAACTGCTCTTTAACTCCCTCTTCATAATATGATCCCTTTACTCTGTGTGCAAATTCAAACAAGGGACCTCACTGTGAAATAAAGTCTATACAGTTATCTGAGAAGTGCGCTGGCAGTTACAACAACCCTTATCCTGGATGGGAGGACACCCAAACCTTTCTCCAGGAACTTCAGAAGGCCAAACTTCCACGGACAGCTTCCAGCCTGTGCAAAGAACACACAACTATAACCCACCACAGGCGTTGTGCAACCTTCTCCTGAAAAAATGTGAGCAGTTTCTACTCTTTAAAGCCACGTTTACACACAACCACTTTACGATAGAAAACTCACTGTAATTTAATATATGGTTTGGGAGGAAAGTTGCCGATGGAACTACATTAGCCTCCACTTCACCAAAGAAAATAAGGAACCACACTAAAGGGATGTTCTGTTTTCTCAAGATCATTCTCCCCATTCATTAAATTTGCTACATAGAGTCACGGGGTTGTAGGTTTTCGGTTTTTGTTTGTTTGTTTCATCTCGAAAAATAGAAAGGTAGAAAAGAATCACTTGGTGGTTTTCCCTTTTGCTTTTGCTTGTCACACAAGATGAGTCATATGGAGCTGCTGTTTTTTTTTTTAGTTTGAAGGCATGATGACTGGAATAGCTGAAAAATGAACTCACTTCCACCAGTTTTCTAGGATTACCAAAAGGTGAAAAAGGGAGAGTTACAATGCCACAGGAGAGAAAAAATCAGAATCAAGCGGGTCCTTTCTAGAAAACCTCGGGCGTCTTAAGCGGCCACAAGTATTCCACCCACGCTCAGAGCAAAAAAACTCGCATTTTAAATAACGCACGGTGACGTCATCCAGGGACGCGGTCCCCGGGGCGGCAGCTCCTCAAGTTCTACTTTGTTCCCCAGGATCCTCTGCTCACGAAAGCATGGATGGAATCCACGGGAATACCAAGCCCGGCCTTCCAGGAGTGTGTGTAACTTTGTACTTTCTCCTATCTTGTAACGAAAATGCTAATCGCTACCGCTTCTAGAAACAAACATTTCTCCTGATAGACGTTCCCAAGGTTGAGGAAGCGGGAACCCCGGTCTGTGGGAGTGAGGAGCCCGGACCAGCCTCGGCGGCGTCACGGGGGTGGCGGATGGGGGCGGGACCGGAGGGGGGGGGGGGGGGTCGGTCTCCCGAAAGTGAGGAAAAGAATTTTCCAAGGGGTTAGGAGTTTTCCTTCTGAAGCCAAGCAAACCTGCTGCTAAGCAGTCCCACTTGGGTTTTAACGAGTTTAGGTGAGTAAGCATCAAACATCTCCACCCACTCGAGAGAGCCCCGCAAGCTGCGTCCAACTTCTGCAATCCCGGCTTCCCCCTCAAGTCAAGGGAGGAAAGGCCCCCGAGCCCAGTTCCCGTCCTGCCCCACGCCGCCGACAGCGCTTGGGGGAGCCTGTCCCGCTTGCCCGCGGCGTCCGCCGTCCCCAGGCAGGCGTCCAGGCTCCGGGTGGCCCAAGGTTCGAGGACTGGGCTTCCCTCTCGCGCGACCCAACACCCAGCAAGCGCGGGTCCCCGGCTCCAGAAGTGAGGGGCGCAAACCCCCCGACGCGAGGGGGGAGGAAGGCAGGAGAGGTGGGAAGACCGTCGTCCCCCCGCCAGCGGAAGGGAACGCGCGCCCCGGCGCGGTGGAAACGTGGCAGGAGGCTCGAGGCGGCGTCTTTTCCATCCGAATCCCGCCGAGGGTGCCGCGGCAATCGCTGTGGGCCACCCCCGAAGCCCCAGCCCTTCTTAAGCGCGGAGCCCCGAACCGGTGCAGCCCGGCTCGATCCAGCACGCCTCCTCTCTCCCCGGCGCACCCCGCCAGGCAGCCCTCGACGTCGCCAGAGCGGCGCCCGCACCACACTCCCCCTGGTGCCCTCAGCCCCACCGTGTCCACCTCCCCCGTCCCGGTCTCCTCACCGCCGCGCCGCCTCGGGGCCGCAAACTAGGCGGCCCCGACCGTCTCCAGGCGGGGAACGGAGGGCGCCGACTCCGCGGGCCCGCGCTCGGTGGCAAGGAGCGCGGCGAGCCTCGTCCGGCGCGTGCTGCTCCCGCGTCGTCGGGCGGCCGAGCGTGCGCGCCAAGGAGGAGGCAGGGCGGGAGGACGAGCGCGCGCGGCCCCGAGGCGGCGCGCGCGGGGGGCTCGCGGCCCGGAAGAGGGGAGGGGCGATGACCCGGGAAAAGGTTGGCGCCGCGCGGGACCGGCTCGCGCGTCCTGGCGGGGGCGGAGCCGGGGGCGGGGCTTGGCGCGAGCCCGCCCCCGCGGCCCGGGCAGCGCTCCTGGCTCCCCCAAGCGCCGAGCGCGGACCCTCGGGTGCGTCGGCTAGGCCCACACCGGGTAGACTTCCCTCCCGGAGAAATACGTGCCCGCTGAGGGCCGAACTGGGCCACCGCCTGACCGCCCTATTTACAGCAGTGCCTTCGGGGGTCGCGCAACCCCCGTCTCCTTCCCTGCCCCGGCTTCTCCTTCCCTTTCGTCGGTCCTTTCCACTCAGCATCCTGACACCCCCCTTCCCCCTCCTGAAGCCGAGAGTTCTAGACGCAGCTCGGGCTTCCGTTTTCTAGACCCAGGGTTTTGGGAAAGAGAGAGACCACATAGACCAGACGGGAGGGGAAACTTGGTATTTATATGGTGGCTCTTTATCCTTCTTGTTGTAGTAAGAGCAGGCACGTTGACTGTGACCATACAGCCGCTCTCGTATATTTTAGATTGCTTAAAACTCCTGGCCGGGCCTTTCCGTTGCCGAGCATTCGCTCTCTGAGAGCAGAGATTGCCTCCTGTCGACTACGTTGGGTCTAGAAGTAAGTGCAGTGCTGTGCGCAAAGAAGGGGCTCCAGGGATGGTGGTTGAGTGAATCAAGTCTTGAGAGTTCAGGTTTTCTTATTTCTGACACTTTTACTCAAGGACGTCCCAGACAAAGAACTTAATCTTTGAGCGAAATACAAATATGGAAAGGGTGCATTAACTTCCTGAAGAAAAGGAGGAACATCTTTCCAATCTTTTTTATTAATTGGTGCTATGTTACCAATTTTGTGAAAGCTCCTTAATACATCAAACAGGCCAGGAATCACAAGATCATCCTTCCTTTTTCCCTCCCTTTTAAAACAAGACTTATTCTCACTTGAGCTAACACAGGCAGTAGTAAGTTACTGTTATATATTGACCAGTTTCCTCACTGCCCACTAAGCCTGAGAGCACATTTTCAGTGCATTTTTATAATAGCTTAAATTTTTTTAACTGATGCTGGCGACCATAGCCTTTTAGCAATTCAAAACTATTTCTTTAGCAGTAATCCCCAAGCCAGTACAATAAACTTTATATGAAAAAAAATTACAGCTTTCTAGGCCTAGGGCTATTTACTGGTTAAAGAGGACACTGATATTTACACACTGGTCTATTCTATGGAACATGAGGGTGTTTTCACTTTAAAATCATAAAAATCTAATTGCTGTTACTTTACTGATGAAGGCTTTTATCTTTGCAATTTCATAAAGTAGCCAGGTAGCTTTGAACATTACCCAAAATTTATCCAGAAATTACAGTAGGTTATGATTAGTATTTTGTGTAATGTTTGTAGATTTGTGACCCACATCATTCCATCTTTGAGCAATGTCATATTCAAAAGAACACAGGCAGGTACATGGAAACTAATTTCAGAACAACTTTTAAAAATTCTCATAGTCCAAATGCTAGGAAGGAAATACAATTTATTTTAAACATTTACCTTTTCTTTTTCATCCACTTCTTTTGGACACAATAGATGCTTTTGTACCTCTGTCTTTAAAATTTGTCCTACTGTCCTTCAGCCCTGGTTGTATGCTTTTGATCCTTTCCCCTAGCTCTCTCTTCTTCTCTTTGGAATCCCCAAAGCCTAGGAAAATTGATTTAGCAAGACAGGACCTCCTCTCTAGGATAAGGGAAGAGGAAGCAGAGCTGATATTAACAATTACAAATTCATATATATTTTCCCTTTCACAGCTGACCTACATGTTCACTAATATTGGTTCTTGATTAGTATAGTCTGCTTTCAGTACATGTGGCTTGATTCTTTTGAATATGTGTGACCGGGATAGGACCAGGAATTTATAATTACATGCATACCATGGTTTGTACCCCAAAGTCAAGTAGAGTACAACAAAAATCTGTGAATGACTTCTAAAATTGGGACATGTTTTTCACTAAATGACTTTGTAACTCTGCAATATCATATATTCCTTTGAACTCAGAGAAAATCAGCACTGAAGAAAGAGTCTTCAGTACCATCATCTCAATCCACATGTCAACTTTGAGTCTGAAAATAAAACCATCAGTGCCATCACTTTTATAGTGTACCGAGAGGTAGGTTTCTGTTAGATTGTAACATCAGGGAAAAGTATGCAGCATTTGGGGGCCACTGGAGGTCCATCAAGTGGGCTCTAAGACTTTTTAATTTAAAAAAAAACTTCAATCCTTCAGAAATTTCCAAGACCTAGCCACGTGGCTAAAGTAAACTAAATCTCCTTTCCTTGCTTCAGCTTAGAAAATACTCATAAACTGGCAGTGGTTAAAAAACATAAGCATAAAGAAAATTTGTAATTTTCATTACTTTCTCCATTACATCATGCAATAAAACTAGCTTCCAAAAGTCACAACTCAAACTCCTTATGAATGAGGCAATGGAAACTGGGCACAACCTCCTATTCTGAGTTGCATTAACTGTTGACATCTATCTTTCTGCCCCCAAGCATACCCTGTCTATTTCAGGAGAAAATATTTTGACCAAACTTCTCAGATTCTTTACTGATAACTGGTTAGGATTTATAAATCATATCAACTAGTTTAAGAAAATGTAAAGGTTATGTTACTTAGATGGGCTGAAACTTCAGTTTTAGGGAAAGTTTCGTATTGGAAGCCCCGGGTGTAAAATACCCCTGTTTGGTGGAAGAGGTGCCATTATTTTTGGGTTTCTTTGACAAAACTCTCCTGTTCTCCAATCTAGCAGAGAGAGTGACTTATTAGTAAGTAGTAAATAAACTCCTATTCAGTGTAGCAACAACATTAAGGATATAAGTATACGTAATTAGCACAATGTTCAGAAATATTGTAAAAGAAAGAACTGCTTGAAATACAACTTTCAATAGCATTTTGTTGAAGGCACGGTGGTAATTTTAAAAGCATAAATCCCTTATTGAACAACATAAAGCATATTTTTTGAAGGAAGTAACATTGTCCTGTTTTTACTCTTTTTTGGTCTTTTTTGGTCAGTTGTATGACAGTGGTACTGGGTGAAGATGGAGGAGGGAGGATTGAATATTTCCAGGAACCATATGCATAAGCTTACTTGATGCCACACCATTTCAAAAATTTGTGTTGGGGTCCTGGGGAACAGAGTCAGAAAGGATTAAAAGAAAAATAAATAAGTTGCTTATAATCTGGTTGAAGACAGAGGCATGTGAACCATGTACACATATTACAATTTGTATGATGAATTATGTGCCACATAAAGATATAAAGGCAGAAGTGATGTAGGTATATAAAAGGGTTTGGGTGTGATTAGGCTCCCAGCTGAAAGGAAGTTTCACAAACTTGTGAGTACATCTTTGCGAATTTTCCTTACTTCAAATATAGGCAAGTGGAGAGTGAGAGACCATAAGCATAAGGAAATTGCTCCCAAGGCCAAGACACTCCTTTGATGTGCACAACCTCAGTTGCACTGCAGAGATGGGTAGAATTAATCAAATTCACACTGCAAGTCCTGGCATTTGAAGGCCTAATTAGGGGTGATTATGGTTAAGCTTTAAAAATCTGCTTTCTCAGCAGGTGATGCAATGAGATATTACCATAAAGAGCATGTTCCCACCCCACCCCCAACCCAGGAGGAGCTCAAAACATGGAACTAAGGTTACTACATTAATAATTGCTTGTGATGTGGTTGGCAAAAAAATGTTTTGTTATGGTGCTTATAGAAGTGCTTTACAGAGATAATTGCAGGAGGTAGATATTTCTCTACTCCAGTGAAAAGTTTCAACTAATGCTTTCTGTGATACAAAAAGCATCGTATTATACATGTATGCACACATATATTTGTATACATACATACACATACATATATACTTATATGTATGTATAAATCGTGTATACATGCATATATAGAGAGAGAAATTTATGACAGATTTTTTTCAGTGTTTTTAATACTAGCCTAAAGTGCTCACAAATAAAGTTTTTTTTCAGGAGGAAAGTTGGTGACCGTAATGAATTAGCCATGACCAATATCATTAGCAACAACTTTAACACTATAGGGGTGGGAGGAGGGATATGTGTGGAAGGATATGGAGTTGAACAAAGTTGTGAGGTTGGGTCATATTCTGTTTAGTTTAGTTTTTGTCTTGAATTACAAATACGTAAATGCTTAATTCTTTTCTTTCTTTATTTATTCATTCATTTATTTCTCCCCCCTCCTTCCATTGTCTGCTCTCTGTGTCCATTTGCTGTGTGTTCTTCTCTGTCTGCTTGTATTCTCATTAGGTGATTCCAGAAACCAATCCTGGGAACTTCCAGAGTGGGAGAGAGGCGATTATTCTCTTGCGCCACCTCAGCTCCCTGGTTTGTTGTGTCTCTTATTATCTTTCCTCTCTGTCTCTTTGTTGTGTCATCTTACTGTGCCAGCTCTCTGTGTGGGCCAGCACACATGCGTGGGGCAGCACTCTGCGTGGGCAGGTTCGCCACATGGGCCAGCTTGTTTTCACCAGGAGGCCCTGGGCATCGAACTCTGGGCCTCCTATATGGAGGCCCAAGACCTCCTATATGGTAGATGATTGTTGAGCCACATGCTTAATTCTTAATAGTGCTAAGGAACCAAAGTTAATTGAAAGCATAATACTCCTTACCAGATGTTCAGCATAAATATTAAATGCAATATGAATATGTGCACAATTCTAGAATGTTTAACTATTTCAGAGCAATAGATCTTGGAGGGAATATAATTCACTGGTCTTTTTTGATATCATATGTAATTTATGCTAAATTCACTGATCTATGTTTATTTTGGAAACACTAAAATTAAAGGATAACCATTTATTTTAGATTTTCTGTAATGGAATTCTGCAATTTTATTTTTAAAATAATTCATTAAATAACTAAATACTTTTAAAATATTTTGGTTTATAAGATTATTTGTATATTTATATTCATAATTAGAAAAAAAATCTAAGAGAGATTTTTCAAAAAGGTTAAACTTCTCTCTTTACACTCCTTTCCCCAATGTTTGAAATCAGCATCTCATAGCATTGAATGCTGTCTATATGCTGAGGACTCCCACCAAATTAATATTTACAATTCCAGACACTCTTTGAAATCTAGACTTGTGTTTTCAACAGCTTAATAAACATATTAATAAACATATCAGGTGCCTGATAGGTATTTCATACATGACATGTCTAAACATGAACCCTAAGTTGCCACTGTTCCCTCTACTCCCTAAACTTACTCCCCTTGCATTTTGTGTTATCTCAAACTCTTCCAGCGGTGATGCAGGCCAATGACTTAGGAGTTCCCGGTGACTCATCTTCCCTTACTACCCCCTCACCCCATAGTCCAGCCATGATCAAAAATCCTTTAGGCTTATCCTTTAATGTTTTGTACTTTTGACTCACCCACATGGCATTTTTATATGACAAAATCTAATGTATCCAAAATCTTACCATTCACATTTCCGTTGCTATCTCTCTAGTCCAAGCTGTTGCATTGGAATGTTGCATATGCAAGCTGTGCAAACTATTGCAACATCCATCTAACTGGATTTTACACAGAGTAGTTCAGAGTGATCCTTTATCCCCCTTGACTTCCTGTCTCACCCAGAGTAAAAGACAAAGGCCTTACAATGGTCTACAAGGCCCCACAATAGTTGACCTCTCACCTACCCTTTTCCCCCAACCAATTCTCTCTATCTCTCTTGCTTCATCTCCTACACACTCCTCCCTCATTTCAATCTACTGTCATGGACCGTATTAATTTTCTCTTGCTGCCATAACATGACCATGAATAGCCATACACTTAGCAGCTTAAATTTATTATCTCACAGTTCTGTAGGTCAGAGGATCACAATCTGTACATTAGAAGGTCTGTAGGTCTGGGTTGGCTCAGCTGGTTTTACTGCTTCTAAGGCTGAAATCAAGGTGTAAGCTGGCTGGGATCTTCTCTGGAGGCTCTGGGAAGAATCCATTTCCAGGCTTTTTTAGGTTGTTGTATAATCTAGTCCCTTGTGTTTGAAGGGGTGAGGGCCCTATTTCCTGCTGGCTCTCAGCTGGGGGCTGTCATTAGCTTCTAGAGGCCCCTCACAGGTCCTTGAATGTGAGTCCCTACATCTCAAGGAGAGCAACAGTGTATTGGAATCTTTCTACTTGCCCCTTCTGCCAAATCTCTCTTGCTCCAGCTGGAGAAAATTCTCTGCCTTTAGGGGTTCTTGTGATTAGATTGAACCTACCCTGATAATCAAGGATAATCTCTTTATTTAAAGTTCCCAAACTTTATTCCATCTTTGCTTGTATTATATTCACAGGGTCCACAAATTAGGGCTTATATACCTGGGGTTTACCATTATTCTGCCTACCTTATTGTCTCTTGGCCAAGCATGCTTCCAACTCATGGCCCATATACTTGTGGCCCTGCAACCTGGAATGTTCTTCTCCTAGATAATTTTTTTTTTAATTATTTATTTATTTATTTTTTAATTTACATTAAAAAAAATATGAGGTCCCATTCAACCCTACCGCCCCCGCCCCCCACTCCCCCCACAGCAACACTCTCTCCCATCATCATGACACATCCATTGCACCTGGTAAAGTTCATCTCTGAGCATCACTGCACCCCATAGTCAATGGTCCACATCATAGCCCAGACTCTCTCACGTTCCATCCAGTGGGCCCTGGGGGGATCTACAGTGGCCCGTAATTGTCCGTGAAGCACTATCCAGGACAACTCCACGTCCCGAAAATGCCTCCACATCTCATCTCTTCCTCCCGTTCCCCACACCCAGCAGCCCCCATGGCTACCGTTCCCACACCCATTCCACATTTTCTCTGTGGACATTGGATTGGTTGTGTCCATTGCACACCTATGTCAAGTGAGGGCTTAGATTCCACATGGGTACTGGATGCACTCCTCCCGCTTCTAGTTGTAGACACTCTAGGCTCCATGTTGTGGTGGTTGACCTTCTTCAACTCCATGTTAGCTGAGTGGAGTAAGTCCAATAAATCAAAGTGTAGGAGCTGAAGTCTGTTGAGGCTCTGGGCCTGGGTGTCATATTATCAGTCCAGAGATTCAAATCCCCTACATATATCTCAAACCCAGCACCAACTACAATTCCAATAAAGTAGCATGCAAGTCTTGTGAAAAGAGATCCCCTCTGAGTCCAATTCCATCACGCAGACTCAAATCCTAGATAATTTTTAAAAAATTTTTATTTATTTTTTAATTTATTTCTCTCCCTCCCCCCCCCGCCCAGTTTTCTGTTCTGTGCCCATTCGCTGTGTGTTCTTCTGTGACCGCTTCTATCCTTAGCAGCTGCACTGGGAATCTGTGTTTCTTTTTGTTGCATCATCTTGTTGTGTCAGCTCTCCCTGTGTGCAGTGCCATTCTTGGACAGGATGCACTTTCTTTCGTGCTGGGCGGCTCTCCTTACGGGTGCACTCCTCGCGCGTGGCGCTCCCCTACTCGGGGGACATCCCTGCGTGGCAGGGCACTCCTTGCGTGCATCAGCACTGCTCATGGGCCAGCTCCACACGGGTCAAGTAGGTCTGGAGTTTGAACCGTGGACCTACTCATGTGGTAGGCCAAGTCAGCTTCCCTCCTAGATAATTATACCGCTTACTCCATCACTTCCTTCATGCCTCTGCTCAACTATCACCAAATCCTATCAGTCTCCCCTGACCAACCTTTAAGAGAAACATCCCCAATTACTTACTTCCACCCTTAATCTGCTTTTTCCCCATCTCCCCTTTTTTCCACCACTGCTTAATGTAGAATCTATTTGCTTATTTGTTTATTATCCATCTTCCTCTTCCTCGAGAGCAGGGAGTTTTATTTATTCACTGTTGGATCTCCCCATCTAGAATAATTCTTGGCACATAGTAAAATGTTCAGTAAATATTGATTGAATGAATGCAAATCACCAAAAAATTCCCAGAGGCCTCACTTCATTAATCATGTCTGAGAAAAATGAGTCAACTAAATCTGAATTGACCTAAAAGACTATTAAAAAAAAAAACCACTTTTATTCATATATGTTACTACAGTAAAAAAAATATTATTAAGACTATCACTATTTTGGGCGGCGGACTTGGCCCAGTGGTTAGGGCATCTGTCTACCACATGTGAGGTCCGCGGTTCAAACCCTGAACCTCCTTGACCCATGTGGAGCTGGCCCATGTGCAGTGCTGATTCACACAAGGAGTGCCGTGCCATGCAGGGGTGTCCCCGTGTAGGGGAGCCCCACACGCAAGGAGTGCACCCCGTAAGCAGAGCCTCCCAGCGCGAAAGAAAGTGCAGCCTGCCCAGGAATGGTGCCGCCCACATGGAGAGCTGACACAAGATGATGCAACAAAAAGAAACACAGATTCCCATGCTGCTGACAACAACAGAAGCGGACAAAGAAGATGCAGCAAATAGACACAGAGAACAGACAACCAGGGTCAGAGGGGAAAGGGAGAGAAATAAATAAATAAATGAGTTTTTTTTAAAAAAAAGACTATCACTAGTTTGTCAGGTGCCTTAGTCATGACTTCCATGGTATCCCATGATCTGTCATATGGAAAATGAAGTAGTTCGGTGTTACTCTCCTTGGCCTAACTAAAGTAGCTCAAAGTTTTTATCTCTTCCTCCTTAATCGTGAAAAATTTTTTTTAATAATCTCTCTCAAATCTTGAAAGAGCTAAAGATCAAATTCGTAGTTTTTACAAACTACTTTTTTCCTTTCAAAATTAGGATGTCTCCTTATTGCAAATTCTTGGCATTTCTATTAATTTAAATATTTCCTCAGGATTATTGACAATGCGTGCTAAATCTTCAGATGACTTAGGAGCCAGAGATATCCATTTAAAGTTACCATTCTTTTCTTTCTTTTTTATTATCCTCCTGCCCCAGCCTGTCCCCCCCATCCCCCCATATTTGTTTTATGCTTTTTTTTGGCATAGGGAAGTAACAAGAAAAAACCAACTTATTAGGAAGATTAACCTGTAGTTGCTAATTGGAAGGGACTCAGGCCACCCATACTTTTCACCAAATGGGTACAAATTCATGGGTTCCCACCACCTCATCAGATTTGATAATTTGCTAGATCAACTCACAGGAGACTATCAGGTGTGGTCCTGGGCCCACCATGAGGATGAATAAGAGATAATCCTGTCTCTTGGGAACTCCAAAGATTCAGCAGTAGCTTCCTCAGGAAGTTTTTCTTTATACCACACAAGAAAATTCAAATTTTCTTACCCCAATGTAGGACATAGTTCAAAGCCCAACATTTTCTTTTTTCAAAAATAAATAAATAAATAAATAATCAAATATACATTTTACACTTAGAAGACAGTAAATGCGCTGCATTAAAATACTAATTAATTCAACAAATCTTTAGAAAAAGCATCTATTCTTTTCTAGGCGTTATGTCAAGTTCTGTACCCTTAGAAATGCGTAAGGTATGATGACTGTCTCCAGGGAACTTACACGTTACTGGGGGGAGCTAGTAAAATAATATCACTTGGTTTTAATTCTTCAATTAGATATTTTTTCAGTGCTATGAAAACACAAAGGAGAAAATAAAAATTTCTATATAGAGAGAAGTCAATGAAGTTTATTAAAGGAAAAATAACTTTCATTTAGGAAAACATCTGGATGGGCCATTTTGTTTAGGTTTATGAGGTTCTCTGAGCACAGTCAGAATAACCCAGGATATGTCCAAATTGATTGGGATGGAAATAAATGAACATTTGAGGATTGTATGTAGCCGGGCAATTAAAAGTGAGATTCTAAAAAGAAATCAAGGTAGCCCAAAATATTTTGGGTTGGCTTTTGAGCAAGGAAGACACTCAAATGAAAATTTATAAGAGTCAGTGTTTGTGGCAGTTTGATATTATTTTTGAATTCCAAAAAGAGATATTGATTATGTTTGTAAACTGGTCTGTTCCTCTGGGCATGATACCTCTTTGATTGTATTAAATTCAGAGGTTTCACTTTATTAAATTAAGACTAGGGTTTTGATTCAACCATGTCATTAGGGCATTCAACATTGAGTCCCTGCCCCTTGGTGGGATATATAAACAGATGCTCAACCAAGAACATGGAAGTAGACACACAGAGAAGTAGATAAACAGAAAAGGCACAACAGAGGAGAGAAATTGGTTTTGACACTGAAGCCCCAGGGAGAGATGAAACACTCGCTTGATAGTTTACATCTGCCTTGTGAAGAAAACAGAGCAGCTGAGAAGCCCTCAGCGATGAGCCTTGTGCCAGCCTACAGCTGATATGAGAAGCAGCTGGGCCCACAGAGCCTTAAGAGGAAAGAAGAAGGATGAACCCTGGCAGATAACGGGAGTCATCTTGCTTCAACATGTGGCAACAGACATTTGTTGAGAAAGTACCTCTTACAGTACTTTGGGTTGGACTCTCTAGGGTCTTGTAACTGTAAGCATCCACCCCAAATAAAAGCCAACCCCTTTATAAAAGCCAACAGATTTCTGGTACTTTGCAACAGCTTCCCTTTGGCTGACTAATATAGTGTTGAATAGTTTTTAAATTTGAAAAATGTGTGAGAAGAAAATTTTCAGATACAAAAGTAGAGAAAATAGCACAATAAACTCCCCATATCCATGAAGATTTAACATTGGTCATGATTTAGCCACACGTGCTCAATCTCTTTACCCTCTCATTGTTAAATTATTTTCAAACAAATCTTAGAAATTTTATAATTTCACTTCTACATATTTCAAGATGTATTTCTAAAAAGTATAGATTTTTTTTTTTACATAGCTCAACCTGTTTTCATACCTAAGAAAATTAATAGTTCTTTCCTATCATTTTGGTATATTTGAGTATCCAATCCTTATTAAACTATCTTTGGTTGTCTCAGTTTGGGGGAGCGGGAGGCGTTGTTTTAGTTTCCTAGCTGCTCATGCAAATACCATGAAATGGGTCAGGTTAAACAATGGAAATTTATTTGCTTATGATTTTGAGGCAAAAAGAAAGTCTAAATCAAGGTATCATCAAGGCAATGCTTTCTCCCCAAAGACTGTCATTTTGGGGCTGGCTGCCGGTGATCCTCGGCTCCTCTATCACATATCAAGCATAGCAGCATCTCCTGGCCTATCCTTTCACTTCCAAGTTTTGAGTTTCGTTTGTTTCAGCTTTTTACTTCCTGTGGACTTCTCTCTGTCTGTCTGAATATCACTTCATTTATAAAGGATTTCAGTAATGGGATTGAGACCCATCCTGATTGAGGTGGGCCACACCTTCTTAAGTGACGTAACCCCATCAAAATGTCCTATTTACAATGGGTTCACACCCACAGGAATGGATTAGATTTAAGAACATGTTTTTCTGGGGGTACATACAGCTTCAAATCACCACAAATTTATCAGTTGAATCATAATTCAAAGTCCATACATTCCATTTTTATTTTATTATTTTAATATTTTTTATTAGAAAAGTTCTAAGTTTCCTGAAAAAGCATACATAAAATACAGAATTCCTGTATTCCACCCTATTATTAACACCTTGTATCAGTTCACACATTTCTGTCTGAATGGTCTAGCTCTCCAATCTTTTTAATCTAAAGATTTACTTCCTTTTTCTTCTCATGTTACTGACTTGTTGAAGAAACTGGATCTTTTGTCTTTTAAAATGTCCCACATTTTGAGTAAGTTTTAATATTCATTTAAGGTCATTTTATGTACTGCTGTGCAATGTGTTTACCCACCTTTTACTACAAATTTTCAGTAAATTCTACTCCCCACTCAGCTTTGAGTCTGAGGTTCTTAGGAGAGCAAAAGAATTGGGGAACTGCTGTTCAGGAAGGTGTTAGATTATAGAAAAGGAAACAAAAATGCAAAAGATGATGTGCAGGCCATAGATGGAGAAGACAAAGGAAGGTGGAAGGGTGGGCTAGAGATGATGCAGAGAAATATATGCCCTCTCCTTGAATCCTCTACGTCTACCAATGAAAGTGAACTAAAAATTGAGACATCAAGTGTAGACTCTCTAAGATTGTAGCCAGAGCAGTATTATATAATTAGGAGATGATTGGAAATCCAAATAGTAAAATGTATTAAATCCACCAAATAGGTTATTTTTATAATGGCGTTCTAGCTTCTTTAACTTAAATCTAGAACTTGCAAAAGTTTCCAAAGGAAAGGATATGACACTTAATATTGTGGAATTGCATAAAATTCAGTGGGAAATACTTTAGTATAGTTTTACAGTTTGTGGCTATTACAGACTTAGACTTGTAAAATAAAACAGTTGGACTGAAAATGTCTTACTCTTACCCAATTTCATTACTCCTGCTACTTTTCCATGCTCTTTTGCTTTTTGTTGGCTTGCACACTAGCTCATTTTAAGCCAAGTATTTGAAAGTGTCAAATAAAAGTACTGTAGCAGCCAGGCAGCAGCTGACTTTGTTTTCACTCAATTGTGAGATATCACTCACAGATGTCAACATGTATTCTTTTTTAATGAAAAAATTTTTTATGAATTCCATATACACAAAAACTTTGCCAGAATTACCTTTGAAACTTAAGGTACAATAATCAATGCAGACTCCAGCAACATCTCAAATATATCAAATGTTCATTTTCATAGAGACCATGGTAAAATCAACATGACAGTATTAGAAATTTAACTTTTCTTTTATTTGCTCTTGATATCATTTCAGTTTGTTATTTTTTATACTTCTCCACAGGACTGTCATCTAATATTGAAGTGAAAAGCATTTTTTTATTCTGTCTAGCCTTCGCCAAGTCTGGTCAAAGAGATACCACCTGATTAAGGTGACAACATGGGGAAGATGAAATTTATGTCACACTATTTCAAAAGCATCTGAATTTGGGAAATTTCAACAGGAAGCAACAAAAGTGTGAAAATTTTGGTATAAATAATTAATTTGGGATTTTAGTATCACTAAGTGAAAGATTCAGACCAGGCCATTTGGAAGTCAACGAAACTCACACTTGCCTCCAAGAGTTTGAAGGGCTTTATAGTTTATAGGCTACATTGAAAATGCTGGGGGCAAGATCTGTGAAAAACAAGGTTCAAGGTTTCAAAGAGAAATTTAAGAGAATACAACATGAGTTAACAGCCTGATGTGAAGAACTAGAAAAAAAGAACAGATTAAGAAAGCATGGAGAATAACAGAGTTACATATTGATGTGGAGACTCAGCTAAAAAGGGATTAGAAACACTGGTCAATGGGGCGGCGGACTTGGCCCAGTGGTTAGGGCGCCCGTCTACCACATGGGAGGTCTGCCGTTCAAACCCTGGACCTCCTCAACCGGTGTGGAGCTGGCCCATGCGCAGTGCTGATGCGTGCAAGGAGTGCCCTGCCACCCCAGGGTGTCCCCCATGTAGGGGAGCTCCACGCGCAAGGAGTGCACCCGTGAGGAGAGCCGCCCACTGCGAAAGAGAGTGCAGCCTGCCCAGGAATGGCGCCGCCCACACTTCCCATGCCGCTGACAGCAACAGAAGCAGACAAAGAAACAAGATGCAGCAAAATAGACACAGAGAACAGACAACCGGGGGAGGGGGAAGGGGTAAATAAATAAATAAATCTTTAAAAAAAAGAAAAAAGAAGAAAAAGAAACACTGGTCAAGGTTTCCAATGGGCAATATTTAGGACACACAAGCCAAATTGGCAATTCATGTGGTCATTAAAAGTATAACTTTGGGAAGCGGACTTGGCCCGGCATGGGGCATCTGCCTACCGCATGGGAGGTCCAAGGTTCAAACCCAGGGCCTCCTGACCCATGTGGAGCTGGCCCATGCACGGTGCTGATAACGCGCAAGGAGTGCCGCGCCACGCAGGGGTGCCCCTTGCATGGCGGGGCCCCACGCGCAAGGAGTGCGCCCCGTAAGGAGAGCCGCCCAGTGTGAGGGAAAGTGCAGCCTGCCCAGAAGTGGCCTGCACACATGGAGAGATGACGAAACAAAAAGAAACACAGATTCCCGGTGCCACTAATAAGGATAGAAGCAGTCACAGAAGAACATACAGCAAATGGACACAGAGATCAGATAATGGGGCGGGGGGTGGGGGTGGGGGACGGGGAAGGGGGGAGAAATAAATTAAAAATTAAAAATCTTTAAAAAAAAAGTATAACTTTTACTTATAAGTAAAGGAGACAATGGGAAATTTTATGTTCTATATATTTCCACAATTTAAAAAAGTGAAAGCGGACAGAGTAGGTCAAACCTGATTCTGTGGGTCCGAAAGGTTTGAGTTCAGACTCTGCCTAGGGCTAATGATCATGGTGGTCGCAAAGTTTAGGTGGTCTAATATTGCAAACCTGTGCTAAGATGTTGTAAAACATGTGAGACCACACTTGGAATTTTCCTTGACTATATGAAGCTTATACTGCAGAATGGTCTCACACACTCTATAAAGATTAGGAGGTAATTTGGACTGATGGTAAGCTCTGGAATAAAGTGAACAGAAGAGAAAATGAAATTTCAAAAGGTCCTGAACCCAGGAGTTTGATCCTCAGAGGAGAGATCTCATCTCTCTTAATTGCCACATAATAGTGGAGCCCTAAATGGGCAGATCTTCATCTGGGACCTTGCTTGGAGAGAATAAGGTGGGGGGTAACTCATTCTATCACAGCTAAAAGACAAAGTACTTTTTAAGACTATGCAAAGTTTTCTTCCTTCCTTCCCTCCTTCCCCCTTCCCCCATTCCTTCTTCCCTCCTTCCTTCCCCCTTCTTTCCTTCCTCCCCCCTTTCTTCCTCCCTTTCCCCTTCCTTCCTCCCTTCTTTCCTTCATTCCTTCCCTCCTTCCCTCCTCCCTCCCTTCCTTCCTCCTTCCCTCCTTCCTCCCTTCCTCCCTTCCTCTCTTCTTCCCTTCCTCCCTTCCTCCCTTCCATTCTGGCTTTATGTACAAAAAAGAGAGAGCCTAAACAGGGGTCTTTTTGGACTAAGATCATCATCAGTCAAATAGCTCTTCCAGGAAGTCAGGAATCAGACTTGTCAAAATATGGGAGAGAGATTTTCAGATGTAACTAGCTAAAGGTCATTTGGGGACTTGAACTAGTCATTTCCATGAGAACACTGATAATTTTTGAGTTTACTTATTTCCAAATACTCTCTAGTCTGCCCTGGAAATCAGTAGAGAAAACTAACGTTGGTATTCCATGCATGTGATGTATCAAAAAATACATTTTGGAGATTGCAGAGAGAAGAAAAACCAAAAGCATCCATACCCAGTGGTAGAGATAAATTAAATCCCTTCTTTACTGGTCCTTGGTGGCAAAAGGGAAATGATCATTTTAGAGACTCTGATTCCTTAGACACTGCCATAATATTGTTCTCTAAATAAAGATGCATACATTTTTAAGGAGCTTGAATCTATAGGGAATAATCAATAAAAGTTATCTCAAAATGCAGTAACATTGAAAATTTTACAAAAATGCCTAAATAGATCTGTAGTATGGATTTAGAAGGGGCCTCTGAAATTGTTTCCTTCAATAACTTCTTTTTATCAAAATGTCAAAGCTAAAACCTAACAGGTAAATTTACCTACCGAAAGTCAACAGGCTAGGTATTTTTTTTTTTTTTAATTTTTTTATTTTTTATTGACTTTGTAATAATATTACATTAAAAATATATATGTGAGGTCCCATTCAACCCCACCCCCCCACCCCCCCCTCTCCCCCCCCCCCAACAACACTTGTTCCCATCATCATGACACATCCATTGGATTTGGTAAGTACATCTTTGGGCACCTCTGCACCTCATATACATTGGTTCACATCATGGCCCATACTCTCCTCTATTCCATCATGTAGGCCCTGTGAGGATTTACAATGTCCGGTGATTACCTCTGAAGCACCATCCAGGGCAGCTCCATGTCCCGAAGACGCCTCCACCTCTCATCTCTTCCTGCCTTTCCCCATACCCTTTGTCCATTATGTCCACTTTTCCCAATCCAATGCCACCTCTTCTATGTGGACACTGGATTGGTTGTGTCCATTGCACCTTTATGTCAAGAGGAGGCTCAGATTCCACCTGGATGCTGGATGCAATCCTCCCATTTTCAGTTGTAATCACTCTAGGCTCCATGGTGTGGTGGTTGTAACAGGCTAGGTATTGACAGACCCAGTACTGATGTTCAGGTTAACAGACTTCCAGTTCAATGCATTTTTGGAGCGTCTAAAAATTGATGTGAAAAGACTCTTTGCTCTATTGAAGCATAGTTATAAATACAAAATTTTTATAAAGTATCTTCTATCTAATAGGATATTTTTCTCCTTTTTATCAGTAAGTTTACCACTATGTTATTTTATTTGGTAAATGAGATTTTTTCCCTGTCTATCATGTACTCCTCTAGTAAATAATCCCATGCCACACCCCTGTCCCATCCCCTTTCATTCTGGACTCATCTCTGAAGTGTGTAATCACACTGACATTCCCCGAGCCCAATTTACTACTCAAATATTTCAAAGCTAAAAGGCATTTCACCTACAAAAAGTTACTTGAATAAGCTGTTGGTTTTTCTTAAAGGTATTTAGTCTTTTAGTCAATCTTTCTTTTTTGCATATATTTTTATTACAATTTTAAAAATTCAAGTATATTATTCATACATGAACTTACATAAACAATACGTTTATAGTAAAAGTTGTGAACTTACAAAATAAACATGTATAAACATTGTACAGGGTTTAAAATAAACATTGTACAGGGTTTCCATACATCACCCCACCATCAAAACTTGCATTGTTGTGAAACATTTGTTACAAACTATGAAAGAGAATTCAGTATTTCTTCTCCTATTTTCTTTCCAAAGGAAATACTTAGTAAGGAGTTCTTTTTTCCCTAAGTTGTTTTGGTTATTCTAGATCTTTTGCATTTCGAAATAAATTTTAGAATCACCTTGCCACTTTTATAAAACATCATGCTAATAATCAAAGAAAATGTGGCATTGGTGTGGAGAAAGTGGCCATGGTAGCTGCTGGGGGTAGAGAGTGGGAGGAACAGATGTGATGTGGGGGCATTTTTGGGACTTGGAGTTGTCCTGGGTGGTGCTGCAGGGACAGTTACCAGACATTGTATGTTCTCCCATGGCCCACTGGGTGGACTGTGGGAGAGTGTGGGCTAGGATGTGAACCATTGACCATGAGGTGCAGCGGTGCTCAGAGATGTACTCACCAAATGCAATGAATGTCTCATGATGATGGAGGAGGTTGTTGTTATGGGGGGAGGAGTGGAGTGAGGGGGGTGGGGAGTATATGGGGACCTCATATTATTTTAATGTAACATTAAAAAAATAAATAAAGACAAAAAGAACCCAAAATAATAATAAAAAAAAACCCATCATGCTCATGCTGGAATTTTGATTAGGATGTGTTAAATCTACAGATTGATTTGGGGAGAACTGATTTCTTAACAATAAGAAGTATTTGGGTTCATGAACACAGAATATTTCTCCATTTACTTAGGATGTCTTTCTCAGCAATGTTTTGTAGTTTTCAGTGTACAGGTCTTGAACATCTTTTGTCAAATTTATCCCTAAGGATTTCATATTTTTTATTCTATTGCAAATGGTAATTTTAAATTTCAATTTCTGATTCTTTGCTAGTATATAGAAATACAATTGATTTTTATATATTGATTTTATATCCTGCCACCTTACTAAACTCTCTTTCAGTTCTAGTAGTATATTTGTAGGTTCTTTAGGATTTTTACACAGACAATTATATTATCTGTGAATAAAGTCAGATTTATATCTTCCTTTCTGATCTGGTTGCCTTTATTTTTCTTGCCTTATTATTGCATTAGAACTTTTAGTACAATTTTGAGTGGAAATGGTGAGTGTAGGCATCCTTGCCTCGTTCTTGATCTTAGGAGGGAAGTATACAGTCTTTCACTGTAGGATTTTTATAGACACCCTTTATCAGATTGAGGAAGTTCCCTTCTATTCATAAGTAGATATTGGTAGTCTAAGTCAAGTGTGCATTTACCATACGACCCAGTCAATCCACCTCTAGGAATCTACCAAGAAAAATGAAAATATATGTCCAGACAAAGTCTTACACATGAATATTCATAGGAACTTCATTTGTAATAGCTAAAAACTGGAAACAACCCAAATTTTCATTAACAAGTGAGTAGATAAACAAATTGTAGTATATACAATAAAGGAATACTACACTCAGTAAAAAGGGATAACTATTGATATATGCTACAACACAGATGAATTTTAAAAGAATTCTGCTAACTGAAAAAAAGCCACAAAAAGGGTGCATACAATTCCATTTCTAAAAAAATCCAGAAAACGCAAACTAATCTATAGTGACAGAAAGCAGATCAGCGGTTTCCTGAAAATGGAGTGTGTGTGTGGGGTGATTGATTTCAAAGGAGCATGAGGAGACTTCTGGAAGGAGATGGATATGGTCATTATCTATATTGTGATGGTTTCATTGAGGTATACATATATCAAACACATCAGATAAATATGTGCTGTTTATTGTCCTTAAGTTGTAGCTTAATAAAGCTGTGGTAAACAAGAAGTAAAAAGTTTGATACCCAAATATGTACACTTCAGTGCTATCTATAATAGCAAAGAAAAGGGGGCAGGGGAACAATCAACATGTTCATTTTTGTAAGAGTGGTTTATTAAATTATGTTCCATAATATAACAGAGTATCATGTCATTGCGTAAAAATCTGTGTTATGAAGAAACAGATACATGATTAAGTGAAAACATGTGATTATGACTAAATACATATGCATATGTAAAGTAATATGTAAGCTGCAAAAGTAATTGTTGGGTTAGTATGGTTATGAGTAATTAAAATATTATATCTTAATTATGTTCTTCAATCTTTATATACAGTGTTTTTTCAGTAAGATTTTCATCAATAATAATAGTTGATGGGGAGCAGATGTAGCTCAAG
This sequence comes from Dasypus novemcinctus, assembly GCF_030445035.2. NCBI lineage: Eukaryota > Metazoa > Chordata > Mammalia > Cingulata > Dasypodidae > Dasypus > Dasypus novemcinctus. The sequence continues at coordinate 134,427,128 of NC_080676.1, forward strand.
TGGTTGAGCAACTGTTTCCCACATAGGAGGTATAGGATTTGATACCCAGTACCTCCTAAAAACAGAAAAACAAACAAATGAAAAACCAAGTTAGGGGAACTGGTGTAGTTCAGAGATTGAGCACCAGCTTCTCACATAGGAGGTCCTAGGTTTAATCCCTGACCCCAGTACCTAAAAAAATAAAAAAAAAAAGTTAAACAGAACTCTTTTCTTACATTGGACAGAAAGCAGAAAGTCAAAGTAAAGAGGGGGTTTATTTGCTCATGTAAATGAAAGTCAGGAACAGAGACTTGAACCCTGTTGTCAAAGCCCATTTTCTCTTTCCCAGTCTCTATGCTCTTCTCCCTCTTAGACAGCCTTCCTCTTGTATTGGTAAAAATGGCGATAGCACCTCCAGATTTAAATGTGCTCAGCCTTAAGGCCACCAGAAGAGTATGTGCCTCTGTCCTGGAAATCTCTTGCTGAAACTTTGCAGCCTGGGTTGGGTCATTAGCCCATTCCTAAATTAATTGACCTGTACTGGAGAATATGTTGGGTTGATTGGCTGAGGCTTGTCTCCAGGGCTCCCCTAGAGTGGGGTCAGACCACTGAAAGCACATGGTCTGAGAATGTCGGGGTACTGCCCCGAAGGATGTGGTTACCAAACGTAGCGGGAATGGATTATTAGTAGCCAGAATCAATGAAACTCCTCTGTACTAATATTTATTCAGCACATACTAGTATAAGGCACCTCACATTTCCTCATTTACTTTCCTTATAACAACCCTGTAACACAGGGACTGTTATTATTCCACTTTTACATATGAGGAAAGAGGTTTAGAGGTGTCACACAGACTGGGCCTCATTCAGCCAGGTTGCCCAGCTTCATAGGCCAGGAAATTAAATCTTCTTCCAGACTGCCTCTCAGTTATAGTACCAAAATAACATCTGATCTGCCTATGATCAATAAATAAAAAACACAACAGTCAAATCTAGCAAGAGAACCCCAAAAGGGAGAGAAATATATTTGTAAAATATAGTTAAAGCTGATATGTTATTACTGTAGAAAATGCCTTTAATAGTAGTTTTAAATCATGAATTCAGGGGAAAAAACCCTGAAAGAGACAAGTACAAAACTGTTCCCAAACTTTTATAAGTCTGGTTTCCCAAACAACTATGGAGAGTTATAAGAAAGCTGTTGTACAGAACTAACATTTCAAGCTTCCATTCTTGGGCTAGTGGCAAACTTGAGCGAACAGTTAGTTATCATTCAACAATTACAAATATCAAATGTTTATTGACTAACTTCCTTCACCTACTTTCCCCAAAGACTGTGTCTTCACTTATTTCCATTAAGGTCTTATATGAAATAAACTCTTGATATGTCTGAGACCACTGGTAGATGGTAAGCTGCTTGAGGTCAGAGGCCTGTCTTTAATATGGTGCCTAGATTTAGTAGACTCTCATGAATGAAAGCTCTGTTCTAAGCTCCAGAGAGAACACACAGGTCAGTGGAAAATGCCTTGGCCTCATGTAGAATTACTGAAGTCTAACATGGGAAAAGTGGATGTACGGTAAGTATGACCTAAGAGGGCAGGAATAAGTGCTGAAGAAAGGGAATCATCAACAGCTCTGCTGCCTGTAACAGAAACCTCACTGCAGTGACTTAAACAAGAAAGGAGGTTATTGGTGGCGGAGTTGGCCCAGTGTTTAGGGCGTCCATCTACCACATGGGAGGTCCGCAGTTCAAACCCCGGGCCTTCTTGACCCATGTGGAGCTGGCCCATGCACAGTGCTGATGTGCGCAAGGAGTGCCCTGCCACGCAGGGGTGTCCCCGCATAGGGGAGCCCCATGCACAAGGAATGTGCCCCATAAGGAGAACCGCCCAGCACAAAAGAAAGTGCAGCCTGCCCAGGAATGGTGCCACACACACGGAAAGCTGACACAGCAAGATGACGCAACAAAAAGAAACACAGATTCCCATGCTGCTGACAACAGATGCGGACAAAGAAGACGACGCAGAGAACAGACAACTGGGGTGGGGGGCGGGGAGAGAAATAAATAAATAAATAAATCTTTTTTAAAAAAAGAAAGGAGGTTATTAACGTTACTGTTAATAACAAAAGCACCAAGGCAGAAATCCAGGGCTGGTGCAACTTCTCCTCCAGTGAGCCTTCAAGGGCACTGAATCTTTTAGCTTCCAGCTCCTCCATCCTTAGCGGGGGACCAGGACGGACTACCTAATTTGTGGTGCCCAGTGCAAAATGAAAATGGTGGTCCCTTGCTTAAGTGTTATTAAGAATCTTAAAATGGCAAAAGTAGAGCATTAAACCACCACATGGAACACAGAGCATTAAACCACCACACACACCACACACACTGCACAAATTGCATGGGTCACATGCCCACATTGCATTCCAGTTCTGGTGAAGGCACAAGGTATGTATTAACTTATACTAACTGAATCTGTCCCGTTTTGCCAGGAAAACAATAGAAATCCTACCCAGTAAAGGTCCACTTACATTTCACTAGCTAGAAAGGAATCACATGACTACCACTAGTTTGAGGGATGTGTGGAAATATATTTTTGTAACTGGGTATATTTCTGCTCCAAAGAAAACTGAGGTTCTGTTTTTAAGAAGGCAGGGGAGAGATGCTATTAGGTAGACAACTGGCAAACATGATATTAACTCAAACATTTAATATTCTTGTTATCCAATGCTATGTAACCAACAATTGCACAACTTCATGGTTTAAAAAAATAACAGTGTTTAATTTGCTCACGAATATGCAATTTTGGCAGGACTCAGTGAGAACAAGTTGGTTCTGTCTCAGCATCAGAAGGGGTGACTTCATGGATGAGGGCTGGAATCACCTGAAGATTCACTCACTCACTCATGTGTCTGGCAGTTGATTTGGGTTGATTTTTTTTTTTTAATTTTTCTCCCCTGCCCCTCCCCCGTGTTGTCTGCTCTCTGTGTCCATTCACTCTGTGTTCTTCTGTGTCCACTTGTATTCTTGTCAGCAGCACTGGGAATCTGTATCTCTTTTTATTGTGTCATCTTGCTTTGTCAGCTCTCTGTGTGTGCAGCACCACTCCTGGGCAGGCTGCACTTTTTCATACTGGGTGACTCCCCTTATGGGATGCACTCCTTGTGCATGGGGCTCTCCTATGCAGGGGACACCCCTGTGTGGCACGGCACTCCTTGTGCGTATCAGCACTGCGTGTGGGCCAGCTCACCAAACGGGCCAGGAGGCCCTGGGTTTGAACCCTGGACCACCCATGTGGTGGGTGGACGCTCTATCCATTGAGCCAAATCCGCTTCCTGTGGGTTGATAACTGATATCTTACCTGGGGACAGTGGGACAGTGGCTGAAACATGTTCATGTGGTTCTTCCATGTAGCTGCTTGGCTTCCTAACAGCATGGTGACTGAGTTCTAAGGGCAAAATTGTATCATTTATTATGATTTAGCCTGGGAACTCACTTCTACTGTAGTAGGTTCAAGGGGAAGGAAGGCTCTTAGACCCCACCTTTCTGGGAGGTGGAGGATGCTACAGATTGGGTTCAGACACACGGACAGTGATCCTATCAGTCCTGTCTATGTCGTGAAGCCCCATATAAACTCAGGACACTTGAAGCCCAAGACAGTTTCCATGACTGAAAAAATACATCACTGTACTGGGAGTGTGACATGTTTTGACTCCATGTGGCGAGGACATGGAAGCTTGCACATGAGATCCTCCCAGACCTCAACCTATGTCTCTCTTCTTTTGACTCTTCCTTATTTATATCCTTTTACTGTGGTTAAGCTATAATAGTAAGTATTATTCTGTTGTTCAAGCGGATTACTGAACGGAGAGGGTGGTGGGAACCCCTAAATCTGTAGCCAGTTGGTCAGAAGTGTGGGTGGCCTGAATCCCTAAATAAACAACTGGTACCTGAAGGACAATCTTCTAGAGGATTGCCCTTAACCTGGCCTAACTCTGGGTAGAATTGAATTGATTGAGCTACTGGTATATTTTCAGTTAGTGTCAAAAGTCTTTGCAGTTGCTGATTGAACTTTTGTATCCACTTGATTCATTGGAATTCAAATACAATGCATCTCCTTAGCATGTTCCTCCTAGGACACTCTTCTTCAGCACTCTGAATGCACCAGTCCCTGTTTATTTCACCTTCTCAAAGGGCCTTTAAAGAGGTGATCAGCAAAGACATTTATCACAAATAATTATATACTAAGACTTATTTTTACTCATTTCTTTATTTCCCTGTCTGAAATGAAGTTTCATGTTTGCAGAAACCGCGTATACAGTTGTTGCAGTATATCTGTGTCTAGTACTGTGTCTAGTCCTTGGCATTTCCATATAATCGAATGAGCAAGGTACTCTAATCATTCCCATTTGCTGGTGGGAATTGAAGCCAAAGGCCTATTGTAGGAAGTAGCATAGCCAGGCCTGGAACCTAGGCTATTGGATTTAAAAAGCAATGCTCTTATTTACCATACTCAAAATGCTTTGACAAAGGAGAGAAAAGCTGAATTAATTGGGCCTGCCATAGTTGATTGGGAAAGAGCTTCATGGAGGCGAGGTCAATTGAGCAGGACTTCAGGGACAAGTATGACTTTGTTGAATAGTGATGGGAAGAAGGACAATTCAGATGAGGGACAGTGTGATCACAAGCAGAGTTGAGAAAGCCTAGGTACAATATGGGACTAGTGAGTAATTGTAGAATAGGATATGAGGGAGCCCTTAAAGATGGAAAGGTAGGTTGCATCATTCTGTGGTAATTAGAAGACACTGACTTTTTTGTTTTGTTCTAAGAGGAGACATTGCTTTAGGAAGATAAAGTTGCATGGAGTTAAGTGTAAGGAGTTACTTGCTGGTTTTGAACAAATTATATAAATAGTGAGAGTCCTATTTTACTTACGCATAAAAGAGATATATAAATAACACCAGGCTCATAGTTTTTTGTGGGATTTAATTAAGGTGATACATGTGATATACTTAGTAAACTATTAATATAAAATACTACCCAAACGTTAGTTAGGATTTTCATCATAGGTGTGCTGGATGGTCCTGGAGTGGGAGATTATAGAAGTAAGTAGGCAACCAGTCCAGCTAGGCTTTAACAGAAATCCAGATTAAAATGATCAGTCTAAAAGAGGGCAAGATGATAAGATACTGTTGTCTAAATGAGTTTATGTTTTTAAAGGTCTTAGAAGGATGTCTGGTTCATAACTCATAAAAAGTGATCATATATATGCATATTACATATATATGTATATGGAATATATAGAATATACATATATACATAAATATAGGTATATAAAATTTGTTAAGTAATGAGAATGCAAAAATACATTTCAGGAATGGATCTATCCAAGAATGTATGCTTTATTGTTTGAAGACAGGAAAGAATCAAAGTTAACAAAAAAGTTAAAACCTGGGGTGCCTGGGGAAAGGAAAGTGGTTCCAATAATTCAGGCAGGGAAGAAAGGACAGTTTTTTGAGAGAAGAAATTGAGACTTCCTTTGATCAAGATATACCTTGTCCATTAACATATATTCAAAAGGCTGCTGAAAATAGAGAAAAGGCATGCAGATCACAGGAAAAGATTTTGGGAGTTTTGCTTAGAAAGGTTAGTTGGGATTTTGGATCAGGCCATCAGGAATACAGTGAACTGGGGTTTAGAAAAAAATGGCTAAAGGCAGAACCTTAGCTAAATGCTTCTCAGTCTTACCTTGTATATGAATCACCTGGGCATGTTATTAAAAAGCAGATTCTGATTCAGTAGGTCTGAGGTGGGGCCTGAGATGCTGAGATGTTGTATTTCAACAAACTCCCAGGTCACAGAAGCATTGCTGGCTGGTGGCCACACTTTAAGTAGCAAGGCCCTTTAACCTGAGGTAATAAGGTGTGACTAGAAAGTTCAGAGGCAGAAAAAGAGACTAAGGGAAAAAGAGAGAGAATGAACATTGAGAACTATTGTGAATGAAAAGGAGAAGAAACTTTATAGAAAGAGAACGCAATGCAAGGAGAGTGAATGAGATTGTTGATTTTGGCAATTAAGCTGAAATTATAAATAAGAAAATAATTTCAGTAATTCGATGATGATGGTCAGATTATGCATAAGGGGTAGAGAAACTGAAGCAGTTATTGTAAATAATACAATGAAAACATTCAGCAGAGAAAGAAAGATAGGTGGTGTTTGGTAGCTTCATGGGAAGTAATTTTAAGGGAAGGATATTTTTAGGATGGGAAAGACTCTCTTGTTTGTAGGCTGAGAGAGAAGAGGCAGCAGTGTAGAAACAATTGGAAAAAGAAAGGGATGTAGGGCTGATAGAATATATACTAGAGAAAAATAGGGTGGGTTAAATCCAACCACAAGCAAAAGTTAGACTTGGAAAGGAGAAGGAACCCTGTTTCTGAAACAGGAAGACATGCACCATAGGTGAAAATACAGAGATGAATTCAGGCATAGGAGAGGCTAGGGAATTGAGATCTGCAGAGTGTGGAATACAGAGCTAAGGCAGATGATTCAAGGAGTACAGAAAAGATTTGGCAGAGCCTTTCTGGGTGACATCACAATGAACAAAGAAGGGTAAAATAAGGATGGCCAAACAGTATGAGGACACACTAAGGTTAGATAGCATGAAAATGTAGTGGTGCCAACTGGCACTGTGAAGTGACTTTACCAGACAGAGCAGCTTAGGAGTGGAACAGAGGTAGATGGTTGGGCTAACACAGGGGTGGGGAGCTGGATGTGTGGGTACACATGAAGGTCATGCTGATCACATTTGATATTGTCGGTTGTTACTTTCTGGCTGGGTAAAGAGCCAAGCAAAGCCAGGAGATGGAGCAGAATCACTGGGTCAAAGCAACGTTGTGCAGAGGAATAAGCAGTAAATTGAGCCAAGAAAGCTCAGTTCCAATCCTACCTCCTCTTTCTTGGATAAACTCCTTTAGTTACTTCATTTTTGTAGTAAAAGTGCTGAAGTCAATCATTGTTCTACCCTGCCTGTACATAAGAATTGCCTGGGGAGGTCGAAAAAACATTCCCAGCCCGAATCTTAGACAATTAAATCGGATTGGGGAATGTGACTTGGATATCTGTTTGTTTGTTTTTTTAAACCATGCCAGGTGATTTCTATAAAGAAACTCAGTTGAGAACCATTAGGATAAATGATTTCTAAAGTTACTTTTATGTTCTAGTTTCTTAGAATTCTCAAAGAAAAATAATGGTAAGAGACCAGAGGTTTCAGGGAAGGCAAAGACAAGCTCACATCAATAATGGGCCAGTGGGAGTGTTGGAAGTACAGGAAGCAGAAAGGGAAATTTCTGGTTGATGATGACATTGGGGGAAAAACCCTCCATGTGAGTGGCTAACACTACCTAGGGTTGAATTTTGTTGGAGGTACAGAAATAAGTTTGACTGACATTCTATCAGGGACACTGTGCACCCTGTGAACTGTTCCTTCCATGCTTCTCATGGCAATTACCCTCAAGTCTAGAACGTAAGTCCCTCAGGCCATCTCACTTTTTGATTGCTTCTCTGTCCTGCTCTGTGCTTTCTTTCTCACCCCACCTTCTTGCTGCTTTCTACTGCTGACCTCCCTCACAACCCTTTCTACTGCTCTCTGGAAAATTTATTCCATTCCCTACAATATCTCCAGTTTCTTCACAGAACTCTCTCTCCATCACCTTGTCATAATAAAAACTCGCCTTTTTCTTGGCATCATCACTGCTCAGGCAGTTTTCACTAAAAACAGAAATAACAGATGAGATCTGTATCTCTGGGCCAGGGGCTATATCCACTCAGATCTTCCTTGTCTTTTCTAAATCTTGACTCTTCCAATCATGTCCAAAAAGCCCTCTTCCAGTTGTTATGACACCCGATTTTTACACCCGGTACCTTTCCTCAAATAACCTGGTCACTTACCACAACCACTGAGGACTATGACAATAAGGGTTACTCATCTAAGACAATATAAAATAACAAAAAGAATATAAAATGAAAATTAAATGTCTTTCACCCCAGTTTTCCAGTCTTCTGTGGAAGTAAACATTGTCACCATTTTGTGTATCCTTCCAGAGATATTTTATGCAAATATAATCACATGCATATATGGGTATATATATTATGTTCCTTAAAAGTACAAAAATGATAAGACATTATGCACACTATTATGAAACTTTTTTTTTTCTTAATAAGTTATTAGGAATAGCCTAGATTCAAAGGTAGGAAAATTAGACTTGATGGGGAATGACATGGTCACATTGCTGAAAAGCATGTGGAATGGGAGGTGCTATCTGCCACACTTACAAAATTAATTGCGTTCATTTCCATTTTCACTTTCCTCTTTCCCATTTCAGTAGAAGTTGTTTCCCTGTATCTGTTTGTATATCAGGTATGTCTCCTATTGTGTGTTCAATGTTTTTCCCTGTACTGAACGTTTTCTCTCAGCTTATGAATATCCTCAAGTATCTCCCATTAGAAAAAAAAATATCTTTGACTCTTTATTGCACTCTAGGTAATTGCCTTATATTTTTCTTTCTATATTAAACACACTTTGCAAAGTTGAGCTTATCCTTATTGCTTTCTACTTTCTCAAGTACCATTCACTGCTCAACCTACTGGATCCATTGAGTGTCAGCTGCCATCCCTACCACTGCATTGAAACTATTTTTCCTTTTGTTACTAAATATTTCCTGATTTCTTAATCTATCAGTTACTTTAAAAACTTTATCTTGGGAAGCACACGTGGCTCAAGCAATTGGACTCCTGACTACCATATAGGATGTTTAGTGTTCAGTACCTGGGGCCTCCTGGTGACAGCCAGCTGGCCTGTGCAGTGAGCTGACCCAAGCAGAGTGCTGCTGGTGTGGAGTGCTGACCCATGTGGAGAGCTGGCGCAGCAAGATGACACAACAAAAAAAAGACACAGAGGAGAGACAATAAGAAATGCAGCAGATCAGGGAGCTGAGGAGTCGCAAAAGAATGAGCACCTCTCTGCCACTCAGGAAGGTCCCAGGATCAGTTCCCGGAACCACCTAATTAAAATATAAGAAGACACAGAAAAACACACAGCGAATGGACACAGAGAACATAGTGTTTGTGTGTATAAATAAATAAATATTTAAACAAACCAAAAAAACTTTATCTTGACCTTTTAGTAGTATTTAAAGATATTGATTGCTCCCTTATTCTTAAAACTAATCGTGGGATTTTATGAATCTTCTACTGGTTTTTCATATGATTTATTGTCACAATATGGCAAAGTCTTAGGCTGAAAGTAAAGAATAGGATAATGTATTCATTTCCAATGGCTACTATAACAAATTACCACAAGTGTGGTGGCCTAAAACAACAGAAATTTATTCTGTCACAGCTCTGGAGACCAGGGTCTGAGATTGGCATCACTGGGCCAAAATCAAGGAGTTGTCAGGGTCATGCTGCCTGCACAGGCTCCAGGGAGGAATCTGTCCCTTGCCTTGTCCAGGCTCCTGGCATTCCTTAGCTTGTGGCCCCACACTCCAATCTTCCAGGCCAGCATCTGCAACTCTCTCTGCTCCGTCTTCACACTCACATTCCTTCTTCTCTGCCTGTGTGTGTCAAATCTTCCTCCTCTCTCTTATAAAGACGTTTATGGTGACATTTAGGGAGCTTTTCCCAAATAAGGTAACATTTATAGGTACCAGGGAGTAGGATGTGGATATCTTTTGGGTGTTGTTTTTCTGTCTACCACAAATGGTTAAGAAACCTGACCTAATGGGGGGTCATGAAAAGCTGATTTGAGATTAGCTTGAGATTAACATGAATTTCAAAAGAGTAGTAGAAATTGAGGGAGGTTTTCTTTTTTTCTTTTTCTTTTTTTGTTTTAAAGGTTGGAGCCTGTCATCTGGAAGGAGAAAAATGGCTCCACTCTGGTTGGTTTAGGACTAGTAAAAGGAAACAGCTGTCACTGGAATAGGCTTCAAGGCAAGGAATCAGGAAAAAGCTAAATTTCAGTTAAGACAAGGAGGTAGAGGTAGTCTTATATAAATATCTTGAGATATCAGTTACTATAGAGTGAAATCTTATTAGTATGGGGAGAAGCCACTGTAAATCGACAAATATAATTTATTTCAAAGTAATAGTGACAGCACAAGCCATTTATCAGCTTCTAACTTTCAGTTCTAAAATAGATACTATATAGTTAATGTATAGTTAATTAATTATAGTTGATACAGGAAGACTGCTAAAATTCCAGACATTGGTGCTTGACTATGCACTTTTTTAAGACCTTTAATTAAATGGAATTAATTCAATTAATGATCTAATGAACATAATGATTTGTATCAGGACTTGCAGTCTGACCTCTGTTAGCTGGAGAACTATTGTCCCAGGAGACTCATTTAAGCTCTGCTCTGTCAAAGTAAGCATACTTGCTTGTATAACCAAGTAGTCATTTGGATATACAGATCCTTACATCTAATTTATATATCATTCTTCTTCATTCCCTATCTAAAATGGTAAGAATTGAAAAAGCAGTCCATAGTTAATAACAGTAAAATCATATTTCAAATTATCATAAATTTTCTTTGAAATGTGGAAAAAGATTTTATTGTTGACCGTGATGGACTGAAATTCAGAAAGAATACAGGAAAGAATGCACCATAATTGCTCCTGAAGCAGAGGCTATTGATTTCTTCCCCATCATCTCATCAAACAAAGAATGAACAGAGAAAAATACAAGTTCAAAGGGATTAGCTACTCAGGTATCAGGCAGAAGAGCTGAGTGAAAATTTTTGTCTCATTAAAACCATTTAAGGAAGCATCCTGTATTCATGTAGAAATCATTATTCTCAGTTTGAGTTCATCCTCTGGAGTTTTCACCTCTTCAGAAGAGCGCATTCTGTGCAATGTCTAAGAAGTGCTTCTTTAATGGGAGAGATTTATGTTAAGTTGGTTCAGGGGAGGTAGACAATTGTGGAGCCTTTTTAATGGACTACAAAAGACTGTCGAGTAATTAAATAGATTTCTTTTCTCTTAGACTGTTCCAAGGTTTTAAAAACACTCTGCTGAGCATGTAAAATCAATTTCCATTACTGGCCTTGACCTTTGCAGTTTTATAAACATACTTTTTCCTCGGGTTTGGAATGGGGTTCAAAGGCAATAGTAGAACACTAGAGGATGAGACAGGTCATCTTAGTAAAAGTCACTTCTTTTCCAGTGAAATTCTCCTTTTCTTGTAAGCATTCATTCAGCTGTGTATGTTATTAATAAAATTTTTATAAAGACCTGCTTCTCTATGTCTATATTATATATGTATTTATATTTGAAGCAGGATTTTATTGCCCTACAGATTTGTGCTTTGTTTTCACTGCTAAAAGGTATTTTTCCCCTTCCCATTCCAAGAAAGTAGCCAAGCCATTGTGTTCCTTTGCCTCATGGGCTTTGGGCTGCTGGATGGAAAACAGATTTTGCCAGCTTCGTTCCTTTTTTGTTTGTTTTGGAAAACTACAACCATTGCAGGGATTAGTCACATTCCCAGAGTGGAAGAGAAAAACATCTAGGGTTTTCTGGGAATTTCTCATTCTTACACAGGTCTTTGTGAATTGGGAGTAAAGTGGGTGGGGTGTACTTAAGGAAGAGAATGGCCACAGGTAGCAATTTCTCAAGACAAGGAGAAGGAAGAGGTTTATGCTGTTTCCAAAGTGGGTAGCCCAGGTCCTGTGTGCTAACAATACCTTGGGGTACTGCTATGGGAGACAGAACTCCAAGAACTGTGGTGACAAGAACCTTGCCTAAACTTATTAGTTAGTATGACTTCCCTTAGGGAGCATGTGGACTTGGACAATGAGCATGTCAATGGGCACTAGTGAAGTACTTAAGACCCAGGACTTTCTTTCAATATTTTGGACTGCAGAAGACATTCCCATCCTCAACCTTTGAATCACCTGGAAATGGGGGTGGAGGTCAGAAGCCCAGAAATAACTGAAATGGAGTTTCCTGCCAGGAAAATGAAGCTCTCAGTAGCTCAGTTTGACTTAGACAAAATAAACGTGATATTTATAAACACCCAGAGTTATGCTGAAATTTTCACTGCTCATTCTGATTCCCCTCCATTTCTTCATCTGTAAAATGAAGAATTAGTATTATTATTACACTCACATTGTAGAGTTATTTTGAACATTAAATGAGATGACATGTATTAAGTGACTATATCATACAGTCTATCTTCAATAAATTATAACCAGGAAATATTTAAATGTGTCCATGTTGTTGCAGGAATGGAAGCAGGTACTAAGTTTTCAAGAAGCACAGACATACTTCCTCTTCTCAAGAATTTTGTTATAATTAGGGATGCAGTATATTAAGTATATTGAAATGCCTAGAAACACTAGGTTCATATCTCTAAGCAAGAAATGCAGGCAGGTGAATCATTAGAAAAGCCACAGGGAAACTGAAGAATTTGGAGGCAGGACTCACGCACAGTAGAAAAACTATGAGAAAGCTTAGAAAAGAAGATGGAAACAGGAATGGTAAAAAGAGTTCTAGGTAGAGAAAACCATTTTAACTTATAAATAAATAAATATTAACCTTGTATTTGTTTGGATTTTTATGGCATCGGATGGTTTATTTCTGTTCCTCATTTTCTAACTGTAAAATGAGTTTTCTTGCAAAATAAAGATGGCAGCTCATCTCTTATCCACTGCAGGTGAGTACAGTAGACCTTCATGCTGTAACTTTTAAAGTGCACCAATCTTTGAGAATGTTGCTTTGGGAAATAAGCAACTGGAGCTGGCTGGTTTTGATTGCATTGTCGTCCGGGTGCTAAAATAAGATCCTTCTCAGTGTATTGGTATTCTGTTTTTGTTCAATCTACAACTTGACTTTTGTGTAAATCTTAGCAGTTGCCAAATTACACTTGTGTTTGTTTTTCTGTTCAGTGGTTGAAGCTATTGCCCCACCCCTCATTGTCCTCCCTTTTCCCTGAACTCCTACCCCACCTAGAATTTGCACACATAATTTAGTAGCTAATTATACAGTGTCATTTTTTTCCTGCTTGCTGCAAGCAGTCCTACTTCTCCGTTCTCTCCATCCAACTAAACTGTGAAGCCATATGCAGAGGTACTCAGCTAAGACTTTCTCAAAGCAAGAGACAGAACTATGACTTGAGCTATCATTTGTCTTGTATATCCTGTCTTAAGTGCTATGTAGGCACTTTACATATTATTTCTCACTCTTACATAGGTCTTGCAAAGGAACTGGTATTTTTACTTCATTTTTCAGTTGAACCTGAAACTAAGAGAAGGAAAGTACTTCTGTACATCTAGTCAGCACCAGAGTCAGAATTTGAACAAAGATGGAACCTAGAATTTGAACCCATGTCCTTTCTGTTACCACCAACCAATTTGCCTCATTCTCAGAGCTTATTATAGCAGCATTACTTAGCTTTCATCTAGATCTTTAATTTGGACTACTAACCCAGATGGAATTCAAGTCCTAGCCAGATGGCTTGCATTGCTAGCTCTGCTTTTTTGAGAACCAAGCAACCAGCTTTCTGAGCAAGAGTACACATTTCTTGAATGCCTTTGGAGCCTGGTGAAAGCCTGGGAGTGTCATGATACCATCAGTGAACAGTCTGGTTCTGAAATCCAGGACCTCTCCTGAATCCAACAATGGCAGGATCACTGTAATGATGTCGGGCTTATAATTTGTCCCTTCATTTCCTTCTCTGCATTTCCTCACCCACATTTCTAAAACAATACTTGCTCTATGATTTAATCATGGGCAAGTGTTCTGAGTTTTCAGGTGACAAGTGAGTGCCAGGAATATTTTATTTCTCTTGGAAAGATACGAATTCCTGGGTCTCTGCAGATTCTACAGGCTCTCAGAGAGCAAGGGCATGCTGCTTTCCTTAAGAAAGGCCACCAATGGGAGTGCTTTCTGGTGATGCAATGCTGATATTTGAGTGCTGTTCTGGAGAAGGGAAGAGGTGGGGTTTCTCTGGAGCCAGATGAACCCATAATTAGTTCTCACCCAGGCTGCTTAAGCAATTACGGTGAAACCAAATCGCATTACTTTTTCTCCTGCTCCCAATAAAAGCTTCAACCCCACTCCTTCTGCCCCATAGGGCACTTGGCTGGCCATTATTCCCAATACCACAGACACCATTCTTCGCTTCTGTTTGCCAGCTACAACTGTCAACTGTGTAATAGAAGAAGTGTGGGGAAATGAAGTACACCTCTCGGTCTCCGTACTTCAGAGGCCCTTAGCAACGCTGTCTCCAGGCAGGCAGCATGCATCTCACCGGCAGTTTACTGCCCACTCACGGCAGAGGCGGCATGCTTTCTGCAAATAGCTTACGTCTTTGCCGGTGCCAGCTTGGCGGTGGGGTGGTGGTGTCATTTGGTGTCCTCGGAGACGTTTGGTTCTTGTTCTGGGAAGACCTAGGGCAAAGCAATGACTGTTTTCCCAAAGATGTTTATGGAATCAGAAATTAGGTCAGGAAGCTGAATTCTGTGCTTGGGATGCATGGTCTAAAATCAAAAAGGTATAGTTGACAACCTTTGTTTTTTCCAGTTTTCGACACATTTGTGAACCTTCCAGAATGTTCTGGAACATTGAAAAGCCTGTTTCCCAGGCATGTCTATGCCACTGGCAACCTTCCTGGCCATTTTGCTCCATTTTGCTCCTCTACCACTTGACAATGTTATGTGTTGGCTATTTGCATGGTTACCACCTTCTACTTCCAAAGTGGCAGTCGAACTGAAAAGAGCCTTACACAGATTTACCAATCAGCCCACACGGACTTTCCATTTCAGGTTAGTGTACCACGGGACATTATGTGAGGATGTTGAGACTCGTCATGTGATTTCTGTACGTAGGAGGTTGTTAGAGATTCTTTGTTTCCTAAGTACTTTTTTTTTTTTTTTTAGGTGTTGGCTTGGGGGTATTAAACCTGGGACCTCCCATGTGGGAAGCTGCAGCCATATCTGCTTCCCTTAGGTACGTGTATTTGATTTACATTTTAAGCCTCTTCCAGAATAAAATCTTTGGAGAATGGAAGTTGCTTCTTTGGGAGGGAAATAGAACTTTTCCTCTGTAGTGAATTATCAAAGAAAGAAAGGACTCAGGTTCTTAGGAATGTAAAGCTTGTTTGGGAAACTGTAAGTGCTGTTGTATACAGTGAGTGATCCCCAGTATAGCAGGAAAGGAAAAGGTGAATTCCAATAGCTTTTCACTCATTCACTGATTCACTCAACACTCAATTACTTCAGTCTTACCATGTGCCAAGCCCTCTGCAAGGAGCAAGGGAGATAAATATGAATGAGAAATTTTATTGACAAGCTTATAGTCTAGGGGATAATCTAGTGAAAGCAACAATTAGGAACAATGTCAGATTTGTTGTAATACAAGTATGAACAAAGTACCTGGTAGCTCAGAGATAGGAGAGCACTCTAGGGAAATGGGGAGGGGGGATGGTTTATCTCATTTAATTTTTACTAAGAGTCATGCTTAACTGGCTCACAAAATTTAACACTTGGCTTTTATGCGCTGATGTGAACTCCTCCAGCACACCATCGGATCAAGGTAAAATTGGGAAGTGTTGGGAGGCCATGTGGAGTTTGGAGTCTCTCCATATGGTAGGATAATTTGAAATATTAATTAGCATTTTTGTTTTTCTTGTTTCTTATATTTTTGTTTTCTCCCACCAATTAAGGTATCTAACTTTTTCCTTGTCTCAGGGGATTTTGTGTTGCTGGGCTGAAATAAAACATTTCTAAAGATCCAGGCTTGGCATTTCCTACCTTCACAGGGTACAGGGGTGTTATCAATGGACTGAGATCGGAGAACCCATTCTTGAATATTCTGTATGAGATCTTTGTAAATTTTGGAAGATGCTTGGTAGGAGGAAGCCTCCAACAAGACAGAAATTAAGTTTCCTACTGGCCTGAAAAGGCAGAGCTCAGCACAGTTAAAGTAGTTTAGAGAAATTAAGATAAGTAATGTTTCTTGTACTCCAGTATTGTAGTTCTCCAGTACTGTAATACTCCAGTATTGTAGAGTAAAATTGATACCATTACAGCTATAGGTCATACGTGTTTTTAAAACAGAAATTTGGGGAAGGGGACTCAACTGATAGAGTGTCTGTCTACCATATGGAGGGTCCCGGGTTTGATCCCCAGGGCCTCCTGACCCATGTGGTAAGCTGGCCCACGCGCAGTGCTGCCACGTGCAAGGAGTTCCCTGCCATGCAGGGGCGCCCCCGTGTAGGAGTGCCCCATGTGCAAGGAGTGCACCTTGCAAGGAGAGCCACCCTGCATGAAAAAAGTGCAGCTTGCACAGGAGTGGTGCCATCCACATGGAGAGCTGACACAGCTCTTGAGAGATGACACAACAAAAAAGAGACACAGTTTCCCAGTGTGCCGCATAATGCAAGTGGACACAAAAGAACATACAGCAAATGGAAATGGAGAGCAGACAATGGGGTGGGGGGTGGGGCAAGGGGGGAGAAATAAAAAAAAAATAAATCTTTAATAAAGATAAACAAACAAAAACAGAAATATGACCTGACTGCCTCTAAAATTTAGAAGGATAACTCTGTCACCTTTGTGGAGGATGACTTGAAAAGGGAAGAACCTCAACGAAAATGAGATGTGATGATTACAAGGGGAAGTTTCTGGGAATAAAGAGGAAGAAGAGATCAATTCTGTAATATTTCAGAGGATAAAGTGCAAAGGATGTAAATACAGGTTTGAGGATTTAAAATATGAGCTGCTATGGTTTGGAGGCAAATGGGAAACCCATGATGCCCAGCACATGACAAATGTTAAATAATAACTATTTTTGAGTTTTAGTTAACCACAATGTACAAATTTTACTAGCAGGTTTGCTTTCAGAGTATGTGTCATCATCTGGGAAGTGGATGTGGGTCAAGCACTTGGGCTCCCATCTACCATATAGGAGGTCCAGGGTTCGATACCCAGGGCCTCCTGGTGAAGGCAAGCTGGCCCATGTGGCGAGGTGGCCCACACAGAGTGCTGCCCCGTGCGGGAGTGCTGCCCTGCGAAGGAGTGCTGCCCCATGTAGGAGTACCAGCCCACTTGGAGAGCTGACGCAGCAAGATGGCACAACAAAAAGAGACACAGAGGAGACACAATAGGAGACGCGGTAGACCAGGGAGCCGAGGTGGTGCAAGAGAATGATTGCCTCTCTCCCAGTCTAGAAGAACCCAGGATTGGTTCCTGGAGTCACCTAATGAGAATACAAGCAGACAAAGGAGAACCCACCACTAATGGACACAGAGAGCAGGCAATGGAGGGAGGAGGAAGAAATTAAAAAAAAAAGTGTCATCGTCTTCTGATTAGACAATACCAGGTGCCTTCCAATTAGACTCACTGATTCTATTCTTGCCCCTCTGGTCTTTTTCTTTTTTTAAAAGATTTATTATTTTTTATTTATTTCTCTCCTTTCCCCTCTCTCCACCCTTGCCCAGTTGTCTGCTCTCTGGGTCCATTTGCTGTATGTTCTTCTGTGTCCACTTGTATTCTTGTCAGTGGCACTGGGAAACTGCATCTCTTTTTTGTTGTGTCATCTTGCTGTGTCAGCTATCCATGTGCGTGGCGCCACTCCTGGGCAGGCTGCACTTTTTCATGCAGGGCAGCTCTCCTTACAGGGCATACTCCTTGTGCATGGGGCTCCCCTATGCAGGGGACACCCCTGCGTGGCAGGGCACTCCTTGCATGCATTGGCACTGCGTGTGAGCCAGCTCACCACATGGGCCGGGAGGCCCTGGGTTTGAACCCTGGACCTCCCATGTGGTAGGTGGGCGCTCTATCCATTGAGTCAAATCCACTTCCCTCTGGTCTTTTCTTAAATCAGATTTTGCCCTCCTTCTACCCAAAACCCTCATTGACTTTCAAGGGTGCAGAGTAAAATCCCAAATCAGCAAGATGCTGCTGAGCTGGCCTGCCTAGGTCACTCCACCTCATTTCTGCTGTTCACCTTGCAGTTCCTCATAAGGGCCCTTGTTTTCCCCACCCAGAGCCCTTTCCCATGCTGTATCTGTTTAAATACCCTTTCCTTACATTGACCTCCCTCACTCTAATCTCTGATCACACCTATAAATATTCTATTGAAGAACCTACTGTAGGGGACTGGATGCAGTTCAAGTGAATGAGTGCCTTCTTCCCATGTTTGTGGTTGTGGGTTTGATCCCCAGTACCTCCTAAAAAAAAAACAAATGAAAAAACCACTCTCATTGGTGAGTAGATGTAGCTCAGTGGTTGACTGCCTGCTTCCCATGTATGAGGTTCTGGGTTCAATCCCTAGTACTTATTATAATCTGTAATGAGGTATATATTTGTATATCCTTTATTTAATGCCTATCTGTTTTTACTAGACCTGCTCTGTATAGTACAGTAGCCACTAGCCACAAGTGACTCCTGAGCACTTGAAATATAGCTAGTCTGGATTGAGATGTGACAAAACATGCATCAAATTTGGGGTGAAACATCTCATTAATAATTTGATCTCATTAATAATTTTATATTGATTACATGTTGAAATAATATTTTGGTTTAAATATTTGGGGGTTTAAAGAAAATAGATTATAAATGTAAAATGTTAATAATAGAATATATTGACATTAATTTCTCTTTTTTAATGGATTATAAGGAAATGTACAGTTCCATTGGCATTTGCATTCTGGTTCTGTTGGACAGCACCGTGAGACCATGAGGCCTGCAAGTCTCAGGCATTGTGCTTCTGTGTGCCTTCTGTGTGCCTGGCACAGTGCCTGACCCTTAGCTGGTGCTCGTTAAATGCACATTAAATGAGTGAAAGAGTGAATAAATGATTAAGACCAATGTACAAGCAATTATGCATGTTTTTCATTACCTGATGAATGGGTCTGGGAGTTAGCGTGAGGATGCTTGACTCAGCACTTAGTTGGCAGTTATGGAAGCCAGGGCTTTTGTAACTGAGGGTTGAGAATTAACAAATAATTATGATTACTAAGTCATTATATAGATACATTTATATTATAAAATAGCAAAAGGTTAATGCTTGAAATTACTGAAACTAGCTAGAGTGCTCTCACCCCTGTTTATGGTTACTCTAGACTTAACCTCACACTTGTGTGTGCTAACCTTTGTAATGTTAATTCTGGATTGAATTTACCCATGTTCTTGAATTAGCCTCATCCTTGTGTATGCTTACTAATAGGATGTAACCACTCCACCTTCCTCTGTTTAATATCCATAATGGATGACCTTGTGACTGACCTCTACTCTGCACTTTCCTGTCCCAGAACCTTGATCTCTGATAATGACTATAACATTGTGACTTCCCCTAGTGTGAGGTCCACCCATCTTATTCAGCCCCTTAGTGTTTATTAATGAAGGAGACTGTGTCCAGCTCCACCCCAATTATCCATGAGCACCCTAATGTTATAAAATATTATAATTTCTGCAGATCAGTGGGGCAGTTTTGGGCCACGAGGCCACTGTACTCTATTGCTGTGCAATGAAATAAACTCTTTCTCTCTTTGAAATTCTGGTATCTCAGGAATTGGCTTTAAAGATTGGGAGGAGAGAAACTGCTTTTGCTTGGTGTAACTTTCCTAAATTACCTGATGATGATATTCTTATCAGTAAGACTTCACTGGTATAAAGATCAATAGGCACATCGATGAAGACAAATGCCCATTGGTGGGAGAAAGTTTAGATACATAGAATCCTTATGGAGTATGAGTTGAAGAATCAAGTAAAAGAATATGAACCATCTGGTGGTAGGTTGAATCATTTAGCCTGTAGCAGTTTAATATAGTTAAGAATTCCAAAAAGAAATATTGGATTATGTTTGTAAACTGATCTTTTCCTCTGGGCATATTAGATTATATTGGATTCAGAGGTTTACTTGATTAAGTAATCAGGTAAACCTCTTGTGCCAGTAGGGCACTGAGTCCCCATACCTTGGTGGGTGTGGACTCACAGATAAAAGGCATGGCAAAGGACAGAGTTGAGGGTTTTTATATTGGAGTTTTGATGTTAGAGTTTGGTGCTGAAGCCTTAAGCTGGAGCCCCAGGAAGTAAGCTCACAGAGGAAGAAGTAAGCCTTGGGAAGAGAGGAACCCTGAACCCAGAAGGAAACAAGACCCTAGAAGGGAGGAACCAAGGAAGCCTGAACCTTTGCAGCCGTTGGCACCCATGTTGCTCCAACACATGAAAATAGACTTTGGTGAGAGAAGCAATTTATACTTTATGGCCTGGTATCTGTAAGCTCCTACCCCAAATAAATACCCATTATAAAAATCAACAAATTTCTGGTATTTTGCATCAGCACCCCTTTGACCGACTAATACATACCCCAACGAAAGACATGTTCTTAATCTTTATTTGAGTCCCTGTGGGTGTGAACTCATTTATAAATGGGACCTTTTGAAGATGTTATTATTAGTTAAGGTGTGGCCAAATTGAAGCAGGGTGGGTCTCAAACCCTATTACTGGAAGCTTATAAAGAGAGGAAATGTAGATATGGTCAGTCAGCAGAAATCAGCCTAAGCCAGAAGACATAGACACTAGAAGTTAGAGAAAGCCACAGGAGGAGATCATGTGATGGAGGTAGAGATTCAAACCAAGAAACTCCATGGAGGTGTAAGCCAGCACCAGAATACTACTGACTCTGAGAGAAAGCATGGCTTGCAGTGACCTTGATTTTGGACTTCTAGCCTTCCAAACAGTGAGCCAATAAATTCTTGTTGTTTAACCCATTTGTCATAGCAGCCCTGGCAAACTAAGACAGCTCAAGACAGTTTACTATTCCACAAATGCCAGGTTAATTTTGGAAACCATCAGAACCCTCTAGTGGTTAGAGAGGGTATGGAGGCTTAATATTTTCAACACCACATTACTACCAGCAAAAGCACATTACAGATCATATCACTCTAAGTATACAAACATTTGCTGACAAAATAATCAACAACCCATGTGTTATGGGATTTTGTTTAGGTTCTTTGACTAAGCTGGAGAAATGAATTTCAAGAGCATGTCAGGTGAGTTAGGCCAGTAATTTATTGAGGTAGGAAGGGAAGAGAAATGGGAGAAAATAACAGAGCAGGGGTCCCAGGTAAAGAGGACAGGGCTGAAAAGTGATAAAGAGGACTGATTTACAGGCTACAATTTCCCATTATAGATTATAAATGCCCGGGTTTTACTTGTGTGGTGATCCAAGTGGGGGAGACGCAGCTGGAGCCCAGGTCCAGAGGCAAGAGAGCATGAGAGAGTGAGCTCAGGCCTGGTGCTGCTTTTTAAACTGCTAATTATTCCACCCCTTTGCTAATGGCAGGGGAGGAGTTCCAGCTGTTCACTGCTTTGATCGTTTATTTCCCCCATCAATCTCCCAGGAGGGCCCAATGATAAAGTCCTTGGGGGAATATCCAGGGCTACTCCTGGTTCTGGAGGAAGTCTCCTTCTGAGTGGCAGAATTTTGGGGGAGGGTCTTCCAATAGCCATCTTGGGGTTGCTGATGTCCACATGGACTTCTTGCTAGTTTCCAGATCCATCAATTGATTCCCTATCTTAATAGACTGCTTCACATGTATGCTTGGAAGTATTTTTACTCTCAACCCTTGACACAATTAGAAGCACCTTCATGAAAGGCTGTCTTCAACATGGAGACAATGGCAGGAGGATCAGGGCTTTCAGTCTGATCAGATGCCAGGATTGTCCATAAAGGGGAGGGATGCAGGGCCAATGGGAACTTGGACCTGGAAGCCTCCGCTTTGGCATGAACTACTGGTCCAGAGAGGTTTTTCCAATTTGCCCCTGCAAAAGTGGGGGTGCTCAACTTCTAACAATCACATGACTTAAAAGCCACTAATTTCTCCAAGTTGACATTCTTTCCAACATGCCAAATGATAAGCCTTCAGATGCTGACTTTGCTAAAAAATACTTTTGAATCCCAGCTGGCCAATTCTTAGGGTGTTAATTCTATTAAGCCACTTCATATACTAATTGATCCATAGGGGATAGATCAGAGTTAATTTGTGCCCAGGAGATCCCAATGTTTACATACCATATTGTGTATATTGCAAAGCAAATTAACACCAGACAATAAAACCAAAAGGAATATCAGGAAAATGATTTTTTAAAAGTTCCACCATCAGAATGAAATGGTAACTCTGCTTCATGTTGTACTAGTGATTATGACCACCTAATAACTGCAAACTCTAATTGTACATGTTATCAATTATTGTGTTGGAGGGATTGAGTGCAAGTGGGACTTTATAGCATTTAAACAAATCAGTTTAATTCAAATTACTGTGTATGGAGAGGATGTATCTCAGTCATTGAGTGCCTGCTTCCCATGTACGAAGTCTTAGGTTCAATCTCTGGTATCTCCTAAAAAAAGTACCATCATCCTATTTTTCTAAGATTCCCCTTTAACAAAATGCAACTTTACTTATGGTTTTATTTTATGGGACTTTTTTTTTTTTTTTTTTTTAAGTAACAAGAAGAGTCATGAGCACTGTGGATGGCTGGGGAGAGGAGAGCAGAAAAATATTCCCAAGGGAAGTTGTTATGTACAATGTGGCAGGAGAGCAGGTGTTCACAGGGTGGAATGTGCCATCCAGAAAAAGAGGAAGGATTTAATCTTGAAGCTGTTCTTTCTGTCAGTGTCGGGAACTAAAGCTCTCATGAATCTCTGCATTGAGATTATTCTCAGTGATAGCAGAGGTAGGTGGTATACTAGGTATACTATATTAGCTGTGGGGCTAATAATATATAGCTCATAGGATTTTTATGGAGATTAAAATAGGTAAAATATAAAAAACACCTACTATATGTTAATATATAAAATATTATATATAAAACCCTGAAAATATTAATAACAACAACAATCTTTACATTTATTTTCTCATATAATCCCCATTAGGGCCCTCTGAGGAAGGTAGAGTAATTACTCTCTTTTTACGGATGAGAAAATGAGGCACAGAGAAGTTGTATTGTTCAAGGTCACACAGTAAGTGGTAGAGCTGGGACTCAAATGCATGGTTGTCTGACTCTAGGGCCCATCCTCTTAACTTCTCTGCTGGCTTGCACTAGTTGGTGATCAATAACTGGTAATAATTGGAAAAGCTAGTCTGATGGTGGAACAGTAATAGGAGTTTCAATTGCCATGAGATACTTATGGCAGAATGTCATTACATTTTTTTTTTTTCATAAATTTATTTTTCCTAAAGCACCCAGAGGAAAGAGTCATCCTATAGAATGTCAACCATTTCATTCCATCTTCCCTCCAGGACTTGTCTCAATGCAGAGCTCCCATCTGTCTCATCCAATACATTGAAACCTATTGGTCATTCCCCATCTAGTCTTAGTCCTCATACAGAGCTCTAAGAAAACCAGGAATCTTTCCTTTTTTCCCTTTTTTCCTTTTTCCTTTTCCTTCCTTTCTTCCTCTCTCTCCCTTCTCTTTCCTGAAAGAGAAACTAATTTGGAGCTTCCTGACAGTGCTATTTTAATTTCCTCATTGTTAAAGCAAATACCATGCAATGGATTGGCTTAAACAATGGGAATTTGTTGGTTCAGAGATTTGAGGCTAGGAAAAATTCAAATTGAGGCGTCATCAGGGTTATGCTTTCTTCACAATGACAGGCGTTCTGGGGCTGGTTGACAATGATCCTGGTCCTGGGCTCACATGGCAATGCGCATGGTGGCCTCACCTGACCTTTCCCTTCTCTTCTGAGTTCCATTGACTTTCAGTTTCTAGCTACTCCCACTGTGGCTTTTTTCTCTGTCTGTGACCTTCCCTATAAGACCTCCAATAATAAGATTAAGACCCATCCTGGGCCACACCTTAACTGAAGTAATTTCACCAAAAGGTCCTATTTACAAGTTCACACTCACAGGAATGGATTGAGCTTAAGGACATGCTTTTCTGGGGTACAGAGCTCCAAACCACCACACATATCTTCCCAAATGTTTTAAGATCATATAGTGGCTGACACACCATTGCTTTATTCAAATCTGTGTCAGCTTTTCCTCTTGACATCTCAGATCATATAGTGGCTGACACACCATTGCTTTATTCAAATCTGTGTCAGCTTTTCCTCTTGACATCTCTGTTCTTGGCATTCTGTGGCTGTGTCTCTTTCACAATAGTTAAGCACCAGGTGTAGAATGAAAACTCATTGTCTAAAATGGCACAGGTCCCCTTTGGAATTGGCTCTGAGGACTAAGTCTCAGGAAATTTAACCCAGATCCTTGCTTTACTTTGTGTTCTGTGCTTGTCTGCCTTTCCCCCATGTTCTGTCTACCATGTGTCTTCCTCGGAGCTTATACAACACTTTGTTCCTATCTAGATGCAAGCTCTTACAAGACTTCATCACTATTAATTTTTTGTATGTCTAGTTACCACCCCCCATCCCCAGTTAAATTATGAATTGACAGGCACTGAGATTATGCTATGAATTACCTCTCTGTACTCTCAGGGTATACCACAATTCCTAGTTCAAGGAAGGCACAGATTCATGTTTGACTTCTTAATGGATATATTTTTAATCTAATTCTTTCTTTACTCTGGTAAAAAGACTTTTGTAAAATAGAATCAAGAGGAATAAATTTTTTTTTTTTAAAGATTTATTTATTTATTTAATTCCCCCCCCTCCCCTGGTTGTCTCTTCTTGGTGTCTATTTGCTGCGTCTTGTTTCTTTGTCCGCTTCTGTTGTCGTCAGCGGCACGGGAAGTGTGGGCGGCGCCATTCCTCAGCAGGCTGCTCTTTCTTTTCACGCTGGGCGGCTTTCCTCACAGGCGTACTCCTTGCGCGTGGGGCTCCCCCACGCGGGGGACACCCTTGCGTGGCATGGCACTCCTTGCGCGCATCAGCACTGCGCATGGCCAGCTCCACACGGGTCAAGGAGGCCCGGGGTTTGAACCGCGGACCTCCCATATGGTAGACGGACGCCCTAACCACTGGGCCAAAGTCCGTTTCCCAAGAGGAATAAATTTTAAGCATATTAAATATGGTATGCTTTGAGCCGTGACCAATATTATTTAAAAGGGATGGATTCATCTTTATTTTAAATGCTCTAATCAGAGATTCTGAAAAGCCTGAATCTCCTCCTACAAAGGGAAATCCAAGCATAGCTGGGGTTGAGTTGTCCAGCAAAAACAGTCATCATGGCCTCAAGGATCTTACTGCTCACTTCATACCCAAGATAGAGCCAGCACCCTGGGAAGGGGGAGAGGACTTCTTTGGGGAGGTGGGGAGAGAAAGGACATTGAAGAGGGAAGGTACTCCCAGGTGCCCACACAAGGCAAACTCTGTAAGGACTGTAGGGCAACTTATTTGAAAACTCATGTCTCGCCTCATCTTCTGGACTCCTTGTGTGTCTGGTCTAATTAATAGTGGGATCACTTCTTTTCATAAAGAACTGTACCTGATTGTCCTTGGATTTTATGGGCAGAACAGAGGAGGATATATTTAGATTGTTATGAAATGTGTCCAGCTGGACATGTTGAGTTGTGGAAAGACTACCTCTCATACCAGGGCAATGGAGGGTGGCTGGTCTATCAGGAAATCTGGTTTGAAACAAAGTACAGTCTTCTGCTCTTCACTTAGCTGCCCCAGAGAGACAGTCCAAGGAAGGTCAATTTGTCCTGAAAGGTTTAGTAAAAAAGCTCAGTTATGTGTGCTTGCTATTTTTAGACAATAGTAGGTGATAGATGAAGCATGATATATAACTATCAACACATACTCTTGCACTGCTTGGAATGCAGTCCTCCTTCTGGAGTTCACTGTTCATAAGACAATTGCCGATACACCATATATTGGTGTCAGCAACACCAAAGAGGCAGAATCAATCGTTTGTGAAGAAGCAGAGCAATCCTCCATTAGACGTGGTATACTGCTGAAAATGAGCAGATGTGAATGTCCCCCTAGGTCTCACATTGTCATTCAGAGAGCAAAGGGGAAAGGAAATGGAGGAAAGTAAGGAAAGAAAAAGGACCATCTGGAGTTCAGGAACACTAAATAGTGACAGAAGTTATTTCTGTCTTTGATGTCAAACATCCACATGGTCACCAAAGTCATTTAACTTAGTGGGATTGGATTCTTTCTGATGCCTAGAATAATATAAGTGCCATCAACTGTTTGATGGCATCTGGATAGTTTGAAGGCTGTTTGTTGTGGGTAGGGAAGTTAATACCACAAAAAGCACTAAAATCCTACATCTTGCCAGCTTAGAATGAGTCACAGCAAACAGTCACAATGGGGGTTAAATGGTGCTTTTCTGCTCTTAAAAAAGGATTACTTAAAAGTGTATACATAAAACACAAGGCATTTGCACTGTTTACCAGCCGGAGGAAGCTAAATAACATTGAGACAGATATTTATTTTAGGATATACTTTGAGAAAAGAAAAAAGAAACACAATTATTTCTGAACACTCCCCTTGCCACCCAATTATTTTGTTAATTTGAACAGTTTTGAAATTTGTCATAAAGGAGAAGAAAGGGCCTTTCATGTGATATTTAAGGAAGGTCTGTTGAAGAAAATTAGCTCTTACAGGAGTTGGATTTATAATGTGACATATACCCACTTTGCTCTAAATTTAACATCTTCCTACATTTTTAGCATGCCAGTGCCGTCTAGTTACTATAGTGATCATACCTTGCAGTTCAACATTTAATTTCTATGTAACAGACAACAATTGTACATACTGGGGTGTGCATAGGTAAAAATCTACTTTATCTCTGGCCCTATTAAATATTATCTGTACTTACCGCTTGAAAAGCCTCTCTTAAGCATATTTTTAGGGTAGGCTACATCTAATAAGGAAACTGAAATACAATTTGTAGAAGAAGAATCAAGAAGCATGTGTAAGTCCTAATTTTGTGTGTAAGAACCTTGATATGATATCACAGCATTGCTAGGGAAACCAGAGTTAAAGCTTCTAAAATAAGTACTATTCAGCTAGAGCTGATATAGAAGTTGCTCTTTTTTAAAATATTTTTTATTATCTCTTTTTTTAAAGATACATAGATCACACACAATGTTATATTAAAAAATATAAGAGGTTCCCATACACCCCACTCCCCACCCCCCATCCCCCACTCCTCCCACATCAACAAGCTCTTTCATCAGTTTGGTACATTCATTGCATTTGATGAATACATTTTGGAGCACTGCTACACAGCACGGATTATAGTTTACATTGTAGTTTACATTCTCTCCCAGTCCATTCAGTGGATTATAGCAGGATATATTGTGCCCTACATCTGTCCCTGCAATGTCATTCAGGACAACTCCAAGTCCCGAAAATGCTCCCATATCATACCTCTTCTTTCTCCCTGCCCTCAACAACTCCCATGGCTACTGTCTTCACATCAGTGATACAATTTCTTCCGTTGCTAGAGTCACAATATTTCTATAGTGGAATACCAGTCTTTTCTTAAACCAGCTTTGTTGAGATATAATTCACGTATCATACAAATCACTCATTTAATGTATACAATTCAGTAGTTTTGGTATATCCACAGATAGGTGCAAACATTGCCACAGTCAAGTTAGAACATCTTCATCACCTCAGAAAGAAACTCTATAATGTCCTCCAGGTTGAGTGAAGCAAGCCAGACACTAAAGGACAAGCCCTGTATGATTGTGCTTTTCTGAACTAAATATATTGTGTAAACTCATGGAGTTAAATGTTAGAATATAGATCACCAGAAAATAAAAGGAGGGCAGAGAATGGAAAGCTGAGGTTTAATCTGTGCAGAATTGGGAAAAAGACTGTACATCTTTGGAAATGAATAGAAATGGTTAAAGCATATCATGGTGTTCGTAACTAGCAGTGCTACTGTATGGGTATGACAGTGGTTGAAAGGGAAAGTCTAAGGTCATTTGTATTACTAGAAGGAAAGCTCAAAACTAACATGGGGGAAGCAGACTTGGCCCAGTGGTTAGGGCGTCCGTCTACCACATGGGAGGTCCGCAGTTCAAACCCCGGGCCTCCTTGACCCGTGTGGAGCTGGCCATGTGCAGTGCTGATGCGTGCAAGGAGTGCCCTGCCATGCTGGGGTGTCCCCCGTGTAGGGGAGCCCCATGAGCAGGGAGTGCGCCCCGTAAAGAGAGCCGCCCAGCACGAAAGAAAGTGCAGCCTGCCCAAGAATGGCACTGCACACATGGAGAGATGACACAACAAAAAGAAACACAGATTCCCAGTGCCACTGATAAGGATAGAAGCGGTCACAGAAGAACATAGAGTGAATGGACAGAGAGCAGACAACTGGGGGTAGGGGGGAAGGGGAGAGAAATAAAAAAATAAATCTTACAAAAAAAATAACATGGTACTGTATGTGACAGTAAAACCTCATATAAAACACAAATATAGGTGATATTGCATTGCATATATGACTGTTTTTACAAAATATAAATACAAATATACTAGCGAGAAGGAAAAAGAATAGCAGCTATGTACAGCAGCGGAAGCATAGAGAGATTGAGAAATTGTTTTATGTTGCATGTTGTATTTTGAATGCATAAATATGTGACTACAGCGAATACCATTGATTGTACACTTTGGATTTATGCTTTATGAATATGTACCAATAAAACTGATTTGTTTTTTTTAAAAAAGAAACTTTATATGGTTTAGTTTAATATACTCCATATGCTCCATTCCCTACTGCCTCCCTGCCCTTAAGCAACCACTACTCTGTTTTCTGTCTTTATGGATTTCTCTTTTCTGGACTTTCATATGAATGAAATCACATAGTATGTGACCTCTTATGACTATTTTCTTTCACTTCACATAATGTTTCCAAGGTTTATCTCCATCCATCTTGTAGCATGTGTCAGTAAGCATCCCATTTTATGGCTAATAGTCCATTGTGTGTATATATATACTAGGTTTTGTTCATCCATTCATCCATTGATGGGTGTTTTGGTTGTTTCTACCTTTTGGCTATTATGAATAATGCTGCTATAAACATCCATGTGTAAGTTTACAGGGACATATGTTTTCATTTTTCTTGGGTACATATCTAGGAGTGAAATTGCTGGGTTGTATGATCACTCTATGTTTAATTGTTTGAGGAACTGCCAGACTCTTTTCCACATGGGTGCACCATTTTACAATCCCACCGACAATGTGTGAGGGTTCTGACTTCTCCACGTTCTTATTAACACTTGTTCTCTGACTTTGTGATTCTAACCATCCTAGTGGCTGTTAAGTGGTTAATCATTGTAGTTTTGATTTTCGTTTCTCTGATGACTAATGATGTTAAGCATCTCTTCATGTGCTTATTGGCAATTTGTATATCTTCTTTGGAGAAATAGCTATTCAGATCCTTTGCCCATTTTTTATTTGGGTTTAGAAAGTCACTCTTGAGGCTTGATGAAGTTGTGGTCAAAGAAATACCCTCAATAGTTGGAATATCTATCCCATCAATAATATCCCGCCCTATCCCGTGCTTATTCTTTTACACAGATAAAATGGACAGATACATCATAGGGGAGTTTTTCCTCAAAGAAACAACTTGCATTAGAAGTGCATTTAGAAACTTCTAGATAAATGCAAATGAATCTCTTAAGCATTGGAAAAAAAGAGCAAGTACCACATAATTATATAAATAATTATATTGCTCTTCATAATTTCTAAGCATCTTTCAGGAGAGCTCTGTTTCAGCTCTGCAGTAAAAAGGATGTTCAAGGAGATACATTTCAATAGCATAAAAATATTCTACTATTTACATTTCTAGGTATTGGCCCCATAATGCAGTCTTCCTGTGTTCGAAATAGCAATACTTCAATTCAGAAGCAGAGTTCTGAAATAAGAACCCACACCTCTAAATTTAGCTTTCCCATTGCCACATAGTAAGCAAAAGCAAAAACAAATAAACAGAAATTTAATGAAACAGACCAAAAATATACTAGAAAAGTAAGGGGTGGAGTAATGAAAGGAAGGAAGGAAAGTTAAGAAGCCACAGTGTTAGACTGTGTTTCAGAAACCTGAAAGTAATACTGATCCTAAAATTTATTAAATTCTTCCTCTGTGCCTGGCCCTATGATAGGCACCTGATCTGCATTATTGAAACTTAGTCTCATGCCAGCTATATGAAGCTGCCATTATTAATATCTCCATTTACAGATAAGGAATTGAAGCTAAGAGCCTTAAATAACTTGCCCAGGGAATCTCAGTTATGTTAATAAGTGGTGGAACCTGTATTTTTCTTTTTAAAGCCCAAGCAGTCTGGACTCCAGAATCTAAACTCTCAGTGTGTAAGTATTCTGGAGAAAGAAGAGAGTTTAAACATAAAAAAGAGAAAACATGCAACAAAAGAGAAATTAAGGTGCTATATCCAGAGGAAATGACATAGTAGTTGATGTCAAAATGCCAAAATATAAGCTAGGGGATCCTTGTGTCTTGCACTATAGCCTAAACCAAAGAATTCACAAACTTCAGTAGCCAGAATAGGTACCCAAAGCTCCCTTTCCAAGGAGGAAACCCAAAACTTGGATATAGATTTGACTTGCACAAAGCCTTTTCATTCTTCCATCTAGAGGAATTTTCATGCCCTTTGAAAAAAGTATTTATGTGAAGGTATATATCCACATCCTCCAATTGGAATACAGAGTCAGAAGAAGGTCTTTCTTAAGATCTGATATGCAAGAATATAATAATTTTAGACCTTAAGTTTTTTTTTTTTCCTACAAAATGTCCTATGGACCAAAAAAAGAGGGTATCCTCCTTTATAACTGTTCTTGGGAATTCAGAGTGGTGTCAAACCTCATAATCTTATTTCATTATAGCCCGTAATTTTAGCAGTTCAATCCACTAGTTCCAGCATGTATTGTGGATTGTTGTTCCATATGAATTAATCACGGATGAAATGTAAGAGAGAGTGGTCTCTTGTAAAGTGAGTGACATAAAATTTAATGGTCTATACCAAACTTCCAAATCAGTAAATGAGCACAGAACTGCAGTAAAGTAGCTGAAACACACCACAAGAGGGCGAGCTGGTACTTTTAAATCTCAATAGCTTGGCAGGGAAAGGGAGCACAATAAAAACAAAGTACATATTTCGTGTAGAAGATAGTTACTTTTATGCAATCACTGAATATCAAATTTGAAAGATTTTCTTTGATAATTTTTGTGGGATTTGACAAAAGCAAATGGGTTTTAAGGAATACTGATTCTTGTTTTAATAGAAAGAATGAAGTTATTCTCTAAGAAGTTATTTTCCTGGGTTAGTATTTATTAGATACATACTGCAATACATACCATCACCAATGATCAAGATGTTTGGGAAAAATTAAAAGAAAAAATGTTTCCCTTTGAAGTCAGTGTTGTAAGGTACAATTTGGTGGAACTGGGATTCCTTTTAGCAGATAGGAGACAGGTTGAGAGAATTTGTTATGAGATTCAAATAATCTTCCCCATACTCTTTTCCCCTCACACATGTGGGTGATAAATTATATATTAAAGAATGGCTTTTATTAACATGACTGTCCATCATTTTTAGGCCCTAATATTGCTTCTATTTAATGAACAGTGAAATCTGAATATTGGGTTCAACAAAGAATGTGTGTCCTAAAGCTAAGGAAAAAAAAAAAAGTAAAGAAAACGAGGTGAATGGAAAAATCATTACAACATATGCAGTTTGGGATAATCCTGGAACTATGTGAGGTATTTCTCTATTGGAGGAAAATTTATAAATATTTTCATTGGAAATGATCTTTTACTCTAGGGATTGGCAAACTAGTAAATATTTCCTGCTCTGTGGGCCCTATAGACTCTTTCTACTTCTGGCTACTCAGTTTTGCCATTGTAATGTGAAAGCAGCCATAGACAAGTAAATGAATAGACGTGGTTGTGTTCCAATAAAACTTTCTTTACAAAAACAAGTGCCAGACTGGATTTAGCCCAAGGGTCAGAATTCACTGAACTTTGCTTTCCATGTATGGCCTCCTTCACATGGGAGGGGTAAGTGAAAAGTAGAAATGCAATTTGGAGATCTGGACATGGAAATACAAAGAACCTCTGTATTATTCAGCCAAAGAGGTGGTATAAAGTACCAGAAATCTGTTGACTTCTATAAAGAGTATTTATTTGGGGTAAATCTTACAGTGACAAGGCCCTAAAGTCCAACTCAAGGTTACTTCCTTACCAAACTTTGTTGCCACATGTTGAAGCAAGATGGCGGGGGATGTCTGCAAGGGTTCAGCCTTCCTTTTCCCTCCTAAGGTTCCATAGGTCCAGCTTCTTCTGGATGTCAGCTGTAGGCTGGCATAAGGCTTGTCTCTCTTCCCTGGCCTTATTTCTTTCTGGGCCCAGCTACTTTGTTCTCTTCACAGAGTCAATTGTAAACCATCAGGCTCCTCTTTCTTCCCCAGGCATCAGGATCCTCTGTGTATCTACTTCTGTGTATCTACTTCTGTGTTCTTGATTGAGTATCTATTTATGTAGCTCACCAAGGGGGTAGGGACTCAACCTTGCATGCCCTAATGAATCAAAGCCCTAATCTTAACATAATTTAATCAAAGGCATCTTAATGAATCTAATACAATCAAAGGGTATCATGTCCAGAGGAACAGACCAGTTTGCAAACATATTATCATTTTGGAATTCATAAATAATATGATAATGACACAACCTATAAATGGAGAGCATATGTATATAAAAAGCTCTACCTCAGACCCCAAGAGATGTTCAACAGAGTCCCAGGCAAGAAGTGAAAATGAAAACTGTCTAAGGAAAAAGCATATTTTAGAAAATTGGTTGAAACACATGTATAGCCTAATGCCTAAAATATTTAAAGCCCTGAAGGAGTGATAAATCTAAAAATGTCTATGAGATGATGAGTTTGTCCTGAGTATAATAGCCCTGGCTATTCTGAGCCACAAAGAAGTGAGAAAAATGTTGAATAGTGCAGCATACTACAGAGTTTTGTAGCAAGACGACTGTGGATGATAAATTAGCCCCAAGAATCCACCCTTGGATGTAATGAAATAGCCCCTAAATCCCAACTCAAGGACATTTTTTAAAAGAATGCTGGAACTTTATATGTATATGTATGTGGCATGGTATTATTATTTTAAAATAATTTTAATTTTTAAGAGCAATTTTAGGTTTACATAAAAATTGTGCAGAAAGTATAGAGTTCCCATATTCCCTTTTGCCACCCAAATTCCCTCTCCCTCCCCACACCCAGTTTCACTAATATTAGCACCTTGCATTAGTGTAGTACATTTCTTACAATTGATAGACCAATATTTGTTTATTATTACTAAAGCCTATAGTTTATATTAGGGCTCACTCTTTGTGTATACAATTCTGTGGGTATGGACAAATGTTATATATAATGTCATATATCCACCATTACTGTATTAAATAGAATATTTTCACTGCCTAAAATTGTCCTGTGCTCCTTATAGTCACCCAACTTTAAATACATTAAAAAATATTTTCTGGTTCACAGAAAGATCAGATGATAGATGCATTATACTTTGATTTGCGAGATGAGCAAAGATTTTCATGAAATCAGTTAACCAATTGTCAAAAAACCTCTTGGAAGAACATATACTGCAATTGTTTCCAAATCTGGCTGCAGAAAAATCTTAAGGAGATTTTTAAAAATGATACTTTTCCAGGTCTCATTCCAGATCCATTAGATTAGATTTTCTGGAGCTTGTAGTCCAGCTTGATTGTGGTAGCATAAATATGCAACATATTATTTCCCATTTTAACCACTTTAAGTACACAATGAAGTGTAATTATTTTCACAGTGTTGTGCTCCCATTACCACAGTCCATTACCAAAACTTTTCCATGACCATAAACAAAAACTCTGTACCCATTAAGCATTACCTCCCCATTCCCTATAGTCCAGGCATTTTTGCACAGCTGCCCAGGTGGGACTTAGCCACTAGCAGTCAGTCTAGTACCAACCCATGGATTGGCGTTTTGGTACCATTGGACAAGTCACAAACCTGGGGTTTTGAAATTTGACAAGGCAGGGTTCAAAGCCCAGGGACTGAAATCAGTTAAAGCGACTCTGCAACAGTTGCTTTTAGCTCTTTCGCATCTCCTCTTCCCTCTCTTCCTGGAAGCATTATTATTGGATTTACTCCACTCATCAGTACACAAAATTTTACTGAAAATGAGAGCATTTTAAAGAAAGATGCTTAAGTTTGGCTTTGCCCTGTAGAAGCATTTCTTCTTGAATTTCCCAAAAAATTCAAGGTTCAGGTCACTTTAGCGGGTCTGGAATGGTGAAGCGTTGGGGCTAACATGCCGCACCATCTCTATTCCTAAACAGGAGTTTGGGAGAAGCCAAAGAAGCAATACTGTCAAGTCCTCAGATGACCCTTCAAGACTTAACACGTGCTAACTTTCTTTGTAACTTGGCTCAAGGCAATTCCAAACCCTTATTGCTTGCAGTTTGGCTTTCAATTCCAAATTCCTATCGTAGTTGAGCTTTGTTTTTACATGTAGGTAGAGGAGGTTTTCTGCTTCTCTGCCAGAAGTTCAGGCTTCAGTGAATTAGACCACACCTGCTACTCTTTTTCATCCCCCTCTTCTTCTGTCTGGTTTATTTAAAAGGATAAACTCCCTCGGAATCCAGAGGGTGAGTGGAAAATCACAGGGCTGTTTAACCAATTGTTATTTGGCAGCGAACGTGATACTGGGTAGGGAGCTGGCAACTTTCTTCCTCAGGCCAGGAGCTTTCTTTTTACTTGTAAGCAATGATTCATCTGCTCTTTGAGACGAGAGGTTGTTCCTCCAAACACACATGTCTGTAGCAAATTCACGAAGGAGGAAGATAATTTCACAATGCATTTTATTAAAGCTCGCTCCACAATAGTTAAGTATTTTGGAACAGAAGAAAAGGGAAGTTTGGCAATCATTCCCATTATTTCATTCAAAGAAGAAAGCCAGGAAGAACAAAATTCCAGTTAAAATGATTTGATTATGGTGGACAGATCCATCTTGGCTTCTCTACTGATTGTGGCTGGCAGGTCTAGAAGCCAAATTCACGTTTCAGGAGGTTATAGACTCAGCATGAGTGTCAAGTTTCTTTACACATAAAACCTGAGAGTTTTGTTAATGCTCTAATTTAGAGTAGGGTTTTAGCCAAACTAGAACTGAAGAATCCTAAATCAGCAGGTTTACTGCTTAATTTCATGATTAGTTCCACTTAGCAACTTGAAGCAGAGTAAAGGAGGCAGCTATAACCTTTCAAGGAATCAAGATGTGACAATTGGATAGCATTTGAATTTCAAAGTGCTTTTTTGGGCAATAGCTCTATAAATTGAATGACAACTCTAAGGTCCAAAAGTAAATCTAAATTTTAAGTGGTTCCTTTAAATCTATGCACAGCTCTCAGAAACCCAGGAAAAATAAACATTCCAAAAACACAACACAACTTTATATTGTTTTTACAAAAAAAAACCCAACCCTCCTTCCAAGCCAAATACTAATTATTAAACAGTGCACATTGGTTCACATTAGTAAGAATTGAAATTGTTAAATAAAACTGAAATACTCATGTGGGAAAAAGGGGCCACAAAAAGATTAGTGGTCTGCCATTAATTAAAAAAAAATTTCAGATTAGCAGTTCTGAATGGAAGAAGAATCTTACCTCTAAGATTAACTCTGAAAGTTTTATTTTTCTAAAATAACATTTCAAGGGATTGCTTTGGAGTCACAATAATAGCATTTCTTTTGGTGGTTGAAAATGATTCCTTTGTACTTTTCTCAGCGCTTTTGATAATTTTGGTGGAGAAAATTGGTTCAAGCCAGGTGAAAGGCTTTCAATGCTGCAATACTTACAGTGCAATTTACAGTTGGGCTGTGACACAAAGTGACATCAGTTAATAATGGTGCAAAGGAAACTTTTAGTAGGATTAAAAATTAGGTAACAAGTGATATAGAAGCAAAATAGTGATCCAGCTAAAATATCGCTTTTTAAAACTAGACTCATTGGCGTCATCTTCGCTTTCTTCTCTCTCCCACAGCACCCTTTGCCTCTCACCTTGGAAAAAAGTTCCCAGTCCCTGCCTCTCCCATTTCTCTGCCACTGGTCTTCCATATGTCTCAGTCTCACTTATCACCCCAGCCCAAACTACTACAACAGCTTTCTCCATCTTTCCTTGCAACTTTTTCTACCTCTTGTAATCCATTCTCCTGAAACATAGGCCTGATTATGTCATTCCCCTGCCAAAAACCATTGCTTGACCCAACTCTGATGATTCTGGTGAGGATCAATAGCTCTGGGATTCCTTCTGCTTTGGAATAAGACTTTTTCTAACAGTCAGGATCCAGCTCCACAGGGAATGGAGTGTCCAGGTTAGGCAGTTGGTCAAGTCCCAAACCAAGTAACTTAGGGTTCTCCCAGAAGCTGCAAGCCTAGGGGGAAACTGGATTGCCGATTAGGACACTGAGACTGGCTATGTGCACTGGGCACATGTGGGAGAAGCCTGGAGACCCAGTGGGCATTTGGGTGCCAACACATTGGAATATGGATTTTAACAGCAAAACTAAATCCACAGGGGTAACCAATCTACTTCCTGCTCTATTCAAGAACTCTCCAAGGCTGAACCTACCAGTTTTAGATATTGATAACCCTGGTGGAGCAAGACTAAAAAAGGTATAGTGTGCTATTCTCGAAGCAGGAGTTCTTAACCTCTTTTGTTCCATGGACTCCTTTGCCAGTCAGGTGAAAACCACACTATACTATGTATTATTTATAAATACATTACACCCGCACCAACACATCCCCACAAAAATAATGTTGTTTTTTTTTTTTTTAATTTCAATTCAGGTTCATCGACCCCTTGCTAAGAATCCCTGCTATACAGCCATGTTTCCCAGTACAGGCTGATTACCTGAATGTCTTGGGAATGTTCCAGGGACCCACTGCAAGTCATTTGAATCAGATTTTCCAGGTGATTCTTTTGCAGCCAGCCAAGCAGAGATGTGTTGAATCAGTAAATGTGAGGGGAAAACCCCCCAGCATTCCTTACCATGACATGCATGGCTCCCTACTATCGGGCTCCTATCATTTTGTAGCCATTTGCTTTTGTGGTCTTTTTCCTTTTTCTCTCCCGTTGTTTTTGCTGATTCCAATCACTTCTGTACACTTGCTTATATTTTTCTTTTTCCTTTAAATGCTATTCCCTATCTTCTCCAGTTGGAAAAATCCTACAGTGACATGAAGATCCAACTGACTCATCTGTTGTGAAGTTTAACCTGATCCTATCAGCACATTTAATTGCTTTTTATTCTCCCAAGGACTTTTGTTGATACAGTTGGTAACACAGTTATGTTACAAAAAAACAAAAAACAAACAAAAAATTTATAGTTACAAGGCCAAGAAATTCTGAACAAACCAGAACACATGATCTAGCAAACCAGATTACTTATGAGACATATGGGTAGGCTTGGCAATTGGAATCATCTCAGATAATCTAAGATATTTGCTTACCACAATTACAGTTGGCATGTGTTTTCCCTGATAAAAATATAATCTCTTGGAGGCCAGAAATAGCCCAGAATTCACCAGTGTAACCCATACAGCCCTTAAAACAGTACAAGACATACAGAAGGTGCCTCAAAAATGTTGAATTATGAACATGTATGAGCATATCATCACTGTTGTTACTGGAGTTTGTCTAGGTTCTTGGCTAAGCTGCAAGAAATGAATTTCAAGAGCAAAACACGTTGATGAGGCCAGTAATTTATTAAGGCAGAGAAGGAAGAGAAATGGGAGAAAATAACAGATCATGGGTCCTGGGTAGAGAGGTAAGGACTGAAAAATGATTTACAGATTATAAATCCCCAGGTTTACTTGCATATTGGTCAGGTGGGGGTGAAGAAGGCCAGAGTAGGGGTTTTTGCTTTTGCACTTACTTTTTAAACCATTAATTATTCCGCTCCTTTGCTAATGGCACAGGAGGAGTCCCAGCTGTTTGCTGATATGATTGATTACCCCACCCCTCAATCCCCCAGGGGGGCCCAATGATAAGGCCCCTGGGAATATCTGGGGCTTCTCCTGGCTTCCAGAGGAAATCTTGTTCTGAATGGGATTTCTTCCAGCAGCCATCTTGGGGGCACTGAAGGACTGTGTTAATGGCAGTTGTTTTTCTGCCTGGCTCCAGATCTGTTTATTGATTCCCTACCTAGTCTGCTTCACTACCGTGAGAAAAATTAGGGTAATGGGTATTGGTGACGGTAGCACAGTATTGTGAATGTAATAAGTGTTTCAGAATTGTATACTGAAAGTAGTTAAAATGGAAAAAAAGAGTTGTATATTTGTTACTACAGTAAAAAGTTTAAAATAGTGGTAAGTACTATGAAGAAAATAAAAACCGTAATGTGTCTGAGCAGGTCTGCTGGTTTGGAATTGTGGGGCAGGATTAGACTGGGTGATTGAGAAGGGCTTTCAAAGATGATTTTGTGGTAAGAGGTTAATATGAAGAAGGAGACAGCCTTGCGAAGAGGTGGCAGGAAGTAGAAACCTCAAGTAGCAAAAATGATGAGATATAAATAAACTTGAGGGTTGGAGGAAAAGAAAGAGGCACCATGTGGCTAGGATCCAGTAAGAGGGGCAGAGCTGATGGAGGGCAGAACGTGTGGGGCTTTAGAATATTCTTTTTATGGCCAAGTGGAGAGCAATTTGAGCATTTTAAGGAGGGAGTGTTGTGATCTCATCATCAGACCCACAATTCAGAGAAATATGTAAGAGGTCTAATTATCATAATTAGGTGATTTAAAAAGTATATTTTTAAGAAAGAGTGCTGAAGGAGTTCAAACTTCAAAGGTGGCTCAGGTTTTTGGCTTAGCTAATTGGGTGAAAGTTGATACTATAGAAGGAGAAAGTTTTGTATGGGAGGTGATGTTTTATTTTTATTTTAGACATGTTGAATATGAAGTTCCCTTGGGGAATCCAGGTGAAAATGTTGAGGAAGAAATTAGATATATGAGCCTGAAGCTTGGCGAAGAAGTCCCAGTGATAGACTAGGAACTCATCATCCTATAGGTAGTTATTATAACCCCTAGAGTGGTTGAAGTTACACAGGGAGCATGCAGTATAAATGGGCTGAGAATGAGCCCAGGAACAACAGTATTTTAAGAGTAGATGAGATAGTACCAGCAGGACTTGGGAAGAAATAAAAGAAACTGTTTTTATAATAAAAACTTAAATGTATTCATTAGATATGATAGTGTATAGGTCATTGATGACACTGGGAAGGCAAGTTGAAATGGAAAGTAAGCTTTGCTCTTTGAGAAACTTAATAGAGAATGGAAGGATTGTAGACAGTGGTACAAAGTCAGCAGTAAACTTTTATGGAGTTAAAGATTTGAGGTTATTCACAAGCAAAAGAGAAGAAACCAATCAGAAGGAAGAAGTGTTGGTGGAATGAAAATTTAGAAGAAAGAATAGAGGGATTTGGAGATGTGAACTTTAAATGAGAAGGACACCTCATTCTCTTAGGATGAAATGATGTAAGTGAAGTGTGGATGTCTACACATTTGCATGTGAGGTGATGGGATTTAAAACTGAGGGAATTTATAGTGGATGGTCCCACTTGTTTTATTTAATATAATCACGCAGTAAGGGGTTGCTAAAACAGGAGCTCTGTTTCTATTTTTGAGACCCAAGTCAGCAGAATAGATTACAGGAACAAGCCTGGAGAGTGGAAGGAAGGAGACTCTAATTCCCCAGTTGGAAGTGAGGAATGGCAGGTTTAGAACAAGGGACTGGGTATCAGCATAATAACCAGTCAGAAACAAGGAAAGGGAATCAGGTAGAAGCCCATACCTGGATCAAAGTATTTGGTAGGAAACAAATCCAAGTCAAGTGTTTATTTAGTAGCAAGACTTGAATCCAAGTCAAGTGTTTATTTAGTAGCAAGGTAATTGTGGGGTTCAGTCATTCTTAGGTGGACACCAGGTCCTGTCCTATGGGTTACAGCTAATTCTGATGGGAGGCTATTGTTATGTAACCTCCTTTATTGACCATGGAAGAGGGTCAGGCAAGAACTTGCAGTGCGAGATCATCATCAGAGAACTTGGCTGCAGGGACCCCAGGGATAGGGGCTCAGAATTAAGCCTTGTTACTTTTCTCCTGCCTTATCTCATCCTTTTCTACCTGCCCCTTCATCCTCCTTCTTTCTCCCCTTTCCTTTCCTCTCTTAGTCTTTGTCACTCTCTCCTCCTTCTTCTGGTATTACCCCTCTTCAGTCTTCATGGGCATTGTATACAGGAAATAAGTGGAGAGTAGCTAGATTATTTTTTTTGTTACAGTCTTGTTATCTCTGCACTCTCAGCTCTCTATAGGACTCCCCAACACAGGGAAGCTGAGTTGAGGAGTTTCAACAAGGTGGAGTTTTCAAGGGCAGCTCTGCTACTTCTGACTACAGAATCCCTGGTCACTTGATCCTCTCCCAAGAAAAGGCCTATATTATCTCTAAGGCAAGTGTGAGCATCAGTGAATTTCTTCCTCTCTTCTCCCTCCCACTTTACATCTAAAGAGACTAGAGAGAGGATGGTCTGCATTGCCCCAGGCACCTATAAAGAGAATGAGAAAGAAGGTAGAAGTGCAGCCCAACTGCCAGGATTGCCTTCCTACTCACCAATTCAACTCAAGAACCTTACCACTTTCTTAATTGACTTGGTGACCTTGAACTCTTCTTATCAGAGCAGGGATCAATGTCTTAAGTTATTACTCCTTTCTGTCCTCTCCAACACACCTGAGAGTCCCACTTTAGTGAGCTCACAGGTGCCATCGCACAGTAGCTTGGATTCAGTGGCAAGTACTAGCAATGGAGATACCACATTCACTTTCCCTATCTAGGAAAAGACCTCATGTGCTGTGGTGTATACTAGCCACCCTGTATGCTAGGCACGCTTGGCGCTAAGTTTCCTGGCTGTTAGCATCAATTCATTCTCCAATTCATGGACCATTTGGGCAGTGGCATGTAAATTGAATATTTATTCATGCATTTGCATGTTCTTCTATTTTACTTTTTTGTTGTTGTTAAAGTTCTTTTTTAGAAATATCCATCTGTCTTTACTTTGACCAGAGGAAGGAGAAGAAGGAGTTTTTGGTTCATGCCTAGCTAGGCCTGCAGAGGGGAACCATGTAGCATAGAAATACAGTTCAGGCAGTTGCTAGTAAGAGGAGCTCAGGCAAGAGGCAAGAATTCAGAGGGAGAGAGAGGTTGTGGCCAGAGACCCCTTAACCAGTTCTCCCTGCTCAGCCAGAGCTGTTTATTCCACAAGTTCTTTTGTGTGTTCCTTAGAGGATTTTTTTTGATTTGGCTTACAGTTGTGAAAATATTTCGTGTTAATTGCATAGCAGGTGGGGTAGGGATTGGACTAGGAGGAGAAGGGAGAGGAGTCTCTGATTTGGTTACCAGGTCTATATATTCCAGGACTCCCAAGAGGGAACACTATATAGAGTTTTATACAGTAATAATCTATCGGTACAGTCCCATTTCATGAATTTGGCTACAATAGGTAGATTACCTTGGAACCACTCAGCACCATCCATGCATTTTTTAAAAAATTTATTGAAATATATCACTCATACATAAACATACATAAACGGTAAGTGTATAATAGTTGTGAA
This sequence comes from Dasypus novemcinctus, assembly GCF_030445035.2. Lineage (NCBI taxonomy): Eukaryota > Metazoa > Chordata > Mammalia > Cingulata > Dasypodidae > Dasypus > Dasypus novemcinctus. The sequence goes on from NC_080676.1 coordinate 134,468,737, forward strand.
CTTACAAACCAAACTTATATAACATCAAAAAACATATATAACATCTCACCCTACCACCAATAACTTGCATTGTTTTTAAACTTTTTTTAACTAATGATTAAAGAGCATTGTCAAAATATTACTACTAGGGAAGTGGATTTGGCCCAATGGATAGGGCGTCTGCTTACCACATGGGAGGTCCAAGGTTCAAACCCAGGGCCTCCTGACCCATGTGATGAGCTGGCCCATGGGCAGTGCTGATGCACGCAAGGAGTGCCCTGCCATGCCGGGGTGTCCCCCGCATAGGGGAACCCCACATGCAAGGAGTGCACCCCGTAAGGGGAGCCGCCCAGCGCAAAAAAAGCACAGCTTGCCCAGGAATGGCGCCGCACACATGGAGAGCTGATGCAGCAAGATGACGCTACAAAAAGAGACACGGATTCCAGGTCCCGCTGACAGGAATACAGGCAGACACAGAAGAACACACAGAGAATGGACACAGAGAGTAGACAACTAGGGAGGGTGAGGGAAGGGGAGAGAAATAAATAAAAAAAGTAAATCTTAAAAAAAAATTACTACTAAAAACTACTAGGGGAAAGTAGTTTTCCCCTAACCAATCTGATTGTTATTATCTTAATATCATTTATATATGAACATACATAAACAATTAAGTGTATAGTAAAAGTTGTGAACTTACAAAGCAAACATGCATAACATCATACAGGGGTCCCATACATCAACCCTTCACCAACACCTTGCATTGTCGTGAGGCATTTGTTACAAACTATGAAAGAACACTGTCAGAATCTTACTACTAATCATAGTTCTTATCTTATATTTGGTGTGTTTTTTCCCCAACCGCCCTATTATTATTTTTAAAATATTTTTTTTATGACAGAAGTTGTAAACTTATAAAACAATCATACACAGGTGCAGAATTCTCAAACAACACCCCTCCATCAACACACCACAATGTGGTGTGTCATTTGCTACAGATAAAATAATATCATCTGATTGTTACCATGTCCATAGTGTACATTTAGCTCACATTTTACCTACTGCCTCAGTATCAACGCAGCACATCTTTTGCATAGATGCAAGAATATTATATTATTACTACTAACCACAGTCCATAGGTCACTCCAGCTGTATTTTTTCCATGCTTCTCCACATTCCCATCACCCTGCAGTAGTGATATACATTTGTTCTAGCTAACAAAGGACACTCTTGCATCTGTACCATCAATCACAATTCTCACCCACCTCTTGGTTTACTGTGCTATCCAGTTCCTAGATTATTCTCAAGCATTCTGTCAACTGGCTTTTACATAACTAGACTACCATTTTCAGTCACATCCCTATTTATAAACTTGCTGTTACTCACTGTGTGTCACCATCCACTCTATACATTTCCACAATTTTACAGTAAAGCTAATTAAAACTTCTACATACATTAAACATCAGTAGTCCATGCAGTCCTTCTCTTATCTCCTTTAAGAATCCACCATCTGGTGGCGGACTTGGCCCAGGGCTAGGGCATCCGTCTACCGCATGGGAGGTCCAAAGTTCAAACCCTGGGCCTCCTTGACCCGTGTGGAGCTGGCCCACGCGCAGTGCTGATGCGCGCAAGGAGTGCCCTGCCAAACAGGGTTGTCCCCGTGTAGGGGAGCCCCACGTACAAGGAGTGTGCCCTGTAAGGAGAGCCACCCAGCACGAAAGAAAGTGCAGCCTGCCCAGGAATGGTGCTGCACACACGGAGAGCTGACACAACAAGTTAACGCAACAAAAAGAAACAGATTCCTGTGCCGCTGACAACAACAGAAGTGGACAAAGATGATGCAGCAAATAGACACAGAGAACAGACAAACTGGGGTGGGGGGAGGGGAGAGAAATAAATAAATAAATAAATCTTAAAAAAAAAAAAGAACCCACCACCTAATACCAGATCTTGAAGATATTTTCCAATAATTTCTTCTGGAAGTTTTATGCTTCTTGCTTTTATTTTTAGTTTTTTTGATCCATTTTGAGTTAATTTTTGGAAAAAGTGTGAGATAGGGGTCCTCTTTCCTTCTTTCAGCTATGGATTCTAAGTTTTTCAGCACCATTTGTTGAATGCATTGTTCTGCCTGAGCTGTGTGAGTTTGACAGGCTAGTCAAAAATCACTTGACCATATCTGTGAGGGTCTGTTTCTGAACCATAAATTTGGTTCCATTAGTCTATTGTGTCTGTCTTTAGGCCAGTACCATGTTGTTTTTACCACTCTAGGTAGGTATTATGATTTAAAGTCTGGAGATGAGGGTTCACTTTTCCTTTTTATGATGTTTGTGGCTATTCAGGACACCTTGCCCTTCCAAATAAATTCAATGATCATGTTTTCAATTTTTTCTTTAATGCTGGTGCTATTTTTATCAGGATTGTATTAAATCTGTATATCAATTTGAGTAGAATTGACATCTTAATGATATGTAGTCTTCCAATCCATGAGCATGGAATGTTCTTCCAGTTATTTAGGACTTTTTAAATTTGTTTTAACTTGGAGTTGCAGTTTTCTGAATACAAGTGCTTTACATCGTTTGTTAAGTTTATTCCTGATTATTTGAGTTTTATCTGTCCTATTTTATTTTCACCACTCTTTTGACACTTTTAGATATTTTTATTGATATAATCTTCATTTCTAGACTCTCTTCCAGGCCTCTCTCTCCTGTCTTTTCTTTTCAGGCTCTAGCACACCCTTTAGTATTTCCTGAAATTCTGGTCTCTTGCTTAGAAATTCTCTCAGTTTCTGTTTATCTGTGAATATTCTAATCTTATCCTCATTTTTGAAAGACAGCCTTGCCAGATATAAGATTCTTGGCTGGACGTTTTTCTCTTGTAGTATCTTAAATATATCATACCGCTGTCTTCTTGCCTCCATGGTTTCTGGTGAGAAATCAGCATTTAAACTTATTGGGTATCCCTTATATGTTATGCATCGCTTTTCTCTTGCTGCTTTCAGAATTCTCTCTTTGTCTTTGGCCTTTGACATTCTGATGAGTATGTGTCTTGGAGTTGGTCTATTTGGATTTTTTTTGGATGGGAGTACATTGTGCTTCTTGGACATGGATATCTATGTCCTTCAATAGGGTTGGGAACTTTTCTACCATTATTTCTTCAAATATTCCTTCTGCCCCTTTTCCCTTCTCTTCTCCTTCTGGGACACCCATGACCTGTATGTTTGCATGTCTTTTGCTGTCATTTAGCTCCCTGAGACCTTGTTCAATTTTTTCCATTCTTTTCTTCATCTGTTCTTTTATATGTTCACTTTCAGAGGTCATTTCTTCAAGCTCACCAACCCTTTCTTCTGCCTCCTCAAATCTGCTTTTATATGATTCCAATGTTTTTAAAATTTCATTTATTGCACCTTTCATTCCCATAAGATCTGCTATTTTTCTATGTATGCTTTCAAATTCTTCTTTGTGCTCATCCAATGTCTTCTTAATATCCTTAATCTCTTCAGCCATCTCATTGACTTTATTAAGGATATTTGTTTGAACATCTATAATTAGTTGTCTCAACTCCTTTATATCATCTGGAGGCTTATCTTGTTCCTTTATCTGGACCATAGCTTCCTGTTTCTTGGTGTGGGTTGTAATTTTTTGTTGGTGTCTTTGCATCTGGCCTACTTGAGTATTTATTCTGGTACAGTTTTTCTCTTTAGTTTAGGGCTTCCTATCATTTCTCCCTTGCTGGTTGTGCAGTAGGAGCCAAGCATGTATTTGGTGCTGTAAACTGTGGAGGCTCAAGCTGCCCTCATTGCACCAGGGACCAATGAAGCTTATTCCAGCTTTCTCCTTTGCCAGGGGTAGGGACAGAGTCACAGCTATATGTAATAACCCAAGTGTAGGCCTAGACTGTAGTTGCCCGGAGAGACTGATGAAGCTTCACATTCCTTTCTCCCCTGCCTGGGGCATGGATGGAGCTGCAGGTGTGGGCAGCAATCTATGCAGTATAGGTCCAAGGTGACCGCAGTTGCCCTGGTAGACTTCTGATTTTAATTCTATGGCAGCCAAAGTTCCCTGCAGTTACCTGTATAGGCTGGTGCAGGGCTCCTCAGCCTTCTCCCTGCCAGAGGTGGGGCCGAAACCTAGGCAGGCTGTAGGCTGATCTGTGTGAAAGAAATTGGTTCCTGCCGACACTGAGAGTTTCAGTCAACCTGGCTTCCCGTCAGGCTGGGGGCAGAGTAAAAATGGTGGCTACTGGCCTCTTTTTGACTTGGGCTGGTTCACACGCCCCTATTCCCAGGGTTATGTGTTAACCAGCCAAGTCTATCAATCAGTAGCCAAAATCACAGCCAACCATTTCCTCCTCCCTTGTTTCTGGGAAATGGAACTTCCAATTCCCATCACAGAACAGCTCCTGGGGTGGCTTGTGCTGCCAGAATAGGATAATCACCAGCCTCCGCAGCTTGGCTGGTAATTTCCCAGAGAGGCTGGCACAGGTCCCCATAGCTTCCTCCCTGCTGGAGGTGGCACTGGGCCTAGCCTAGACCTGCAATATGATCTGGATGGGAAGAAGCTGGTCTCACCAGCACTGGGATTTTCAGTTTGCCCCACTTCCCTCGTGCCAGGCATGGAGTTAAGATGGCAACTCCTGGCCTCTTTCTGACGTGGACAGGCTCAAGCTTTAGCTGTTCTCAGGATATACTGTAGCCCACTGAATTTCCTCATCATAGCTGAAATTGGTGCCCAACTGTCTCTTCCTCGCATTTTGGGGAAGTGGAGCTTTCAATTCCAGCCGCAGAACAGCTCCTGAGGTGGCTTGTGCCTCCAGTGGAGGATGGGCACCGGCCTCCGTGGCATGGAGCACTTTACTTATGAATCTTCTCTGTAGATGGGCAGTCTCCTCCTTCTACTCTTTCAATGATGTTGAAGGATGCTCTTCTGGTCTCCTGGAGCCCCCAAACAGGTGCTTCAGCTAGCTCCAGAGAGCTCTGGTTGTTTGCTAACTGCCCTGTAGCAGGACCTGACTCTAGGAGCTCCTTACTTTGCCGCCACCTTTGCTGGTTGTCCATCCATGCATTTTGTCTAAGAAGATATGGTTTCAAGTACTAGACAATTGAACTAGGTGTGAAATTTTGGAATACCTGTCATTTGAAATGATCTGTATGTTGTTATTGCTTGCCCTACAGTGGATCCTATTAATTAATAGTCTGGCTCAAGGCCGGAAGACTCTTTAGGTCTAGTCCAAGGAAATTCTTCTACACAAGCTTTGGAGGAGGAAAGCTATTGTGGAAGAATCCAAACCCAGAGACATCTAATAAAGACACACAATGCCATCTTCATTCCCAGGCAGACCATCCTAGTCAGTTTTTTACCCCACTGGGCTCAAGGCCCAGTTATACTGAGGCTGACTGACTACAGAACAGCACTGTTGATGAGCCTATTGCACAATTTGATCTTTGATACCTGACTGACCAAAGAGGTAGCCTGGCCCATGATAAATGAGGATGACCTCTAGAATCTTACAGGGAATTGATACTGATGTTTACATCCTAGGAAGTGCTCAGAGAGTTTATCTCACTTCCTTTCTTAAAAAGTGATGACTGAATTAGAGGAATCGTCAGGAGACTTCTGGGCAGATAATCAGGTAACACACACCAATCTCATACATAAAGGAAGCATTCTCTGTCCCTTGAAGAAGTGGTAATACTCCCATACAGCAACTTTCTCAATGCTCTCTATTATATCATTTTGTTTCTTTTGAATCTTTATTTTCTCATCTCTCAGATAGTTAAAGGCATACTTGGGATTTCATAGACTGTTATTGATAACACAGGTAGAAAGCCATATTTCCTAGGGCACAGTGTTTGGGAGGGATAAAATCAAGAGTGTTTATTCTAATAATAGCCAAATCTGGTAATTGCTCAGTTTCTAATCCAAATTTCATACCACTTATTGACATTCCTTCTTGGATGTTGGAAAGACATCCCCAGCAATAATTCCAAAATCAAAACTTTGTTCCTTCCCCTAAAACTATACTTCAAACCTTCCATCTAGTTCAACCATTCATTCATTCAACAGATACTGATTGAGCCCCTCTAGGCATCATTGTTGGTGATGTAAATATAATAGCTTCAAAACCAAAAATGAAAATAAAATAACAACAAAAGACAAAGAAAAAATGAAAAAACCAGCAAAAAAAAAAAAAATTAAAAAACCAGTGACATCACAACATGGTGAGGTAAGACTTCCCCTCAGATAAACCTCCCAGAGACTCAGCAAATAAAATGACAAATCCCACTTGCTTAGAACTTTGGAGGGTGGTAAAGACTTGAGAAGGACTTCACAAATGCTGAATAGAAAAAATAAAATTATCAGGTAGGAAACTTGCACCCAGACCCACTAGTTCACTCCCTTTCCTCCACTCAATTCCATGCAACTTGGGAGGTGCTTGGAGAGAGTGGCCTAGATTCCTCCCACCTTCCACTGGGGACACAGACTATGGAGCCCACAGCAGTAAATTAGAACCCCATGTGTATCCAGGCACAGGTCCTCAAGTCCTTAGAGACCCAGGGTAGAACATAAGCCACTGAGAAGTGCTGCATACAAAAGGTCTCCACCCCAGAAGGAAAGAAAAGAGAGAGACTGCAGTAAAACTATGGCTGGAAATTGCTGTGCTCACCCAGTCCATTTTCTGTTGATGGAAACACTGACATGCAAAATAGACTTTTGTGGAGTGATCCTCTTTTCTGGATTGACCCCGTGTGGCTCTCCAGGATAGGATATCCTAAAAGGGAAGAAACAAAAAAGGGGGTGGGTGGGCTAAACTGAACTTCTGTAAGATAAGAGAGTCCCAGAACTGAAAGGAGTAAGGAGAATGGGACAGTGAGTGAGGGAGAGAATTTGAACCACAGGAGCTGAGGAAAAGATTCTGCACAAACAAAAACAGAACAGATCTCTGTCCCAGAGAAGGAACAGAAGAAAGAAAGCTTTCTCCTAGAGGTGAAACAATTACACACAAAAAATGCCCTCTTAAAAATTGTACTGCATATCTAAAGCAAAAATCATATGAAGAAGAGGTGAAAAGATTTGATGAGTTAAACATGTGCTAAAGATCTAGAATAAGTTGAACCAAACATCAAAGAAGAGTCTTAGCACAAAGACAAAAAACAATAAAACTCTTGGCAAGAGAGAGAAACTGATTTTCAAAGTAAACTCATCAAGATAATCAGATGCCTAGGTATCAGCGAAAACTTACAAATCATATTAAGAAACAAAAAGATATGGCTAAGGGAACAAATCAAAACTTCAGAAGAGACACAGAATTTGGAAAAACTAATCAAAGACTTTCAAACTAAACCTCTAAATCAATTCAAATAGATGAAGGAAAATATGACTGAAGTGATAAAGGATATTAAGAAACTGTGAGCAAAAGAAAAATTCAAAAATATGAAAAGAAACATAACACAAATGATGGGAAGAAAGACACAATAGAAGAGATTAAAAATACACCAGAGGCGGCAGACTTGGCCCAGTGGTTAGGGCATCCATCTACCACATGGGAGGTCCATGGTTCAAACCCCGGGCCTCCTTGACCTGTGTGGAGCTGGCCCATGTGCAGAGCTGATGTGTGCAAGGAGTGCCGTGCCACGCAGGGGTGTCCCTGGCGTAGGAGAGCCCCATGCGCAAGGAGTGTGCCCCGTAAGGAGAGCCATCCAGTGTGAAAGAAAGTGCAGCCTGCCCAGGAATGGCACCACACACACACAGAGCTGACACAACAAGATGATGCAACAAAAGAAACACAGATTCCTGTGCCGCTGACAACAACAGAAGCAGACAAAGAAGAAGATGCAAATAGACACAGAAAACAGACAACTGGGGTGAGGAGAGAGGGGAAATAAATAAATAAATAAATAAATAAATAAATAAGTAAATAAATCTTTAAAAAAAAATACACCAGAGACATACAACAGCATATTTGAGCAGGCAGAAGAAAGAATCAGCAAACTGGAATATAGGACAATTGAAATCATACAGACAGAAGGAGAGATTGATGAAAGAATGGAAGAACAGAGCAGGGTCTCTGGGATTTGAATGATAGCATGAAGCATACAGACATAAAAATCATGGGTGTCCCAGAAGGAAAAGAGAAGGGAAAAGGGACAGAAAACATATTTAAGGAAATAATGGCAGTAAATTTCCCAACTATTATGAAAGACATAAATACTAATGGGCCCACTCAAAGTCACATATAAATCAAAATGTCAAATGCCAAAGATAAAGAGAGAATTCTGAAACCAGTAAGAGAAAAGTGATTCATTGGCATAGAAGGAATCCACAATAAGACTTAATGCCAATTTCTCACCAGAAACCATGAAGGCAATAAGGCAGTGGTATGATATATTTAAGGTACTGTAAGAGAAAAAATGCCCACCCAAAATCTTTATCTGGCAAAAATTTCCTTTAAAAATGAGGGAGAGGTTACAATAATCACAAATAAACAGAAACTGAGAGAATTTATCAACAAAAGATCTGCCCTATAAGAATTACTAAAGGATGTTGTGCAGTGTGAAAGGAAAAGACAGGAGAGAGTGACTTGGAATAGTGTGAAGAAATGAAGATTATCAGTAAGGGTGATAAAAGATTAAATGCAAAACCCAATAGTACTGTTTCCTTAATATACAATTCTTTAATTCCTATAAGACTCAGATATAGTTGAAGAAGAAAAAGACACAATTCCTGGTAATGGACAAGCAAAATATAAAGTGGAAAAGTGGGACAAAAACAACATGAGATATGAGAGCAGATAGATAGTGTAAGCTATTGAGGCTAAGTTGTTATCTTTTTTTTTTTTAAAGATTTATTTATTTATTTAATCCCGTCCCCCCCCCCCCCCCCCCGTTGTCTGTTCTCTGTGTCTGTTTGCTGCGTTTTGTTTCTTTGTCCACTTCTGTTGTCGTCAGCAGCATGGGAAGTGTGGGCGGTGCCATTCCTGGGCAGGCTGCACTTTCTTTCGCGCTGGGCGGCTCTCCTTATGGGTGCACTCCTTGTGCGTGGGGCTCCCCTACGCGGGGGACACCCCTGCGTGGCGTGGCACTCCTTGCGCGCATCAGCACTGTGCATGGGCCAGCTCCGAAGAACAATAAGGAAACAGAGAACTTGAATAATATGTTAAATGAACTAGATCTAACAGACATATACAGAACATTGTACCCCAAAACAGCAAGATATACATTCCTTTCAAGTGCACATGCATCATTCTCCAGGATAGATCACATGTGAGGTCACAATACTATTAATAGTCTCAGTAAATAAAAAAAAGATTGAAATTATACAAAGCGCTTTCTCTGATGGTAATGAAATGAAGGTGGAAATCAATAAAAGTCAGAGAACTGGAAAATCCACAATTATATGGAAGTTAAATAATACATTCTTAAATAATCAGTGGGTCAAAGGAGAAATTGCAAGGGAAATCAGTAAATATCTTGAGAAGAATGAAAACAAGAAAACATATCAAAAACTTATGGGGTGCAGCAAACGCAGTGGTGAGAGGGAAACTTATATCCCTACATGCTTATGTTAAAAAAGAAGAAAGAAGTAAAATCAAAGATCTATTTACATGTGGAGAGGTGCAGGCCCCCATGTGGTGAAGGGACACACCAAAAAAAGAAAAAAAAAAGACGACCCAACCAGATTAAAAATAAATAAATAAAGACCTATTTGCATACATGGAGGAACTAGAAAAAGAACAGCAAACAAATCCCAAAGC